>NC_053393.1:340630196-340943256 GCF_905171765.1 Bufo bufo | reverse complement strand
AATCTATATTTAAACCTTTGGGGTGCAGACTTTGTAGTGTCTGGATCCAATGCATTTCTCTTTTTTTGAGTAGAGATACTCGATCTCCACCCCTCCGTGGCATTGGAACCTGATCCAAGATCCAACATCTAAGATCTTTTTCTTTATGACCCAGTAACCCAAAGTGTCTGGGCACTGGCAAATCTTTGCGTCCCTTTCTGATTGTGTAACGGTGATTATTCAGCCTAGTCTTAAAATCTGTGGAAGTTTCGCCTACATACAGAAGGTGGCATGGACAGGATAAGACATAGACCACAAATGAGGAATCACACGTGAGGTGAAACTTAATTGGGTAAATTTGTCCCGTGTCAGGATGTGTGAATGTCCTAGATCTACAAATCAGGCTGCAGTTGACACAATGCAGGCATGGGAAACAGCCCGTGCCAGATGGTGCCAACGTTGTCTGTCTGACAATGGACCCAGGTCCCACATCCGCTCTCACCAGTTGATCTCTTATATTTTTACACCTACGGTAGGCACATAGGGGAGATGTTCTAAATTCTGGTACCGTTTTTAAGCAGCTACCAAGTATTGGCCAGTGTCTTTTTAGGATCTTATTGATCGCACCGCTGTGCTCTGAATAGGTGGATACAAACGTAATTCTTTTTTGCGTCTTCCTATTATCCTTACCCTGCAATAGGGAATCCCTGTCCACAGCCAGCGCTTTTTGTTTCTGCTCCATGAGCAGTTTCTCCGGATATCCCCGTTGTTTAAATTTAACAACCATGTTGTCAACCGTTTTTTCTAGGGCTTCATTATCAGCTACAATTCGCCTGGCTCTTAGAAATTGGGAATATGGCAGATGCTTTACCATGCTGCGTGGATGGCAGCTCTCAAACCTCAGCATCACATTCCTGTCAGTGGGTTTAGTATATAATGATGTAGATAGCATTCCATTCGTAACCATGACGTTGGTATCAAGGAACTGAACTGAGGTATCCGAGTATGTCACCGTGAACTGTAGCTCACTGTCCGCACCATTCAGGTAACCATGAAACTCCAACAACTGTTGTTCAGTTCCTGTCCAGATGAGGAAGATGTCGTCTATGTATCGCCACCACCCCAAAATATATTGGGCATGGCGGGACACATAGACGACATCCTCCTCGAACCTGCGCATAAAAATATTGGCGTACGTTGGGGCCACATTGGACCCCATCGCCACGCCGCGTTTCTGGACATAGTATGTATCTTGGAAAAGGAAGTAGTTGTATTCCAAAACAATGGTGAGAAGCGAGGTAACAAAGGCACTGGCCTCAGGTGTCATTGATGACATGTCCAACATACCTTGTACAGCAGCTATACCCTTTTTGTGATCAATAGAGGTATATAAGGATATGACATCAAACGAAACCAATGTGATCTTATCCACACCCTCAAAATTAACCTTACTTAATTTGGTCAAGAAATCTGACGTATCTTTGATATAAGATAATCCCCCTGTAGAAAAATCCCGTAACACTTTGTCTAAAAAAATGGAAATGTGACAAAACACTGAGTCGGTGCCGGAGACAATGGGGCGCCCTGGTGGGTCCACCATTGTCTTGTGCACCTTTGGCAACACATAAATTACCGGGGTAATGGGGTATGAAACAATCAAATATTCCTTAAGCCCCTCATCTATAATACCTGCTTGTACAGCCCTAGTCACACATTGTTCAATGATACGTATGATATTAAATTTGGGGTCATTTGGTAACCGGTTATATACTTTCACGTCATTTAGTTGTCTTGTGATCTCTTTGATGTATTTTATGGTATCCATAACAACAACAGCACCGCCTTTATCGGCGGGCTTTATTGTCAGGTCATTATCCTTCTTTAGTTCAACCAATGCATATACCTCGGCCGCAGTGAGGTTGGGATACCTGAAGCCCTCCGGACAAAGGAGAGACCTCAGGGCACCAATCTCATTCTTAACCGCCGAGATGTACGCATCAATGGCTGGCTCATTTACCACTGGGTTAAAATAGCTCTTGTTGGACAAATTAAACATTTTGCATGAGAACTCACTGTCTCTTGTTACCTGCTCCCCACTCTTTCCCTGGAACCACGCCTTCAACCTAATAGAGCGGAAAAAATTATTCAGATCAGATTCAACATCCAGCCAATTTACCTGAGCATTAGGGCAAAATGATAGTCCTTTTGATAGAACGGTTAACTGTGCTGGGGTCAATGCTTTGGAGGAAAGATTAATGACAGCTATTTCCTCTTTTTTTGTATTTGAGTCCGGGTTTTCATGTTGCGTGTTCTGATGGTTTCGTCTATATCGACGACCGCCTCTCCTGGTTCGTTTCCTCTTGCTGCATTGGACTCCGTTTTGTTCCCTAAAAAAACTTCCGGTTCTCCCTTGTGCATCTGTGTATTTTTTCTTGTTTTTTTGTTATCCCTTATGTTGTATGGAGAATTGCCAGGTTGCCAACTGTAAATGTCACCTTTTTTATAGTCCTCGATGTCTCGGGCCCATTTTATCCTCTTACCATCCTCCAGTTCAGACTGCAGCTGCTGTAGCTGCCCCTTTAACATCTCGCTGAACTCTGAGTATTGATCCTCCGTCATACATGTGCGAAGATGCTGCTCAATCTGTACCATGTCAATTGTCAATGTGGCTACTTCCTGTTGCAGGAACTCAATGTTTAACAAAATGAAGTCCATGGAATATTTGTTTGATAAGGCCTCAAACCGTTTGCAAAAAAAGTCACTATGGGAAAACAAATTGGGGCGCAAATGGGATCGCATCCCTCTAGGGATCCGCTGCTCCTTGTAGTAATGCCCAAGGGTGGTCATATGCAATTTTAGAGACAATGTCCGTCTGGATAAGTTTTCATATTTTCTTTTATATTCTTTCAAGGATGGAGTCGTGAGGAAGGCAGTATCTCCCTCTATGCCACCGATAATACGCTCCGCATCCTCCTGCGTGAAGACACAACCACCGGGTGCATCCAATTGCGACATGTTGGTGTGCAAAACCAACAAAAATAGTACAAAAACTCAAAAAAATAAAACTGGGTGGGTGTGCTAAGCCAATATCACAAGGAATAGAGCAAAAAAACCACTGGCAGCACCACCCTGGATAGTGTGGAAAAATAGACGGGTGCAATGTCCAAGTATGGTAAAAGGTGCTTACCCACTTTAGAAGACAAAAAAATCGGACTGCACTCCAAGCATCTCTTCAAGAAAGTTTAGTTTTTATTCACCCATAAGGTGGCAAAGCGACGTTTCGGCTCAAGCATGAGCCTTTCTCAAGCATTGGTGAACAGTGAAATAGCCAGTATATAAAGGTGTGCCAATACATATAATCAAGCAACATAATTGGTACTTTAAAAATAATACATATATACAATGTACAAACATGTGCAAAAACCGTATAATGGTCATGAATGTTAAAGTGACTAGTGCATTCCATACAATAAATCTCCAAAATACAATAGATTACATCTAAAAACACCATAGGACATGTAATTGGTTACATCTGTAACTCATCAATACGTCATTCGTGCATCAACTGTAATAGTGCACATGTGCAAATAAGGAAAACTAATGAATTGCTACCTGGAGGGATGATGGCGCCCACATATACAATAGCGCTGCTCAGCGCGTCCTCAGGAGACCATCGCGCATGTCCCAATCGTTTGACGTCATCAAGGGAGACCGACCGGTGCATAACAGTGCCGCCTACTGATGACATCAGCGGCGCACCCGATAACATGTCACCGCCTTCTCCCATCAATGCTTCCACATAGCGACGCATGCGCAATAGTTCCGGCAAGCTGTTTTCCGCCATATTGGGTAAGGGAATCAGAGCAGATAAATGACCATACAATCTGTCGCTTATCGTCCTACTCGTTCTGCACATACAGTTGTTGTGGTTGAATGCCACCATGCTGCAGGGTGGATAAGTGACCATCTTTTCCAAAATGGTACACTTAAATCCACTCATCACCTCAATACCAGCGGCACGTCAGTGTCGTCAGCATTGTAGGATCATATCCTGCTTAAATATACAACTGTGAGGGTACTCCTCATTATAATAGACCGATTAAAAACAAGCGACAGTGTACACTATAGAAAAAATATAAGTTACTCGATATAAAATACATCGCTCATTCCCAATTTTTTTCAAACTCGTCCTAACGGGGACATACGCATGGAATCCAGAGAAAGAAATATATATGTCTCAACACAATTATTTTTTCGTGGGCTCATCATCCACCAATCAGGTTCATCAGTTTTCTGAGGTGCCATCTGTGCAGATGTATCTGGAAAGATAATACAAAAGTGTCAGTGTCATAAATTAGTGAGATTACCCATTACATTTATATTAAAATCTATTTATTACTCAAAATTATATGTTTACATTTTCTGTTTTTTCTTTTTCTTTTTTTTATTTTTTTAAAAAACCAATGAATCTGTCAACCACAGGAGGTATTGCGGAGCCCATATCAATGCAACATAGGGGCAAAACAACCCCATCACAGACCTCCTCCATATCTGTAATCTATATTTAAACCTTTGGGGTGCAGACTTTGTAGTGTCTGGATCCAATGCATTTCTCTTTTTTTGAGTAGAGATACTCGATCTCCACCCCTCCGTGGCATTGGAACCTGATCCAAGATCCAACATCTAAGATCTTTTTCTTTATGACCCAGTAACCCAAAGTGTCTGGGCACTGGCAAATCTTTGCGTCCCTTTCTGATTGTGTAACGGTGATTATTCAGCCTAGTCTTAAAATCTGTGGAAGTTTCGCCTACATACAGAAGGTGGCATGGACAGGATAAGACATAGACCACAAATGAGGAATCACACGTGAGGTGAAACTTAATTGGGTAAATTTGTCCCGTGTCAGGATGTGTGAATGTCCTAGATCTACAAATCAGGCTGCAGTTGACACAATGCAGGCATGGGAAACAGCCCGTGCCAGATGGTGCCAACGTTGTCTGTCTGACAATGGACCCAGGTCCCACATCCGCTCTCACCAGTTGATCTCTTATATTTTTACACCTACGGTAGGCACATAGGGGAGATGTTCTAAATTCTGGTACCGTTTTTAAGCAGCTACCAAGTATTGGCCAGTGTCTTTTTAGGATCTTATTGATCGCACCGCTGTGCTCTGAATAGGTGGATACAAACGTAATTCTTTTTTGCGTCTTCCTATTATCCTTACCCTGCAATAGGGAATCCCTGTTCACAGCCAGCGCTTTTTGTTTCTGCTCCATGAGCAGTTTCTCCGGATATCCCCGTTGTTTAAATTTAACAACCATGTTGTCAACCGTTTTTTCTAGGGCTTCATTATCAGCTACAATTCGCCTGGCTCTTAGAAATTGGGAATATGGCAGATGCTTTACCATGCTGCGTGGATGGCAGCTCTCAAACCTCAGCATCACATTCCTGTCAGTGGGTTTAGTATATAATGATGTAGATAGCATTCCATTCGTAACCATGACGTTGGTATCAAGGAACTGAACTGAGGTATCCGAGTATGTCACCGTGAACTGTAGCTCACTGTCCGCACCATTCAGGTAACCATGAAACTCCAACAACTGTTGTTCAGTTCCTGTCCAGATGAGGAAGATGTCGTCTATGTATCGCCACCACCCCAAAATATATTGGGCATGGCGGGACACATAGACGACATCCTCCTCGAACCTGCGCATAAAAATATTGGCGTACGTTGGGGCCACATTGGACCCCATCGCCACGCCGCGTTTCTGGACATAGTATGTATCTTGGAAAAGGAAGTAGTTGTATTCCAAAACAATGGTGAGAAGCGAGGTAACAAAGGCACTGGCCTCAGGTGTCATTGATGACATGTCCAACATACCTTGTACAGCAGCTATACCCTTTTTGTGATCAATAGAGGTATATAAGGATATGACATCAAACGAAACCAATGTGATCTTATCCACACCCTCAAAATTAACCTTACTTAATTTGGTCAAGAAATCTGACGTATCTTTGATATAAGATAATCCCCCTGTAGAAAAATCCCGTAACACTTTGTCTAAAAAAATGGAAATGTGACAAAACACTGAGTCGGTGCCGGAGACAATGGGGCGCCCTGGTGGGTCCACCATTGTCTTGTGCACCTTTGGCAACACATAAATTACCGGGGTAATGGGGTATGAAACAATCAAATATTCCTTAAGCCCCTCATCTATAATACCTGCTTGTACAGCCCTAGTCACACATTGTTCAATGATACGTATGATATTAAATTTGGGGTCATTTGGTAACCGGTTATATACTTTCACGTCATTTAGTTGTCTTGTGATCTCTTTGATGTATTTTATGGTATCCATAACAACAACAGCACCGCCTTTGTCGGCGGGCTTTATTGTCAGGTCATTATCCTTCTTTAGTTCAACCAATGCATATACCTCGGCCGCAGTGAGGTTGGGATACCTGAAGCCCTCCGGACAAAGGAGAGACCTCAGGGCACCAATCTCATTCTTAACCGCCGAGATGTACGCATCAATGGCTGGCTCATTTACCACTGGGTTAAAATAGCTCTTGTTGGACAAATTAAACATTTTGCATGAGAACTCACTGTCTCTTGTTACCTGCTCCCCACTCTTTCCCTGGAACCACGCCTTCAACCTAATAGAGCGGAAAAAATTATTCAGATCAGATTCAACATCCAGCCAATTTACCTGAGCATTAGGGCAAAATGATAGTCCTTTTGATAGAACGGTTAACTGTGCTGGGGTCAATGCTTTGGAGGAAAGATTAATGACAGCTATTTCCTCTTTTTTTGTATTTGAGTCCGGGTTTTCATGTTGCGTGTTCTGATGGTTTCGTCTATATCGACGACCGCCTCTCCTGGTTCGTTTCCTCTTGCTGCATTGGACTCCGTTTTGTTCCCTAAAAAAACTTCCGGTTCTCCCTTGTGCATCTGTGTATTTTTTCTTGTTTTTTTGTTATCCCTTATGTTGTATGGAGAATTGCCAGGTTGCCAACTGTAAATGTCACCTTTTTTATAGTCCTCGATGTCTCGGGCCCATTTTATCCTCTTACCATCCTCCAGTTCAGACTGCAGCTGCTGTAGCTGCCCCTTTAACATCTCGCTGAACTCTGAGTATTGATCCTCCGTCATACATGTGCGAAGATGCTGCTCAATCTGTACCATGTCAATTGTCAATGTGGCTACTTCCTGTTGCAGGAACTCAATGTTTAACAAAATGAAGTCCATGGAATATTTGTTTGATAAGGCCTCAAACCGTTTGCAAAAAAAGTCACTATGGGAAAACAAATTGGGGCGCAAATGGGATCGCATCCCTCTAGGGATCCGCTGCTCCTTGTAGTAATGCCCAAGGGTGGTCATATGCAATTTTAGAGACAATGTCCGTCTGGATAAGTTTTCATATTTTCTTTTATATTCTTTCAAGGATGGAGTCGTGAGGAAGGCAGTATCTCCCTCTATGCCACCGATAATACGCTCCGCATCCTCCTGCGTGAAGACACAACCACCGGGTGCATCCAATTGCGACATGTTGGTGTGCAAAACCAACAAAAATTGCGTATGTCCCCGTTAGGACGAGTTTGAAAAAAATTGGGAATGAGCGATGTATTTTATATCGAGTAACTTATATTTTTTCTATAGTGTACACTGTCGCTTGTTTTTAATCGGTCTATTATAATGAGGAGTACCCTCACAGTTGTATATTTAAGCAGGATATGATCCTACAATGCTGACGACACTGACGTGCCGCTGGTATTGAGGTGATGAGTGGATTTAAGTGTACCATTTTGGAAAAGATGGTCACTTATCCACCCTGCAGCATGGTGGCATTCAACCACAACAACTGTATGTGCAGAACGAGTAGGACGATAAGCGACAGATTGTATGGTCATTTATCTGCTCTGATTCCCTTACCCAATATGGCGGAAAACAGCTTGCCGGAACTATTGCGCATGCGTCGCTATGTGGAAGCATTGATGGGAGAAGGCGGTGACATGTTATCGGGTGCGCCGCTGATGTCATCAGTAGGCGGCACTGTTATGCACCGGTCGGTCTCCCTTGATGACGTCAAACGATTGGGACATGCGCGATGGTCTCCTGAGGACGCGCTGAGCAGCGCTATTGTATATGTGGGCGCCATCATCCCTCCAGGTAGCAATTCATTAGTTTTCCTTATTTGCACATGTGCACTATTACAGTTGATGCACGAATGACGTATTGATGAGTTACAGATGTAACCAATTACATGTCCTATGGTGTTTTTAGATGTAATCTATTGTATTTTGGAGATTTATTGTATGGAATGCACTAGTCACTTTAACATTCATGACCATTATACGGTTTTTGCACATGTTTGTACATTGTATATATGTATTATTTTTAAAGTACCAATTATGTTGCTTGATTATATGTATTGGCACACCTTTATATACTGGCTATTTCACTGTTCACCAATGCTTGAGAAAGGCTCATGCTTGAGCCGAAACGTCGCTTTGCCACCTTATGGGTGAATAAAAACTAAACTTTCTTGAAGAGATGCTTGGAGTGCAGTCCGATTTTTTTGTCTTCTATATATATATATATATATATATTTCATTTTTATTTTTTTTCCGGTTCTTCTGATGGATCATATAAACAGTGACATGAACACAGCCTGTCACTGCTGCTGCTACTGTCATAGGACCACTAATGTCACTGTCCCTGCTGCTGCCCCCCCCCCCCCCTCTGTCATGGGGCCACTATTGTCCCTATTACTGCCCTGCTGCTGCTGCCACCCTCCTCACTCTGTCATGGGGCCACTTCTGTTACTGGTAATGCCACTACTGCCACCCTCCCCACTCTGTCATGGGGCCACTACTTGAATCTTGGGGCACTGCATGGTAAAGTCATGATAATTTAGACCTGATGCTAACATTGACCTGTAATACTGATGCACAATAAATCTACAGCTTACAGAAGGGATTAAAAAGCATGTGTTTGGACTTTGGGTGAAACAAACTTTGGCTTCACAGAGCCAATACATTTTAATGCTGTATGGATACAGCATTAAAATGTAAGTATTTGAATGAATGGACTTCAGATCTAAGATCCAAAGGTCGATTCGCTCAAGCCTAATCCTTTCGACAGCCACCTAGGTTCAAGACGTTACTTTCTATAGCTCCTACTACCTCCTTGGCTACTGAACCAAAGCCTATGCATGTGGACAGGTTCAGGCTAATGGAAAGACACTCTAATAATCTGTGGATGTACTGTGAAGGCAAAAGGCACTATGTCCATACCTGTCCTCTCAAGCCAGAAAACTCCTGAGCCTAGAGTCAGTAGGAGAGGCTGCCCTGGGGAAAGATCAGTCCTCTCCAAGATTGACTTTACCTGTGACTATGTCCTCCTCTGGTACTCAGTTCACCGTGTCAGCTCTCTTGGATTCCGGTTCAGCAGGGAATTTTTTGCATCAGGCCGTGGAGAGTCGATATTGGATACTTATTAAATGGCTTGAGAGACCTTTTGTGGTGACATCTGTGGATGGAAGTCCATTCAGTTTGTCACTGCTCCTCTGGATCTGAAAGTGGGTGCACTTCACGTAGAGAAGATTTCCTTGTTGGTTCTCCCAAAGTCCACTAGACCTCTGCTGGGTCAACCTATTTCAAATGCCTGACTCCTGCATCACAGAACCTCCAAGTCATGCCAGAGGCCTATCATAGTGTAGTTTTGCTGAAGCTGAATCCCTGCCACCTCATTTACAATATGACTGCCCAATTGATCTGCTGCCAGATTTTTCTTTGTCAAGAAAAAGGATGGATCACTCCAACCCTCTATTGACTATCGGGGCTTTAATGCCGTTACTATAAAAAATAAATATATATATATATCGATTACCACTAATCCCTGAGCTGTTTGATCACTTGTGTGGTGCACGTATCTTCACTAAACTGGATATGCATGGGGTTTATAATCTAATAAGTATCCGCAGAGGTGATGAGTTGAAGACTGCCTTTAACACTCAGGATGGCCACTACAAGTATTTGTTGATGCCTTTTTGGCTAAGTAATGCCCCGGCATTCTTGCAAGAATTTCTGAACGACATCTTCAGTGACTTCCTCTATGTATGTGTTATTGTTTATTTTGACAATATCCTGATTTTCTCTCTATACATCAGTTGACATCGTAGACACGTCCGTTCAGTGCTCCAGCGATTAAGGGAGAACCAACTATTTGTCAAATTTGAGAAATGTGTTTTTGAAAGAAGTTCCCTTCCTTTTCTAGGATATATAGTGTTTGAACGTGGCCTTCAAATGGATCCCAACAAAATATCTGCTATATTAAACTGGCCTCG
Source organism: Bufo bufo (assembly GCF_905171765.1). NCBI lineage: Eukaryota > Metazoa > Chordata > Amphibia > Anura > Bufonidae > Bufo > Bufo bufo. Next base: position 340,932,928 of record NC_053393.1, on the reverse strand, counting down.
TCCATCTATTTTACGGGCAATGCAGTGATTCATAGGTTTCTAAACAGGCAGTTCATTCCTCACTTCTCCACCTTAAACTCATCTCAACAGTAAAGGAGCTTATGCCAAGCAGTGAACTCCAGAAGCTGAATTAGCCTTTTAAGACTTGAAACAAGCCTTTTCTTCAGCACCAGTTCTTCACTGGCCCAATATCTTCAAGCAGATTTTCCTGGAAGTACCTGTATCCTCTACCAGGGCAGGGGCAGTTCTTACACAGAAAAGTGCTTCTGGAAAGATTGTGACGTGTGGATTCTTCTCCAAGTCCTTCTCTGCTTCTGAGAGGAATTATGCTATAGGAGACCAAGAACTATTGGCTATCAAAATGGCTCTGGAAGAATGGTGATACCTGCTGGAGTGAACTAGTCTTGGTGTAGTGATCTATACTGATCATAAAAATTTTACTTATTTGCAGACAGCACAACCTAATTCTCTACAGGCCCGATGGTCATTATTCCTTGCTCAATTTGATTTTCTTCTGTACTTCTGTTCCGCAGATAAGAATGTTAAAGCCGCCACTCTGTCAAGATCCTTTGATCCCACTGGTCAAGAGAAGGAGCTGCAGTACATCATTGACCCTGCTAAAACTGTACCTCCTGTTTAACTGGAGAACATTCTCCCTAGAACGTCATATGCACCTCAGTCTAAAAGAAGACTGATTTAATCTTGGGGGCATGGTTCCAAGGTAGCTGGGCATCCTGGTCAAAGTAAAACTGCAAATTTAATCTCTTGTTATTATTGGTGGCCTTCTATGATTGAGCATATCTGGAATTTCATTTCGGTTTGCACCACCTGCGCTTAGAAGAAGACCCAGAAACAAAAGCCTTCTGTTCTTCTTTGTCCTTTTCCCATTCCTGAGGTTCCGTAGCAGCACATAGTTATGGACTTTATCACGGACTTGCCCTCATCATCCAATGGATGTACAGTCACCTGGGTAGTTGCTGATCTGTTTTCCAAAATTACTCATTTTGTCCCCATACCTGGATTACCTTCAGCCAGTCAGCTGGCTAAGAAGTTCATTAATTATATCTTCCAGCTCCATGGATTTCCACAGCATATTGTGTCCAATAGAGGGGTCCGGTTTACTTCAAAATTCTGGATAGCCATTTGCAAACTCATGGATGTATCTTTTGACTTTTCTACTGCACACCACTCACAGTCAAATTGTCACGGCTGAGGATGGGGAAAACCCTCAGCCGTGCGATGATCGAAGATGGTGGTTGCTGCTCGACCAGGAGGACAGATTTAGGGAGCAGGTCACCTCCTAATCGCATCCCTAATCTGACCCTGACTCCTAGCTGCATGAGCCGACCTTGATGGTAGGAGGGCTCATGCTCCGGAACCTTGTAGTCCCTGCTAGCCCTCAGGACAGCCCTAAACTAGGAGCAGGGTAAGACGACCTGTTCCTTCTGGACACGGAGGAACAGGAGTCTCACTGGCCAAGCAGCAGGGAAAAGGGGAACACAAACAGTCCTATGGATATGGCAGGTGAACTGAACTAGTTCCACCTACCTGCCACAGCCTTGCTGACTGGATCCCTGTGCTGGCAAGCTGATGTCCACACAACATTCAATGAACCCAGCAAACACACATCCACACACAAGAACCCAGATCCATAGCTGCACCAAATAACAAAAGGAAAATATCAACTGAACATAACATAGACATAAACTTAGTGCACACCAGACATACAAAGTGCATAACATACACACACACACCTAACAGAGAGGTTGCTAGGTGCAACCGCATGCACATTGCCGCAAGCTCCCTAGCACCAGCTCAGGCTGCTCTACTGCGACAATACCCAACTACTTGTTGCCCGCGGCAACCACAAGTGAGGCTACACACTAGCGGCCCTCACCTGTGGTTGAACAACTAAACCAGACCGCAGGCAACCGCATGCGGTAAAGGAGTCACGGCCATGACCATGGCCGTGACACAAATGGGCAGAGTGAACAGACCAATCAGATCTTAACTAATTATCTCTGTTGCTTTACCAGCGCATATAAAGGTGAATGGGCTGATCTGCTTCTTTGGGCAGAGTTTTCTCATAATAATTTTACTTGTGAGTTCACAGACAAATCCCCATTCTTTATTGTTTATGGTCATAAACTCAGGATTCCTCTTCCCGTCTCATCCACATCTGACATTCCAGCAGCAGTTACTTCTGTGGATAATTTTTCCATAGTCTGGCAGGAGACCAAGACCGCACAGTCCAGATTAAGAAGTTTGCCCATTGCAAGCACAGATCTCCTCCACGGTTCACACAGGTGACAGAGTATGGCTTTCTTCAAAGTACATCAAGATAAAGGTGCCGTGCTATGAACTATCTCTTCGATTTCTTGGACCCTTCGAATTTTTCAAAAAATATAACCTTATATGCTTCAAGTTTGACTCCCTGACTCTTTGTGCATACCTAACTCCTTTCAAGTCTCACTTCTCAAGACCCTGGTCTTCAACAAATAATCCAAAGGTTTCAAGCCTGCTGCGACTCAGGTTAATTCTGAAATTAATTATGAGGTCAAGGACATTCTCTATATGAAGAAAATCTGGGGAAAAAAATGCTTTTGGTTGACTGTAAAAAAATTTGTCCAGAGGAGAGGTCTTTGGAGCCTCTGCAAATCTTAATGTGTCTATTCTGATAGAGATGTTCCTGAAAAGATCTGGCATAAGGAAGAGGGGGCATAAGGTGGTACTGTTAGGCTGGGGGGTCATGTCTGCCGCGATCCTGCTATCCCAGGCAAGCGGAGGCATCATTCCATTCTCCTGTGCATAGTGTAACTAGTGCTCAGTGAACTCCTTTTAACATTATTAGAGTTAATCCCTTCCTCCTGCCCCTGCCCTGATGCTGGTTACGTTGCTGATCAGCCTCCCTATTTAGTTGCACTGTGGATCCACCTCATTGCCTGAGCTTTTAGGTTATCTATTTGCTAGTAACCAGTGAAGGTGATCTTGTCTTGATATCTGTGTATCGAAGCTATTATGTCTTCCGATTCTGCTCCTTGGTGCCTTCCCCGACTTTGGAACTGTGTCCTGGATTACGCTCATACTCAGCCTGCCCGGACATTAAAATTGTTATTCGAAATATGCAAGTACTCAGCCTGCCCTGCTATTGGACTGTGTTCAGACTACACTTTTTGTCTGAGACCCTGTTCGCATCAGTGTTTCTGACCCCCATGCATCAGCAACCTACTACACCAGGATTACTCCAGGACGTAGCTGCCTGGTTGTTTTCTTATTGGAAACTCCAGATCCCTGTACAAGTATGAAAGGGTGAATACCAAGGAACTGCTAGGACAACACCCTTAGTTTTCACCCAAAGCCAAACTAGTTAGTTGGCACAGTGGGTCCACACCCACTGACTGTAACTAAAGGAAAAAAAATAAGTAATTTATATAAAATATTCCTGCTACTCATCTGAGTATATACTTCCTTAATAGATCCATAAGTGCCTCAAGAGAAAATGTTGGGAAATAGCAGTATATGGCGATATTATATTGCACATAACTCAAGTAAAGAGTCTGACCACTATATATTTTTCATAGTTTTACCCCTGAGACTTTAACACAGCTCAGCATTTGTCAGACTAAATGTTGCAAATATTCATCTAGCTATACCCCAAAATTTTCCAATAAAGCTCCAATACCCAAAATAATGGGGCAAAGCAGGGGAAGGAATATTTGTTTGTGCAACTTAGGTTATGCATGGAACACTGGAGAGACAGGATGAGGACACTCCAAATGCTCCATTATATATGCCCTATGCAAGCCCCTCTTCAACCAAATGAAGATAATTAACAATGTTGAATCATCTAAAAAATTTCTATAAACATTAGGATCCCCCAAATTTTCTATCACCTCTTTCTCATATACAACTCAACAATATAACCTTCTTATATTATAATATTCAGATTATTTTCTATTTTTTTTCAAGCTTTACATTCATCATAAACATTGTTTTACAAGTCCCTCTCGACCAGGAGCTGAAAGTCATCCATAGCCTCTGATTGAGATTGTACTGGATTGTATAGTCTAATACACTGCTCAAAAAAATAAAGGGAACACAAAAATAACACATCCTAGATCTGAATTAATTAAATATTCTTCTGAAATACTTTGTTCTTTACATAGTTGAATGTGCTGACAACAAAATCACACAAAAATTAAAAAATGGAAATAAAATTTTTTAACCCTTGGAGGTCTGGATTTGGAGTCACACTCAAAATTAAAGTGGAAAAACACACTACAGGCTGATCCAACTTTGATGTAATGTCCTTAAAACAAGTCAAAATTAGGCTCAGTAGTGTGTGTGGCCTCCACGTGCCTGTATGACCTCCCTACAACGCCTGTGCATGCTCCTGATGAGGTGGCGGACGGTCTCCTGAGGGATCTCCTCCCAGACCTGGACTTAAGCATCTGCCAACTCCTGGACAGTCTCTGGTGCAACGTGACGTTGGTGGATAGAGCGAGACATGATGTCCCAGATGTGCTCAATTGGATTCAGGTCTCGGGAACGGGCGGGCCAGTCCATAGCATCAATGCCTTCGTCTTGCAGGAACTGCTGACCCAATCCAGCCACATGAGGTCTAGCATTGTCTTGCATTAGGAGGAACCCAGGGCCAACCGCACGAGCATATGGTCTCACAAGGGGTCTGAGGATCTCATCTCGGTACCTAATGGCAGTCAGGCTACCTCTGGCGAGCACATGGAGGGCTGTGCGGCCCTCCAAAGAAATGCCACCCCACACCATTACTGACCCAATGCCAAACCGGTCATGCTGGAGGATGTTGCAGGCAGCAGAACGTTCTCCACAGCATCTCCAGACTCTGTCACGTCTGTCACATGTGCTCAGTGTGAACCTGCTTTCATCTGTGAAGAGCACAGGGCGCCAGTGGTGAATTTGCCAATCTTGGTGTTCTCTGGCAAATGCCAAACGTCCTGCACGGTGTTGGGCTGTAAGCACAACCCCCACCTGTGGACGTTGGGCCCTCATATCACCCTCATGGAGTCTGTTTCTGACCGTTTGAGCAGACACATGCACATTTGTGGCCTGCTGGAGGTCATTTTACAGGGCTCTGGCAGTGCTCCTCATGTTCCTCCTTGCACAAAGGCGGAGGTAGCGGTCCTGCTGCTGGGTTGTTGCCCTCCTACGGCCTCCTCCATGTCTCCTGATGTACTGGCCTGTCTCCTGGTAGCGCCTCCATGCTCTGGACAATACGCTGACAGACACAGCAAACCTTCTTGCCACAGCTCGCATTGATGTGCCATCCTGGATAAGCTGCACTACCTGAGCCACTTGTGTGGGTTGTAGACTCCGTCTCATGCTACCACTAGAGTGAAAGCACCGCCAGCATTCAAAAGTCACCAAAACATCAGCCAGGAAGCATAGGAACTGAGAAGTTTCTGTGGTCACCACCTGCAGAACCACTCCTTTATTGGGGGTGTCTTGCTAATTGCCTATAATTTCCACCTGTTGTCTATCCCATTTGCACAACAGCATGTGAAATTGATTGTCACTCAGTGTTGCTTCCTCAGTGGACAGTTTGATTTAACAGAAGTGTGATTGACTTGGAGTTACATTGTGTTGTTTAAGTGTTCCCTTTATTTTTTTGAGCAGTGTATAATAATTGACACATCTATAAATGGTGCTTGTGAACATTCCTCTTAAAGTGCTTGCAATGTCCCCATTCCATTGCCACTTGTACTTCAAACAATTGTGGATGTTTCACATGAACAAAGTTACAATATATTTGGGTATCCTCAAGTGCTTGATCCTCCCTACTATTATCATCAAAACACTTTTCAACTATAATAAGTCTCATGAATTTATTAACATCCAAAATTGTTTGGCATAAATCAAAATGTGTTAAGTGTACATAATTCAATCATTTGCCAAGAACCTTTAACTGTGCTTTACTTTATACTAGAGGTGGGACGAATCCAATTTTTTCCGAATCCGAATCCGAAAAGGTTCTCGAATATATTGAATCTTTCGAATCTCGAATCCTACGAATCCTGTACATAATTGTGTGAACGCACGGTGTAAGAAACAAAGTCAGACCGCGTCAGTTTGTCTGAACCTCCACCTCCCAGTCACGGTCGCACCCTATATGACCGCGATGACCCATGCTCCTATCACTACAGAACATACAGGGTAATACAGCCTCATACCTCTTACATCCAGTGACGTCTCTTGTAGATGTTCTCTTTCCTCATCTTCTCCTTTCAGACCAGACACCATTTTTCAGCCATTTTTAGTCTCTGCAGCTTGACAAAAAAAAAAAATCTTAGTTTACTACTTTTCCATCATCCTCCCATCTTCTGGACAAATCATCCTAACACCCCCAATACTGTTGCGCTGTGCTCCCCAATACTATACTGCAGAAACAGATAATACCTCTGATAATACTAGTACCACACAGAGCCCCCCATATAAAATACCCCTTCTTTGTGGCCTCAGTAGATGCCCCCATAGTGCCTCCAATAATGTGCCAATAAGAAGTGGCCCGACAGTGCCACCCAATAATGTGCCAGTAAGTGTCCCCATAGATGCCCCCCTAATCATGTGCCAGTATCAAGTGCGGAGTGCCTCTCTCCCCCCCCCCATGTGCCGGTATCATAGTGCCATCTCTCCCCCAATGTGCCAGTATTATAGTGCCACCTCCGCCCATAATGTGCCCGTATCATAGTGCCACCTCCCCCCATAATGTGCCCGTATCATAGTGCCACCTCCCCCCCATAATGTGCCCGTATCATAGTGCCATCTCCCCCCATAATGTGCCCGTATCATAGTGCCATCTCCCCCTATAATGTGCCCGTATCATAGTGCCTCCCCCCAATGTGCCAGTAGTATCATAGTGCCTCTCACCTCTCCCCCTGGCATTCACAGATCCCCCCACCCCATAACAGTGCCATCCACAGACCCCCCCACCCTATAACAGTGCCATCCACAGACCCACCCCCCACCCCATAACAGTGCCATCCACAGACCCCCCCAACCCTATAACAGTGCCATCCACAGACCCCCCCCACCCCATAACAGTGCCATCCACAGACACCCCCCCACCCTATAACAGTGCCATCCACAGACACCCCACCCCATAACAGTGAGATCCACAGACACCCCCCCACCCTATAACAGTGCCATCCACAGACCCCCCCCACCCTATAACAGTGCCATCCACAGACCCCCCCATCCTATAACAGTGCCATCCACAGACCCCCCCCACCCTATAACAGTGCCATCCACAGACCCCCCCACCCCATAACAGTGCCATCCACAGACCCCCCCCACCCTATAACAGTGCCATCCACAGACCCCCCCACTCCATAACAGTGCCATCCACAGACACCCCCCCACCCTATAACAGTGCCACCCACAGACCCCCCACCCCATAACAGTGCCATCCACAGACCCCCCCCACCCTATAACAGTGCCATCCACAGACCCCCCCACCCCATAACAGTGCCATCCACAGACCCCCCACCCTATAACAGTGCCATCCACAGACCCCCCCACCCTATAACAGTGCCATCCACAGACCCGCCCACCCCATAACAGTGCCATCCACAGACACCTCCCCACCCCATAACAGTGCCATCCACAGACCCCCCCACCCTATAACAGTGCCACCCACAGACCCCCCCACCCCATAACAGTGCCATCCACAGACCCCCCCCACCCTATAACAGTGCCACCCACAGACCCCCCCCACCCCATAACAGTGCCATCCACAGACCCCCCCACCCTACAACAGTGCCATCCACAGACCCCCCCCCACCCTATAACAGTGCCATCCACAGACCCCCCCACCCTATAACAGTGCCATCCACAGACACCCCCCACCCTATAACAGTGCCATCCACAGACCCCCCCCACCCTATAACAGTGTCATCCACAGACCCCCCCACCCCATTGCCGCTCCAGTAGTTATAAAAGTGTAATTGTGATTAATAATCATGCTGCCCCCTCTGTCTGTAGTATTACATGATTCAATAAATCTTACTTACAGGGCTAGTACTGCTATCGTAACAGGCCGGCCGGGCAGACGAGCGGCAGCGTCACTGACTGACGTCACCTGCCTGAGCCGCCTGCTTCATTCATAAAGCAGGCGGCTCAGGCAGGTGACGTCAGTCAGTGACGCTGCCGCTCGTCTGCCCGGCCGGCCTGTTACAATAGCAGTACTAGCCCTGTAAGTAAGATTTATTGGATCATGTAATACTACAGACAGAGGGGGCAGCATGATTATTAATCACAATTACACTTTTATAACTACTGGAGCGGAGGGGCCGGAGCACAGTGAACGCACCGGCCCCCAGCTCCGCCTCCCAGTCCCTCCCACCGGATTCGTCTGATTCGTTTCAGGCAAATTACGTCGGGATTCGGTTCCACGAATCCCACGAATCCAGCAAAATTCAAGGGATTTGTGGATTCGACGAATCCCCCGTCCCATCTCTACTTTATGCAGTACCTGATAAATTAAAAATAGTATAAGTGTCTTACTGAGTGTCTGTAATGACTTTATCACATTGATTAAGATCTTCACCCAGAGAAAGCTGGGCACTTTGTGTGATTTATTGTGTTTTCTTGTTTGAGGACAAAAATTACAAAAATTAATTAGGGACAAAACACCAGACCCAGGGCATGCTGTTATTTAAAAAAAAACTAATAAATACTATTGACCCAAAAAAAGAAATGCAGTGGGAAATGTTTGGGTTGGCATTTCTACTTCTTACAACTTACAATCTCTAAAAATGTTGGAAAAACAGAAAATGGAAAACAATAGAACTGTTGCTTTTTCATGGTGACAGGTTCACTCTAACAATGTATGCAAATAATGTATTCTTTATATTCACAGATATCTTTCTAGCTCCAGCTTCACTCCTAGCTATAGTTATACACAGATGCAAAAACTTAGTTTTCTATTGCAGAATACTCACATTATTGAAAAAAAGATTAAATATTTGAGTTATAAAGTTTTAGCATAAAAAATTGTAGAAGAGCTTATAACTCTGGTTTTGCTTTATGTCTCTATGGATTTTGCTTTTAGTAGTATCAAGTAAATTAGTGTTTAATGCATGGTATTTTATATATTTTATATTTTGTTATATATTTTGTACATTAAGAACTTATGCTTGCCTATACATTAAATAAAAATTATTTGTAATAGAAAACAACTGAAAAATTATATTTCTGGTAAACAATCCATATAAGATGTTACTCAAAAGGCTAAGGATATTTCATATAAAGCTCACTAATAGGGGAAAAATGCATACTATATTCCTGAGACCGAGAAAAAGTTAAAAACTAGAATAAATCTGTGCCAACACACTATAACTCATCATCAAGACTAAAATTACTGCATGCCTGAGGGACATCATTTTTCTGAGACAGGTCACTCCATCATAAACCTTGGAATCAAGGATCTAAAAGGACATTTCGAATGCAACCTCGAAAGAAAGATATTAAAATGAAAATGATAAAAAAAAATAATGTGGTACTAATTGTTTTAAAGATAATATTCTTGATCATAAATTTGTATATATTTGCAACAGATCCCCTTTATAATTCCCCTTCTTTTTCTAATAATGATAATAATAATAATAATAATAATAATAATAATGTAGTCACTATATAAATAATAATCTTTATTTATATGACTACTGTGGTAAAGTGTATGGAAAAGTCTTGGAAGGGGTTCATATCTCACCCAGGTTCCTCAACTGGGTGAGGTAAGTAAAATCCAGAAAAGCTAAAGTGGTTTCAGCAAGGTGTAGGTTGCTGAGACAGTTTTGTTAAAAGTTGGGGCTGGATTTTATTTGGAATGGGAAGGTAGGTTTGGTAGTGGAACCTCCCCAGTCCACCACCATTCCAGGGCAGTTATCCCCAGGTGTAGCCAGCTGAGATTGTTAGGGGGAAATAAAAGCACATCCCAGGCTGTCAGTCAAGGAGAGTTATGCCTGGAAGAAGTCTAGCAAGCTGGCTGTCTTGCTTGCTAGAGGAGCCGGATTCTTTGTGTGTGTGACCTGCACCCAATAGGTGAGCTAGAAACTAATCTCTATTAGTTAAAGCCCAGATGGGCAGGAGTTTATTTTGTTTGGGTTATGTTTTGTGGAGCTGGAATTTCACCGTACCTAGTGAATTATAATTGAGTTTGCCTGTAAATTGCCGGAGTGTCATAAAATAAGGCATCAATTTGGACTTTAATCCTGTGGTCTGCAATGGAATCTGTCACCACTGCCCTGCTTGAGAGAGCAATCCCTTACACTACATATTCTGCAGCGCTTTACAATCAGAAAGTCAACAATTAAAACAAGATGAATAAGGTCGCTGCTCGCAAAAACTTACAATCTATGTGGGAATGGGGGTTGACATAAAAGGCAAAAAGTGCTTGGTTTGTACAATGGTCCGGTCACCTTAACAAAATAAGCGACTACAAATGGTGAAATAAGATTCAGGATTAGGTGGCACTAAGGCAAACTTTCGCTTCACCACTGGTCACATGGAGAAAACAGGGGCCACGGTCTCTCGCGGTCTGGTGGTGCACGGCTTGTCAAGTACAAAAATGGTTCCACAAATAGAAATGAATAAGCGGCACTCACCATTCAATGTGAATATTTATTTTATTGGGTACAGAGAGGGGGATGACGAAAACAGTGCAATCACAGAAACATGGTGACGGCCGTTTCGCGTATCACCGCTTCATCTGGCCAATACTGACAACCCTTTGACGCACATGACATCATCTTTTATGCGCCACGCGCGCTAACGTAGGCACGTAATGTTGGCGTAGGCTGTCGCATATAATTGCGAATGTAGGCTACATCAGGAACAGGGGTTGTACATCAATGTTACAGAATAAGATATCCGTGAAACAATAAAAGCAACAACAAACAACATACATATAATATTGAGACATCACAGAAAGACACTCAAGTCAAGTTTTTCATTCAGTCCCAGAGGGCCCGTGGCATTAGAACGCAAGATCTACCTTCTTTTCTTAGTAGTTCCCGTCCTCTATCGCCCCCTCTGGGTGGATTCTGAACAACCTCTAAGCCTGCAAATCTGAGGACTGAGCTACATATCTCCCTTATGTACGGACTGTATATGTTCTATGAGGCATGGGACACCCCTCCCGGTGGTGATTGAATGTATATGTTCACGGATGCGTTCAAAGAGGCAGCGGACCGTCTTTCCGATATAGAATCTACCACATTTGCACAGGATTAGGTACACTACATATTTACTCCTGCATGTAATTGGTGTGTTCACTTTATGGTTAATACCTCCGAAAGATATGTGAGACCACTGGGGATTGAACCTGCAAAAGGAGCAGCTGCCGCATCTTCTATTGCCTTTGGGTGAGCAACCATCCAGCCAAGTGTGATTTTTTGTTTCTCTAAAATGGCTGCGGACAAATTTGTCACGTAAGGTATGGCACCTCCGAAATGCAATCAAGGGACGGGAGTCTCTCACATCTTTCAGATTGGTATCACTTGCTACAATATTCCAGTTATCTCTGACGACCTTTTTGATTATGTCGGCCATTGGACTGTACATAAATGAGAATACATAGGGGCGGGGTGTCTGGCTGATTTTTGTTTTTGATAAGGGCTCAGGGCATGAGTGGGTTTTTTGGCCTACAGCAGTCGCTTTTTCCATGGCTGTGTTAAGTAATTTAATCTTAATCTTAAACGTTTTTTTAAATCCATGGCTTGTTTATTATAACTATCCTCTGATTTATTTATGCGTGCCAAGCGTCTGAATTGGCCATAGGGTACAGCACTTTTGACAGCTGTCGGGTGACATAATCGACTACATACAAAGCTGCATGAGCCATCCAGATAGGCGGGCGAGAGATTGAAAATAGGAAGTGAAGGAAAGACCATTGTCAAACATGACACAAAGGCAGTGGGTGTGCTGCCTAGGTGCTATGGAAATGCCACACACTGAGAGAGAAATATTAGATCTAGGCAAATTAGTAGTTGGAAAAAACATAACTTATTCAGTTTTTGAAATAAACTGTTTAAAAAGAAAGTGGACATGATGTTAGAGACAGCGGACAGACAGTCAATAGTGTTCTGTAGTACAACAGAGGTAAAGTCACAGAATGAAGAGCACAGTTGGGTGATGTGAGCATAGAAATGCTACTGAAAACCAAATCTACTGTCCAATAGCAGCTATGTATAGAGAAAGGAGAAGGAAACGTAGGACTGAACCCCGAGGAATCTCAAGGGGAATAGAAAAGGTAGAGCCAGCAAATAACACTCTGAAAGAGTGTCCAGAGACACAGGAATAAAATTAGAATTAAGCCGTTTCCTTAAGACCAACAGATTGGAGCATGCTAAGTCATAGATGGTGGTCTATATTGCTGAATGCTGCAGAATGATCCAGGATAGTGAGTAGAATATAGTTTCTGTTGCATTTGGCTGTCAGGAGGTCATTTGTCACTTTTACAAGAACATTTTCTGTACAGTTTAGGGAGCAGAAACCAGATTGTAAAGGGACAGCCAAAGGGGTGATGAGGTGAGAGTAGATCAGGTATTGCAGAAGTTTAGATATGAAGGGGAAATTGACGACAGGTCTGTAGGTAGCCTCACAGGATGGGTGAAATTTTTTTTTTTTTTTTTTAAATGGAGTTATAAAATAATGTTTGAAAGAGGAGGGGAAGATGCCAGAAGAGTGAGTGAGAGGTTGAAAATTTTGTTTAGGTGGGTAGTGACAGCTGAATAGAGAGACTGGATGAGGTGTCAGACCTGGAGACTTCATCTTATGTGATTGGGTCAAATGTAAAAAGTGAACCAGAGGAGGTGCGGAAGTGATTGGTATCAATGAAACTTGGAGACTGGGAGATAATTTCAATTTTGTCTTTGAAGTAGATAAACAGATTTTCAGCACAGAGGTCAGTGATAGGCACCTCCACTTTAGAAGTGGGGAGGGAGTGAAAAGTCAAAGAGTTAATTTTATTTATTTATTATTAGATAGTAAAGAGATGGGAGAGGTGAACTAAGTCTGTTTGGCAAGGTGGAGGGTAGAGTTATAGGTCCTTATAATAAACTTATAATTGCGGAAATCTTCTGGTGTATGAGATTTTCTCTATTTGCATTCAGTACTCCTGGAGCAACGCTGAAGGAAGTGAGTTTGAGGTGTGTGCCAGCATGGCTTTATTCTGTTTTGAAAGGTTCTAAGTGTATGGGGTGCTAACTCATCCATGGGGCTTTTGAGGGTACCATTGTAGTGTTTTGCAACCAGATGAGAGCAGGAGAGGGAAGAGATTGAGGACAATGATGGATGTAAGTCTCTGTACATTTCTTAGGGTCAATAGCATGTAGATTTTCAAATGTGCAATAAACAGGAGTGTGCTGAAATGGATGAGGATTTGTGTCAGTGAAGGAGAGAAGGTTGTAGCTATAGAACAGGTGATGAGAGTGAAGTTTAAAACAGAACAGAGCCAGAAGAAGACCAGGTCAAGTATATTACCATCTTTATGTGCCTGAAAATTAGAAAGGCCAATAGAGGAAGTTAGAGACAGAAGTCGTGAGGCAGATGGGGAGATTGGGCTGTCTATGGAGACGTTAAAGTCACCCAAAATGAGAATTAGTAATTTAGAAGACAGGAAATGGAGAAGCCAGGCAGCAAAGTGATCCAGCAACTGGGTAGATGAACAAGTGGGTCGGTATATAACCACCACTCTCAGGGAGAGTACGTAGGGTGTGGACTGTGGACCTCAAAAAGATGATATGTGAGTGATGGTACTGAAAAAATGGCCAGGAAAGTTCATTTTGGTAAAAGGAGCATGTCAATTACACTACTATAACTGCTCTCTCATCTGGGGGTATGAGAAAAACGTAAGCTACCATAAGACAGAGCAGCAAGGGAAGCAGTGTCAGATTGCTGAATCCAAGTTTCAGTGAAGGCCAGCAGGTTAAGTGAACTTGAAAAAAAGAAGTCATGAATATAGGGATGTTTGTTACACACTGACCGTGGATTCCAGAGTGCACAGATAAAAGAGGGAAGAGAAGAAACACAGTGAATGCTAATGAGGCTTGTAGTATTTCTATGTGCAATGGAAAAGGGGTTAAAATTAGCAGGAGTAAGTGGACCCAGATTAGGAAAGATGTCCCCTGAAGTTAAAAGCAAAAGAATAGAGAGAACCAGCATGTAGTTCATTAATTTGTAAGCATACTTTTTGTACAGTACATTAGGACACAATGAGTAAGTTGATTCAAAAAGGTGAATAATGCATGTGAGCTGTACATAAGTGAGGGAAAAATAGAGAGACTGATGTGGAGACAATGCAATAGAGGGATAACAGGCCAGTAAGTATAAATGGGTATATCATAGATGCAATGTATAAAATGGGTAAATCATAGATGCAATGAACATAGCCAATGAGATGCTAGCAATTGTGTTTGATTATCTCTCATAGCATACCTTTCTCTTGCCCTGGCTAACTGCCATGTTTAACTGTAACATACTTTTCCTTTAAGACATAACCTAAGATGACTTCTGACCTTGTCCTAACCCCAGCACTTATGGGACAACTATACCATGTCTAAATGTATAGGGCAGTATGCGCTTAGATCTATGGCTAATTAAGCTTGTGTAGTCTATTGACCAGCTAAACTTATCACCTGAGAAGGAAATGCTAAGCAGCGATAAACAGTAGTGTTGAGTGTGAATATTGAAAACGCAAATTTTAATTGTGAATATCGCCACTTCGAGAATTTAGTGCTATATATTCGTATTTGCGAATAGTGTTGATTGTGAATATTCTAATCACAAATTTATTACATTGCAGATTTTCGCAATCAAGAAAATAATGACTGGAGATCACAAATTCTCAAATTTGCAAATTTATGGTGAATATTCGGCCAAAAATTCGCTAAATATCGCAAATTCGAATATTGCCTATGCCGCTCATCACTAATAAACAGACATATTGTCCTAGTTGTATCATGAAAGTCAAATGATGAAAACGTTACAAAGATATGATTGGCTCAGAGGATCTCAGACAGTCATATGTACCATGAATGAATGTTTGAATTTGCCATGACAGCAGATGTTCAGTGATCAGAGCGTTAACAGCAGGATCAAAAATGAATATGTACCGTATGTACCTGTATGAAGTGAAGAGAAGAGAAATAGCTGTTAAATCAAAGCCATGTTTAAGGGGGTGTTCCAGGATTTACAAATCGATGACCTATCCTCAGTATGGGTCATCAATATGAGATCTGTAGGGTTTGACACCCAGGAACCCCCCCACATACACACACTGATCAGCTGTATGAAGAGGCCATGACAATCTGTTATCGCTTAGGCCTCTTCCTAGGCCATCTAACATCACATTCATCTGTCACATGGCCTAGGCTCATATTAGTCCCATTTAAGTGAATAGGACTGAGCTGCAATACCAAGCAAAGTCATTATACAGGGTACAGCACTGTTCTTGGTAAGCTGCAAGGAGGCCGTTTGGATCCCCGCTGATCTCATAATCATGACCTATCCTGAGATGTAAATGCACTTTGACATAACGACATTGCCTAAGACAACTTCTGCCGTCGTACCAACCCCAGCGCTCCAAGTAATTAGTATATGTATATTGTATTATAAGACATGTCTTTAGTAGTGATGATCGAGCACCAAAGTGCTCGGGTGCTCTGGCCGAACACATCGGGATGCTCGGGTATAATGGAAGTCAAAGCGAGAACCCGAGCATTAAACCAGTCACCCCCTGCTCTGAAGAGGGGAGGGTGCCTGGTTCATAGGAAAAGGTCAGAAATTGATGGAAACACCACCAAAATGGTTCGGGAACAGCATGGGGAGGATGTCTGGATGCATCTTGGATTCCCAGTTTGCTGCTGGGAACCATGTTGTCTGAGTAGTACGCCACTTTTACAGACTGACAATAATATGCACAAAACAAAAAAAAAATTGCAAGGAAGAGGTACTCCGATACAATCTGTATATCATATAATGGAGGGCCTCATTCACATTTTGATACAATAGTTCAGGTAGTGGGACTCCTACACTCATAAAGCCTATGCACTAAGTGAAAGGGCTGCCAAAAATTACAAAGAACGGGCACTCCAAAACACCCTTTGTTACACATAAAGGAGGGCATCATAGACACCCTTGAAAAATTATGATTGATGGCCTGCTGGTGACCCTCAAAAACATTTGGAGCAAGAGCCTGCTGATCTGACCATCTAAAGCATTAGGGGCTAGGGCCTGCTGCCGCATTGGTGACTCTAGATAACCTCTGGGCGATTTCACATCCCCATGACGGCGACGATCTGCCCTATCAACTTTGATATTCTTTTCTGCGCATACCATGGTGATCACGGGTAACAGGCAATCAGGGTTCGATGCCGGAGAGGGAGCCTGAGAAAGGGCCACCACATCCAAGAAAGGTCAATGGCGGAAATCTGATTGGCTGTTGTTGCTTTGCCCCTTTTTTTCTTAAATTGTGAGCCACCCAGAGAGGGTGGGTCAAGTTATTAAAG
This sequence comes from Bufo bufo, assembly GCF_905171765.1. Taxonomy (NCBI): domain Eukaryota; kingdom Metazoa; phylum Chordata; class Amphibia; order Anura; family Bufonidae; genus Bufo; species Bufo bufo. The sequence continues at coordinate 340,916,387 of NC_053393.1, read as the reverse complement.
CACAAGCATTCAAGGAAGGCAGCAGGCACGCGGCAATTACCCACTCCCGACTCGGGGAGATAGTGACGATAAATAACAATACAGCACTTCTAAGAGGCCCTGTTATTGGAATGAGTACACTTTCCGTTAATAAGGATCTATTGGAGGGCATGTCTGGTGCCAGCAGCCAACTTGCTCCCGGCCTCCACAACGTTCACCCAGTGTGCCATCATGGTGAGAATTGTGTTGACCAGACTCTTGACTACTGAGACTGGACTTGTAGGTGAGGGCCTGCTGCCACTTTGTTGACTCTATTATTATTATTATACAAGCAGAGCCCTTGTAGCACTCGGTGGATATTCTGCTGGAGTAGGGTTCCCACCCCTTTAACAATAAATACAAAAACTCCAGCTAAGTCGTATTTGATGCAACTTGTTTATTTTACGTATAAGATTGGTTGCTGCGGCGAAGTGATGTTTCGGCAAAACCGTGCCTTCATCAGACTAATGCCGCTGGTGGGAGAAGGAGTCACGTTGGTGTAGACGCAGTGAGGAGTATAACATGCGGTAATACCGGTAGAGGATAGAGCAACCAATCTTATACGCAAAATAAACAAGTTGCATCAAATACGACTTAGCTGGAGTTTTTGTATTTATTATTATTATTATTAATTTTATTATTATTATTATTATTATTTATTAACCACTTAAGGACCACAGGTTTATACCCCCCTAAAGACCAGGCCCTTTTTTACAAATCGGCACTCCACAACTTTAGCGGTTTATTGCTCGGTCATGCAACTTACCACCCAAATGAATGTTACCTCCTTTTCTTCTCACTAATAGAGCTTTCATTTGGTGGTATTTCATTGCTGCTGACATTTTTACTTTTTTTGTTATTAATCGAAATTTAACGATTTTTTTGCAAAAAAATGAAATTTTTCACTTTCAGTTGCAAAATTTTGCAAAAAAAAAGACATCCATATATAAATTTTCTCTAAATTTATTGTTCTGCATGTCTTTGATAAAAAAAAAAATGTTTGGGTAAAAAAAAAAATGGTTTGGGTAAAAGTTATAGCGTTTACAAACTATGGTACAAAAATGTGAATTTCCGCTTTTTGAAGCAGCTCTGACTTTCTGAGCACCTGTCATGTTTCCTGAGGTCCTACAATGCCCAGACAGTACAAACACCCCACAAATGACCCCATTTCGGAAAGTAGACACCCTAAGGTATTCGCTGATGGGCATAGTGAGTTCATAGAACTTTTTATTTTTTGTCACAAGTTAGTGGAAAATTATGATTTTTTTTTTGATCAAATGCCAACTTTGTATAAAAAAATGGGAAAAGTTGTCTTTTGCCAAGATATTTCTCTCACCCAGCATGGGTATATGTAAAATGACACCCCAAAACACATTCCCCAACTTCTCCTGAGTACGGAGATACCACATGTGTGACACTTTTTTGCAGCCTAGGTGGGCAAAGGGGCCCATATTCCAAAGAGCACCTTTCGGATTTCACTGGTCATTTTTTACACATTTTGATTTCAAACTTCTTACCACACATTTGGGCCCCTAGAATGCCAGGGCAGTATAACTACCCCACAAGTGACCCCATTTTGGAAAGAAGACACCCCCAGGTATTTCGTGATGGGCATAGTGAGTTCATGGAAGTTTTTATTTTTTGTCACAAGTTAGTGGAATATGAGACTTTGTAAGGGAAAAAAAAAAAAAATCATCATTTTCCGCTAACTTGTGACAAAAAATATAAAATTCTAGGAACTCGCCATGCCCCTCACGGAATACCTTGGGGTGTCTTCTTTCCAAAATGGGGTCACTTGTGGGGTAGTTATACTGCCCTGGCATTTTCCAGGGGCCCTAATGTGTGGTAAGTAGGTAAATGACCTGTGAAATCCGAAAGGTGCTCTTTGGAATGTGGGCCCCTTTGCCCACCTAGGCTGCAGAAAAGTGTCACACATGTGGTATCGCCGTATTCAGGAGAAGTTGGGCAATGTGTTTTGGGGTGTCTTTTTACATATACTCATGCTGGGTGAGATAAATATCTCGGCAAAAGACAACTTTTCCCATTTTTTTATACAAAGTTGGCATTTGACCAAGATATTTATCTCACCCAGCATTTTTAGACATTTGGATCCCAGACTTCTTCTCACGCTTTAGGGCCCCTAAAATGCCAGGGCAGTATAAATACCCCACATGTGACCCCATTTTGGAAAGAAGACACCCCAAGGTATTCAATGAGGGGCATGGCGAGTTCATAGAATTTTTTTTTTTTTGGCACAAGTTAGCGAAAATTGATTTTATTTATTTTTTTCTCACAAAGTCTCCCTTTCCGCTAACTTGGGACAAAAATTTCAATCTTTCATGGACTCAATATGCCCCTCACGGAATACCTGGGGGTGTCTTCTTTCCGAAATGGGGTCACATGTGGGGTATTTATACTGCCCTGACATTCTAGGGGCCCTAAAGCATGAGAAGAAGTCTGGAATATAAATGTCTAAAAAATTTTACGCATTTGGATTCCGTGAGGGGTATGGTGAGTTCATGTGAGATTTAATTTTTTGACACAAGTTAGTGGAATATGAGACTTTGTAAGAAAAAAATAATAATTTCCGCTAACTTGGGCCAAAAAAATGTCTGAATGGACAGAGGGGTGAAAATGTAAGGACAGGGGGGTGATCAATGACAGGGGGGTGATCAATGACAGGGGGGTGATCAATGACAGGGGGGTGATCAGGGAGTCTATATGGGGTGATCACCCCCCTGTCATTGATCACCCCCCCTATAAGGCTCCATTCAGATGTCCGTATGTGTTTTGCGGATCCGATCCATGTATCCGTGGATCCGTAAAAATCATACGGACATCTGAATGCAGCCTGACAGGGGGGGTGATCAATGACAGGGGGGGTGATCAATGACAGGGGGGTGATCAGGGAGTCTATATGGGGTGATCACCCCCCCCTGGAAGGCTCCAGAGAGACGCCTGTATGTGTTTTGCGGATCCGATCCATCTATCAGTGGATCCGTAAAAATCATGCGGACGTCTGAATGGAGCTTTACAGGGGGGTGATCAATGACAGGGGGGTAATCAATGACAGGGGGGTGATCAGGGAGTCTATATGGGGTGATCACCACAGTCATTGATCACGCCCCTGTAAGGCTCCATTAAGATGTCCGTATGCGTTTTGCGGATCCGATCCATCTATCAGTGGATCCGTAAAAATCATGCGGACGTCTGAATGGAGCTTTACAAGGGGGTGATCAATGACAGGGGGGTAATCAATGACAGGGGGGTGATCAGGGAGTCTATATGGGGTGATCACCACAGTCATTGATCACGCCCCTGTAAGGCTCCATTCAGACGTCCGTATGCGTTTTGCGGATCCGATCCATCTATCAGTGGATCCGTAAAAATCATGCGGACGTCTGAATGGAGCTTTACAGGTGGGTGATAAATGACAGGGGGGTGATCAATGACAGGGGGGTGATCAGGGAGTCTATATGGGGTGATCACCACAGTCATTGATCACGCCCCTGTAAGGCTCCATTCAGACGTCCGTATGCGTTTTGCGGATCTGATCCATCTATCAGTGGATCCGTAAAAATCATGTGGACATCTGAATGGAGCTTTACAGGGGGGTGATCAATGACAGGGGGGTGATCAGGGAGTCTATATGGGGTGATCACCACAGTCATTGATCATGCCCCTGTAAGGCTCCATTCAGACGTCCGTATGCGTTTTGCGGATCCGATCCATCTATCAATGGATCCGTAAAAATCATGCGGACATCTGAATGGAGCTTTACAGAGGGGTGATCAATGACAGGGGGGTAATCAATGACAGGGGGGTGATCAGGGAGTCTATATGGGGTGATCAAGGGTGAATAAGGGGTTAATAAGTGACAGCGGGGGGTGTAGTGTAGTGGTGCTTGGTGCAACATATTACTGAGCTACCTGTGTCCTCTGGTGGTCGATCCAAACAAAGGGGACCACCAGAGGACCAGGTAGCAGGTATATTAGATGCTGTTATCAAAACAGCGTCTAATATACCTGTTAGGGGTTAAAAAAAACACATCTCCAGCCTGCCAGCGAACGATCGCCGCTGGCAGGCTGGAGATCCACTCTCTTACCTTCCGTTCCTGTGAGCGCGCGCGCCTGTGTGCGCGCGTTCACAGGAAATCTCGGCTCACGCGAGATGACGCCAATCGGCGTTAGCGTAGCCTGGGGGAGCCGCCGCGATGACGCCTTTCGGCGTTACAGTTGCGGCAAGTGGTTAAAGCGCCATTCATTCTATAGCGCTGTACATATGAAAAGGGTATACATACATAATACAGACAATTGCATTAATCATAAACAAGACAAGTTAAAAACTGGTACAGAAGGAGAGAGAGTCCTGCCCATGAGGGCTTACAATCTACATGGTATGGGAGAAGGGCACAGTAGGTGCGGATGAAGTTGGTCATGGCAGCATAGAGGCAGCAGGGTCACTGGTTATAGGCTTGTCTAAAGAGGTGGGTTTTCAGGATTCTTTTGAAGGATTTCACTGTAGGTGAGAGTCTGATATGTTGGGTAGCAAGTTCCAGAGTGTGGGGGATGCACGGGAGAAATCTTGGAGGCGATTGTGGGAAGAGGTGATAAGAGGAGAGGAGAGAAGGAGGTCTTGTGAGAATCGAAGAGTACGATATTCAGTTATTTGAAAAATGGCTGTTTTTCAAATAACTGAATATAACCACAGTATCTAAAGTGTGTATCTCACAATGACATATGCAGCAAAGCCTTCAAAATTAAGTTTTTGGCCCAAAATGAGTGTTTGTTTAATGACAGAATATGACAGCAGTATATAAACCTTGAATTTCACAGGTTTGGATGCAGCAAGGGCTGTAATATTGTGTATTTTGCCCAAAAATTGTGTTTTATTAATAGAAAAAAATAACCACAGTATCAAAAGTGTGTATCTCACACGAACTAATCCAGACTAGGCCGAAATTTAAGTTTTTTGCCCAAAATGGCTGTTTTTCAAATAACTGAATAATACCAGATTATCTACAGTGTGTATCTCACAATGACATATGCAGCACAGGCTGCAAAATTTAGTTTTTGGCCTAAAATGGCTGTGTTTCAAATAACAGAATATAACCACAGTATCTAAAGTGTGTATCTCACAATGACATATGCAGCAAAGGCTGCAAAATTTAGTTTTTGGCCCAAAATGGCTGTTTTTCAAATAACAGAATATAACCACAGTATCTAAAGTGTGTATCTCACAATGACATATGCAGCAAAGGCTGCAAAATTAAGTTTTTGGCCCAAAATGGTTGTTTTTCAAATAACTGAATAGAACCACAGTATCTAAAGGGTGTATCTCACACGTACAGATGCAGCAAGGGCTGTAAAATTGTGTATTTTGCACAAAAGGGTGTTTTATTAATAGAAGAATATAACCACAGTATCTAAAGTGTGCATCTCACACGGACTGATCCAGACTAGGCCGCAATTTAAGTTTTTTGCCCAAAATGGCTGTTTTTCAAATAACTGAATAGAACCAGATTATCTACAGTGTGTATCTCAAAATGACATATGCAGCAAAGGCTACAAAATTTAGTTTTTGGCCCAAAATGGCTGTTTCTCAAATAACAGAATATAACCACAGTATCTAAAGTGTGTATCTCACACGTACTGATCCAGTTTAGGCTGCCATTAAAGTTTTTTGCCCAAAATGGTTGTTTTTCAAATAAATGAATAGAACCACAGCATCTAAAGTGTGTATCTCACACGTACAGATGCAGACTAGGCCCCAATTAAAGTTTTTGGCCTAAAATGGCTGTTTTCAAATAACAGAATATAACCACAATATCTAAAGTGTGTATCTCACATGGACTAATCCAGACTAGGCCGCAATTAAAGTTTTTAGCCCAAAATGGTTGTTTTTCAATTAACTGAATAGAACCACAGTATCTAAAGGGTGTATCTCACACATACTGATCCAGACTAGGCCGGAATTTAAGTTTTTTGCACAAAATGGCTGTTTTGCAAATAACTGAATACAACCACAGTATCTAAAGGGTGTATCTCACACGTACAGATGCAGACTAGGCAGCAATTTAAGTTTTTTGCCCAAAATGTTTGTTTTTAAATATCTGAATAGAACCACAGTATCTAAAGTATGTATCTCACAATGACATATGCAGCAAAGGCTGCAAAATTAATTTTTGGCCCAAAATGTGTGTTTGTTTAATAACAGAATATGACTAGAGTTGAGCGGACACCTGGATGTTCGGGTTCGGCAGTTTCGGCCGAACTTGAAAAAAATGTTCGAGTTCGGGACCCGAACTTGACCCGAACCTGAACCCCATTGAAGTCAATGGGGACCCGAACTTTTGGGCACTAAAATGGCTCTAAAATAGTCCTGGAAAGGGCTAGAGGGCTGCAAAAGGCATCAAAATGTGCTTAAGACTAGAGCATGACAACTGTTCTGCAAACAAATGTGGATAGGGAAAGGACTTATAATAACAGAAAATACAGAAAAATAAAAAATAGCAATCTGGATCTAGGAGTAGGAGGTTGAGGAGGTGGTGAAGGAGGAATAGGTAGCCAACACTGATTTGTGTTATTTTTTATTTTTAAATTGGGGTATCCCCCAAAATATTGGGACATATAACAAAATAAAACTAAGAATAAGTGCACTTGAGTACAAGAATGGATGGTTGAGGCTGGTATAAATGTCTATTCTGCACAAGGTACGGACAAGTCCTGTGGGATCCATGCCTGGTTCATTTTAATAAACGTAAGCTTGTCCACATTGGCTGCGGCCTGTGATAATGCTCTCTGCCGTGCTAAACACACGTTCACACTATACACTGGCTGCAGGGCAGGTCAGCACCTCCAAGGCTGACAAAGCTTTTCCACATTTTGGCCATACTAACCCTGCCTTCTCAGGTGCTGGTGGTGCCCCAGCTGCGTTGGCGACCTCTTCCTCCTCCTCTGCCTTTGCCTTGTGCTTCCACTGTGCCCCGCTGTCAGGTGGGAATGCTATAATCAGCGTGCACTTGTAGTCGCGCATCTTCCGATCAGTAACAGATGTTTTCACCAAATTTAGTTCCCTGTCAGCAATGCAGAGCAGAGGTTCATTCACGGCAAAAGGGGGTTCATGTCACCCAGCAATAGAACAGAGTATTTTGAGAGATTTAGGCCCCTATCACCCAGGCACAGCAGGGGTTCATTCACGGCAAAAGGGGTTCATGTCACCCAGCAATACAACAGAGGATTTTGAGAGATTTAGGCCCCTGTCACCCAGGCACAGCAGGGTTTCATTCACTGCAAAAGGGGGTTCATGTCACCCAGCAATAGAACAGAGGATTTTGAGAGATTTAGGCCCCTGTCACCCAGGCACAGCAGGGGTTCATTCATGGCAAAAGAGGGTTCATGTCACCCAGCAATACAACAGAGGACTATGAGAGATTTAGGCCCCTGTCACCCAGGCACAGCCGGGGTTTGTATACGCCAAAAATTGTATAGGTTTTCAATTTAGGGCACAAAAATTGGCACTTTTTTAATTAAAATGGCTCAAAAATAGTCCTTGAAAAGGCTAGAGGGATGTAAAAGGCAGTAAAATGTGCTTAAGAGCATGGCAACTGCTCTGCAAACAAATGTGGATAGGGAAATAACTTAAAATGAAATAAAATAACTAAAAATTACAAATTATTAACCTGCAACTCAGAGAAGGAGGTAGATATGGAGTCAGAGGTTGAGGAGGCGGTGAATGTGGTGTTGTAGGTGGAGGCAGCAATGGAGGAGGAGGTAGCCAACAATGTTTTTTTGAATTTTTTATTGGGGTAGGTAGCCCCCAAAATATTGGGACAAATAAAAAACAAGAAAACAAAGAATCATTGCACTTGACTTGAGTACAAGAATGTATGTTTGATGATGGTATAAATGTCTATTCTGCACAAGGTACAGACAAGTCTTGTGGGATCCAAGCCTGGTTCATTTTGATGAACGTGTGCTTGTCCACGTTGGCTGTGGACAGGCGGCTGCGTCTGTCTGTAATGACGCCTCCTGCCGTGCTAAATACACGTTCAGAGAGTACACTGGCTGCAGGGCAGGCCAGCACCTCCGAGGCATACAGGGCAAGCTTTGGCCATGTGGACAATTTGGAGACCCAGAAGTTGAATGGGGCAGAACCATCAGTCAGTACGTGTAGGCGTGTGCACAGGTACTGTTCCACCATGTTGTTCAAATGCTGCCTCCTGCTAACACGCTCCATATCAGCAGTTGGGGCCGGTTGTTGCGGCGAGGTGACAAAGCTTTTCCACATGTCGACCATGCTAACCCCGCCTTCTGAGGTGCTGGCGCTGACACAGCTGCGTTGGCGACCTCTTCCTCCTCCCTTGCCTTCGCCTTGTGCTTCCACTTGTCCCCCGGCATCAGTCGGGAATGCTCTCAGGAGCGCGTCTACCAGCGTGCGCCTGTAGTCGAGCATCTTCCGATCACGCTCCAGTGAGGGAATTAAGGACGGCACATTGTCTTTGTAACAGGGATCCAGCAGGGTGGCCACCCAGTAGTCAGCACACGTTAAAATGTTGGCAACTCTGCAGTCGTTGCGCAGGCACTGCAGCATGTAGTCGCTCATGTGTGCCAGGCTGCCCAGAGGTAAGGACAAGCTGTCCTCTGTGGGAAGCGTATCGTCTGCGTCCTCACAGCCACACACCAGTGATGGGCCCAAGCTGCGTTGGCTGCCACCCCGCTGTGAACATGCTTCATCCCCATCCTCTTCCTCCTCCTCATCCTCCTCGTCCTCCAGTAGTGGGCCCTTGCTGGCCAAATTTGTACCTGGCCTCTGCTGTTGCAAAAATCCTCTTTCTGAGCCACTTCTAAAAGACTGGCCTTAAAGTGTTAGAGATGACCCCTCTTCCTCCTCCTCGTCTTGGGCCACATCCTCTTCCATCATCGCCCTAAGTGTTTTTCTCAAGGAGACATAGAAGTGGCATTGTAACGCTGATATGTTGGTGGAGTACTCGATACATGCAGTAAGCCGGATTGGGACAGATGCACACTGGCGCAAAATTAATGGTTTTTAGTTCGTGACGCCAATTGCAGCTTGCGCAGGTACTGTAACAGGGCCCTTTAAGATGTTATAGCTCACGTACCAGGTGAGGAATGCCAGAGGGGGATAATGTCTCTATGTAGTGTCAACGGTGTCTCCTACCTTGGTACGGCTGGACTCCTGGATCCTGGCTCACATGCAATAAAATAAGTGTTGTTAATAGGAGCAACTGAGGAACTTGGGTAATAGTAAATGAGATCCAGACTGGTGATATAATCCAACTTGTCTTTACTTAATGGGTGCAGCATAAATCCATATGAGTACAGCAATAGTCTTTAGGTCCCAGCAGGTATTGGCAATATGTGGCAGGAATTTATATGTATTCTGCTTCTTGTCATATGCCTAATAGAACTGGCAGGTATCTGTCTTCTGCTCTGTCTGTAATCTGCTTGGTTTGGGCCTGACTAGCTGAAGGAGGAATTTGGCTTCCCCTGGTCTTTGGATAAGTACTCACAGGACTGCTCACAGGGTATGATGGCTTCTTCCTGGAGATCTTTAGTTCTGGAGATGGCTGCTTGCTTGTCAACCAGCACTGAGTTAGATGATTAAGGCTGGGAAGAGGATCTTTGGTTGGGATCCCTGTTTCTGGGAGCTCCAGCTAAAACAGCCTACCCCAACAGGGGGCTGGCTCGCACTGGATCTAACTGGTTTCTTCCCTCCCTTGCTGCAGGGCGTGGGACCAGCCCACTTCTGCTCCTAGTAGAGGGGGAACTAAACACTGGAATGAACTATTCCAGTCTAGCTATACTAAACTGAACTAAACACATTGCTGCCACCTGCTGGTGTACATGGAAAATTACAGCAATAATATGAAACAGGCATAGAGAATACATATAATGAAAAATGCAATGTTAGATTACACCAGATGGAAATACATATACACCTGACATGTTGTAGCGGGGAGAAAGAGTTTAGTGACATACTCCAGGATGTTACATACCCGCTTACTTTAAGTGAAGCCGTCCTCGGCGTATGCTTAGGAGGGTGAGGAATCAGCTCTGGGTACCCAATAAAATACAAAGTGTTGTGTGAATTTACATATAATGACATACATAGACAAAACATATAACGGCTTTCTCGAGGTTCCTGCCCACTAGAGTAAGGTGTCCAACACACAGTTTCCTTCTCTTGGTATAACCAGGTAACCTAAATACTGCACAAAGCAAACATTACTGACTGACTTCGTATGTCCTGAGCTCGGTATACATCAAGTATGGGGGTGTCTTTACTCCGTAATCCCGCCATTGTGTAATGCAAAGCCTGCAAATGAAAGGGTGGCTTTATCCTGTATTCCCTTCCCTGCACCATAGCCTGAAGAAATTTGGCTTGTAGCACGATCACTATGATGACTAAGAGGAAGCTAAATATGGCTCTAAGGTTTGAGGCGCCTTACCTTAGGCAAAAAGCTCAGAAGGGGAGGTATTTATCGTCGCCGTACCTTCTGGCAAGTCACAGGAGGAGGGCCTTTAATCCCGTGCGCTCCTGGAAATGAGACACCTCCGGATGGGAACAATCCAGAAACTTTAACAAGCGGGAAGGAGCAGCCTAGGGCTTCTAACGATTCCTGAAGCAGCAGGGGTACCTGTGAAGTAAACTGGACCTGCCTGGACTTACCACTTGGTCCTACCCTGGGTACCTATGGGTATATATCACCGGGTGTAGGCCATTAGTATTCAGCGTCCCTATGAAGACAGTCCGTATAAAGGGGGAGAGAACAAGAGCTGTAAAAAAGGCATACTTTAAGTTAGTTGCTACATTTTTGTTAAGTGCAATGGTTGAGTGCAATCATGAAAAACAGTGCATAAAATCACATTGCGGCACCTAGAAGGAGAGTACACACAATGGGCATGTTATCTTAAACGTTGCATAACAGGTAAACTGGAAAAATTAGTGCAAAAACATTATGCAAATTTCAGTGCAATCAATATTATTACTATAGTCAGTAATCCAATGGAACAGTAAAATTAATTATAATCTACACAAGGTAGTGGTTAATTTGCACAATGGGTAGTTTTCCTCACAGGAAAGTCTGGAAAACATCCTCCTGGATCCCATATTTGAGGAGACAAAAGTTCTTTCTTAACCTGGGTGCTCTCAGCAGCTGTAATGGTGCACCACTGCCCTCTTGTGGTGTATTTAGGAATTGGCTGAGCAGTCAGCCTGGTGAATGCAGCTGTGATATGCTGCAAGCCGGGATCCCTTGCCGGTGCAGAGGTGGACAAAACCTCCGGCTGAAGAGGCTCTGGTAGGCAAAGTGAGGGTGTCTGTGGCAGCTTCCAGGGCAGTACGTAGGGTTGCACTCTGGGATTGAAAGTCAGGACAGAGTTATTTATTTGCCCCACCTGTAGAGTTGGAGCCGCAGGGATTTCAGGGCTCACTACGGGGACCTCTGGGTTTAAACGTCCCGCTCTGGCGGTATTAATTCTGGCCGGCGGAGTGGAAGTTCCGGCCGCCTCCGCCGCACCAGTAAGTGTCCTTAGCGGAGCAGGCCTAGGCCTGTTTGGGGTATCGGGACCCTGAGGGAGCGGTGCAGGGGCAGGTACGGACCGGGCCTGGGCCTCAGGGAGTGCGTCTGCTCCTACCTGATGTCGCGGCCGGGCGGCCGGTTCTGGTGCCTCGTTGTGGTCATTGCGGGGTCCAATCACCGTCTGCGGTGCAGGCTGGTCCAAAGCCTGGGCAACTGTATCAGCAGCATCCTCCGCGGGAGCAGGCTCAGCATCGGCGGCCATCTTGGTTTCCGGGTTGGCGGCCATCTTCTTTTCCTACATGGTGCATGCAGGAAGTGAGGGTGGAGCCCAGAGGGAGGAGTCTGCACTCCCTTGGTTCACAATACAAAGTTCATGGTCGGCAGTCTTTAGTTTTCCCGCTTCCAGGGGGGCGGATACGAAATCTTCGCGCTCTTGAGAGGGCGTTCTTGTCTTTTCCCACCTCTGAAAAGCATGGAGAGGCGGCGCCATCTTGCGAATACAGCGAATTAACCCCCTGAGTACTCGTGGGCACCGCATGGTGCTTTCTTGCACAGCAACAAGGCAATAAAGTAAATTTTCAGGGTTTTGTACAAACTGCAGCTATTGCAATACTGTGAAATATGCGATGGGATCCGTTTTAACACACACTTGGATCCGGTTCTGTTGGACAGGGATGGCACACAATTCAATCTGATCCTATTCACAGTGACGCCAAAATATGCAGTAAGACGGATTGGGACAGATGCACACTGGCGCAAAATTAATGGTTTTTAGTTTGTGACGCCAATTGCAGCTTGCGCAGTTACTGTAACAGGGCCCTTTAAGATGTTATAGCTCACGTACCAGGTGAGGAATGCCAGAGGGGGATAATGTCTCTATGTAGTGTCAACGGTGTCTCCTACCTTGGTACGGCTGGACTCCTAGATCCTGGCTCACATGCAATAAAATTAGTGTTGTGAATAGGAGCAACTGAGGAACTTGGGTAATAGTAAAAGAGATCCAGACTGGTCCCAGCAAGTATTGGCAATATGTGGCAGGAATTTATATGTATTCTGCTTCTTGTCATATGCCTAATAGAACTGGTAGGTATCTGTCTTCTGCTCTGTCTGTAATCTGCTTGGTTTGGGCCTGACTAGCTGAAGGAGGAATTTGGCTTCTCCTGGTCTTTGGATAAGTACTCAGGACTGCTCGCAGGGTATGATGGCTTCTTCCTGGAGATCTTTAGTTCTGGAGATGGCTGCTTGGTTGTCAACCAGCACTGAGTTAGATGACTCAGGCTGGGAAGAGGATCTTTGGTTGGGATCCCTGTTTCTGGGAGCTCCAGCTAACACAGCCTACCCCAACAGGAGGATGGCTCACACTGGATCTAACTGGTTTCTTCCCTCCCTTGCTGCAGGGCGTGGCACCAGCCCACTTCTGCTCCTAGAAGAGGGGGAGCTAAACACTGGAATGAACTATTCCAGTCTAGCTATACTAAACTGAACTAAACACATTGCTGCCACCTGCTGGTGTACATGGAAAATTACATGCAAATATGGCACTTCTTCTCTCCAGCGGCACTTCCGCAAGTCTATCTTTCACTGCGTCCACAACTGCGATCTCCTCTTCCTCAAGCGGCACTAGTCCGATGAAGGCACGGATGTGCCGAAACGTCACTTTGCCGTAGCAACCACCATTTTGTTTGCAAAATAAACGAAATTGCACTAAATACTACTTGGCTGGAGTCTCTGAATCTATTGGAAAATTACAGCAACAATATGAAACAGGCATAGAAAATACATATAATGGAAAATGCAATGTTAGATTACACCAGATGGAAATACATATACACCTGACATGTTGTAGCGGGGAGAAAGAGTTTAGTGACATACTCCAGGAAGTTACAACAGCGCAACAGGGCACACAGGTCTCGCATGGAGGCCCAGTCATTGGTGGTGAAGTGGTGCTGTTCCGCAGTGCGACTCACCCGTGCGTGCTGCAGCTGAAACTGCACTATGGCCTGCTGCTGCTCGCAGTGTCTCCAGCATGTGCAAGGTGGAGTTACACCTGGTGGGCACATCGCATATGAGGCAGTGAGCGGGAAGTCCGAAGTTTCGCTGTAGAGCAGACAGCCGAGCAGCGGCAGGATGAGAATGCCGGATGCGCGCACAGACGGCCTGCACTTTATGCAGCAGCTCTGACATGTCGGGGTAGTTGTGAATGAATTTCTCCACCACCAATTCAGCACATGCGCCAGGCAAGGGATGTGCGTCAAACCGGCTAGTCTCAGAGCTGCAACGAGATTTCGCCCATTATCGCACACCACCAGGCTGGGCTTGAGGCCCACTGGCAGCAACCATTCGTCAGTCTGTTGTTCTATACCGCGCCACAACTCCTGCGCGGTGTGGGGCCTGTCCCCCAAAAACATCAGTTTCAGAATGGCCTGCTGGCTGTGCTGAAGTTGGTGAAGGTCTGTCGCTGACCGGATGAGGAGGTGGTAGAGGAGGTGGTAGAAGAGGAGGAGGAAGCCGAGTAGGAAGAGGATGCAACAGGAGGCAAAGAATGATGTCCTGCGATCCTTGGCGGCGGAAGGACGTGTGCCAAACAGCTCTCCGCCTGGGGCCCAGCCGCCACTACATTTACCCAGTGTGCAGTTAGGGAGATATAGCGTCCCTGGCCGTGCTAACTGGTCCACATATCTGTGGTCAGGTGGACCTTGCCATAGATAGCGTTGCGCAGTGCACACTTGATTTTATACTTGGTTGTGCAGGGAGGGCACGGCTCTCCTGGAGAAGTAGTGGTGGCTGGGAACAACGTACTGTCGGACAGCAAGCAACATGAGCTGTTTGAAGCTGTCCGTCTCCACCAGCCTGAATGACAGCATTTCAAAGGCCAGCAGTTTAGAAATGCTGGCATTCAGGGCCAGGGATCGAGGGTGGCTAGGTGGGAATTTACGCTTTCTCTCAAAGGTTTGAGCCCTTTCTTGGTTTTGAAGGTGCTTACTCCACTGCAGCCCGTGTCTCGCATGTAGATGCCTGGTCATGCAGGTTGTGCTAAGGTTCAGAACGTTAATGGCTCACTTCAGGCTCTGATGGCACAGCGTGCAAACCACTCGGGTCTTGTCGTCAGCACATTGTGTGAAGAAGTGCCATGCCAGGGAACTCCTTGAAGCTGCCTTTGGTTTGCTCAGTCCCTGGTGATGGTGGCCAGTAGCAGGCAAACTGTTTTGGCGACGGCTGCTCTGCTTTTGCACCCTGCTCCCTCTTTTGCTATGCTGTTGGCTCGGTCTCACCACTGCCTCTTCCTCCGAATTCTGAAAGTCAGTGGCACGACCATCATTCCATGTGGGGTCTAGGACATCATCGTCCCCTGCATCGTCTTCCACCCAGTCTTCCTCCCTGACCTCCTTTTCGGTCTGCACACTGCAGAAAGACTTAGCAGTTGGCACCTGTGTTTCGTCATCATCAGAGACGTGCTGAGGTGGTATTCCCATGTCCTCATCAGGAAACATAAGTGGTTGTGCGTCAGTGCATTCTATGTCTTCCACCCTTGGGGAAAGGCTAGGTGAATGCCCTTGGGAAACCCTGCCAGCAGAGTCTTCAAACAGCATAAGAGACTGCTGCATGACTTGAGGCTCAGACAGGTTCCCCGATATGCACGGGGGTGATGTGACAGACTGATGGGCATGGGTTTCAGGCACCACCTGTGTGCTTTCTGCAGAAGACTGGGTGGGAGATAATGTGAACGTGCTGGATGCACTGTCGGCCACCCAATTGACTAGCGCCTGTACTTGCTCAGGCCTTACCATCCTTAGAACGGCATTAGGCCCTCAACAAATATCGCTGTAGATTCTGGCGGCTACTGGGACCTGGGGTAGTAGGTTCAGTAGGACGTATAGTTGTGGCAGAACGGCCACGTCCTCTCCCTGCACCAGAGGCTCCACCAACACCACCACCACGACCATGACCGCGTCCCTTATTAGATGTTTGCCTCATAGTTAGCGTTCACAAATCAAAGTAAAAATTGGTTAAGTATGTTAAAAATAATTAACCGCCAATATAAACACTGATGTAGAGTATTGCACAATTTTTTTTTTTTTAACTCTATATGACAGCGGTATTTGTGGCCTAAATGTGACAGTCACCTATGCAAGTGTAATCCCAGATGTGCAGTATATCAGAGGGATTTTTCACCACAGTATCCTAAAAACCTTTTTTGTAGCCAAAATGTGACAGTCACCTACCATAATGTGACAGTCATACTTTTATTAGACTGTGAGGTATCATGGTGGGCTCTTGGGTCCCCCTCCCCGGCTCTGTGTCATCTCCAACTGCCACTGCCATAGATACAAGTGCCACTATTACCACCACTGCTATGCATGGGGTACCCAGCCCCCTTCCCAGCGTCCTTAGGGAAGCCCACATAGTGAGGGATCTCACACAAGTTGCAAAACAGGGAGACTCTCTTGACTATCTGCCGTAGGGCACTTCATAGGAAAAAGGAAGATGCCCTACTTGGATGGGGCAGTGAAGACTGAGAAGACTCCACTGAAAGCCTTCTCGGGGCTTCAAGGAGGCGAGCAGGATGAATGCTGTGACCTCTGGCTCCACAGAACGGCGTTGGACTCCAAAGTCACATCCACGTCATCCTGCTGCGAATGAGAGGAGGACTGAGCCATCCAATCCACAATCTCATCCTCTTTCTACTCAACAATAATGTTGTGCCTTTCTGAAGTCAGCAGGGTCAACTGCGGCCTACTACTACTACTATTTGTGGCGAGATAGGTGGTGCTACTACTACCCACATTCTGGCTCTGGGTTTTTCATTTGTAACCCTTCCATAGCCCTGACATATTTGTGTCTCTCAGATAATATTGTCCAATACCCTGTTTATTGGTGCACTAATCACATATACGCTGGTTTTAATATAATCAACAACGCCCCCAAAAAAAAACTGATTGATAACGTGTGGAGACAGAAATAAATGGAAAAGGATTTAGGCCTAAATTCATTATCACTCACATATAATTTTGTGTGATACCCTGTTTATTATTGGTGTAGAAATCTCGTATATGCTGGTTTGAATGTAATCACTCCCCCCCCCCCACCATTTAGGCATAGGCATAGAAAATTTTCAAAATCTATGCCAAAAAGGGAGATGGTATAGATTTAGATAAGTATATAGTCTGCCTAAGTTATGTAGAGCCTGCTGCCTCTACATAACTTAGACGAGTGAACCACCAATGAAGGAGGGACAAAAACCGCTGTCTAAATCGATGGTCTTCATAAATGTCCCCCAAAAGGCCATCATCATTTAGAAAATGAGACAATTAAAAAAATATATATATGATAGCGGGACAGAAATAAGTATACCATACAGCAGAATAAAATTTTGGTTGAAGTGTGAAAGTGCATAACATTTCAAAGATGAAACCATTTTGCAGATAGCTTTCCAGAAGTTCTACTGCCATAAGGAAGAAAAAAGTTTGGGCAAAGTGACAAAACTGCACATTTCTAAAAGGAAACATTTTTTAAAGATAGCTGCCCAAAAGCACTTCTGCCAAAAAGAAAATGAAAATTTGGGCAAAGGTGTGTAACTTAGCCACTACGGAGATTTGTCCAAATGTTCGACAGATAGGATATTGCAAAAACTGTGGCTGATGACATACAGAAGAATAAAATTTTTGAAAAGAATGACATTTTGGTGACGACGCAAAGCTGCACCCTTATGGAAACCTGGCCAAAAGTCTCACATTTGGGATATGGCAAAAAACGCTGTTGATGGAATATACATTTTCTACAAGGCACAGAACTGTGACACATTTACCACAAGTTAGTAGTAGGGCAGCAATTTCATCGACAGCAACTTGGCCAGTTGAGAGTTCAACTTACACACAAGCTAATTACTAGAGCGGAGGACAAGAAGGTGGAGGAAGAGACCGATAATAAGAAGCAGCAGCTGGTGCAGATGACAAGGACACTTTACTGCTTGGGTATGAGGCCCAACTGCAGCAAAGAAGACAGGGATAAGGACGACAGACTTGATCGTATTCAGAATGTTTGCCAGTTTTAATTTCCCACAGGGTCTGGTGATGCTGCCTCATGAGTTGCAATAGAGCCCTGGTAGCTATATTTGTGTTTTAATGCCCAAGGCTTAATTTAAAGTAGTTGTCTCACTTCAGCAGATTGCATTTATCATGTACAGTCAGGTCCATAAATATTGGATACATCGACACAATTCTAAGATGTTTGGCTCTATACACCACCACAATGGATTTGAAATGAAACGAACAAGATGTGGTTTAACTGCAGACTGTCAGCTTTAATTTGAAAGTATTTACGTCCAAATCAGGTGAACGGTGTAGGAATTACAACAGTTTGCATATGTGCCTCCCACTTGTTAAGGGACCAAAAGTAATGGGACATAACAATCATAAATCTAACAGCAAGCCTTGCGAAACTTCAATATAAGAGATACTCGTAGAGAGCTTGTGGCAGCTGGCCTTGTCCTAAGTTTGACATGTTTTAAGCCTTTTCATAATGGGTGGATTATTTGATTTTTAATTTTTGTTTTTTACTTATAATTATATTATATATTTTTTTACCTACGATTATGTTCACATGAATATATGGCACTTAATATATTTTGCTAATTAAATAAATATATATATATATATATATATATATATATAGTGGATATAAAAAATCTACACACCCCTGTTAAAATGTGAGGGGTTGCCCTCCTTGGCGTCAGTCTCAGGGGAAGGGCGGAAGTTGCAGTTATGTGGCAGGCAAGTATTGGTCATGCGCCGCTCATATGACCACAGCTACGTAAGTGTCACATGTAACCCTCCGGAGCATTGGATAGGCTAGTACTCCTTTAAAATACACCTCGTCATCTCCCTCAGCCTCTGCTCCTGAAGAAGTGAGAAAGCGAAACACGCATTGAGAGGCAGGCGCCATTCTTTACTTTCACCACTTGGTATGTTATAAATTGGTAGATTTCTTCTTTTTGGGGGACCGATTCATTATAGATATCAGTGGTTGTCTCACAGCTATTTATCACAAAGGGCAAGCAGCATTACAGTAGAATAATACTATTATCTTGTTCATATTGTGGCATGCATCTAGCCCCTTTTTCTACACTATTGTGAGCCTCTCTCCCCCTACATTGTTTCTATATTATGGTACTTTATTTCTTTAATAAGCATGGCGGCTATATATTGGTATCTCTACTAATTACTGTTTTATTATTATTGTAATCATGTTCAATAAAAGTGATTATTTTAAAGGAACATAGTATTACTCATACTTTTTTGGATAGATGTTTTAAGCCTCTGTATCAACAGCATTACCAGTTCCTGAGTTGACCACAGTAGAAGCAGATCTGGCACTACCAGTACTTTTGGTGGGTATACATGTGCATTGCCTCTGATTTTATTGCAGTCGTGGCCACCACGCACCTCCTCTGATGTCTCCTCCTCAACACTTCAATTCAGCTCCCAAATCATCTTCACCACTTTTATCAAACAGTGATATGCAATCATCGGCTCCTTGGCTCCTTCTCTGGCCAACTCAAATGACTCACTATGTCTTTGTACTACCCATTTTTTTTTTATTCATTTGTTGGTTTTGTCCTTTAAATACATGACCTTTTGACAGATCAAATATGTCTTTGTTAGCATATTCTGTATACTAAAGGTTCTATATTTTCTATATGTTTCATCCTTCATTTATTAATGTCCAGAAGAATATTTGAAGTTCCAACTATGCATCTGTTTAATAATAATGTCAAATATCACGTGGGACTTTTTTAAAAACCTTGGTTCAAGAAATTAATTAGTAGTTTTTATTGCAGCATAGATCACAGTAGTCCTCTCTGATTTATCGCTGTAACAGCTATTAAAATATTTCCTTGTATAGTAACTTACCGTATGTATGTGCAGTGCTTTGACCATAAAACCAGTCATGAACTGCACTAGATGCCTTGATTATGTACAGTTGCAAGAAAAAGTATGTGAACCCTTTGCAATGATATGGATTTCTGCACAAATTGGTCATAAAATGTGATCTGATCTTCATCTATGTCACAACAATAGACAATCACAGTCTGCTTAAACTAATAACACACAAAGAATTAAATGTTACCATGTTTTTATTGAACACACCATGTAAACATTCACAGTGCAGGTGGAAAAAGTATGTGAACCCCTAGACTAGTGACATCTCCAAGAGCTAATTGGAGTGAGGTGTCAGCCAACTGGAGTCCAATCAATGAGATGAGATTAGAGGTGTTGGTTACAGCTGCCCTGCCCTATAAAAAACACAAACCAGTTCTGGGTTTGCTTTTTACAAGAAGCATTGCCTGTTGTGAATGATGCCTCGCACAAAAGAGCTCTCAGAGGACCTACGATTAAGAATTGTTGACTTGCATAAAGCTGGAAAGGGTTATAAAAGTATCTCCAAAAGCCTTGCTTTTCATCAGTCCACAGTAAGACAAATTGTCTATAAATGGAGAAAGTTCATCACTGCTGCTACTCTTCCTAGGAGTGGCCGTCCTGTAAAGATGACTACAAGAGCACAGCACAGACTGCTCAATGAGGTGAAGAAGAATCCTAGAGTGTCAGCTAAAGACTTATAAAAGTCTCTGGCATATGCTAACATCCCTGTTAGCAAATCTACGATACGTAAAAAACACTAAACAAGAATGGATTTCATGGGAGGATACCACAGAGGAAGCCACTGCTGTCCAAAAAAAACATTGCTGCACGTTTACAGTTTGCACAAGATATTCCACAGCAGTACTGGCAAAATAGAACTATTATCAAATAAGAAAAGGCTCCACCAGCAAACTACTGGAGCTCAGCCTTTCAGTTACCAGCTGAAAAAAGAGATCAAATCAATAGAAATATAGGCTGGCTCACAGTATTTTTGCATTCAAATTTTTTTATTAATACACTAAATTAAATGACTTGTACCATCATACAACATACATACATGCATACATGTGTAAATATAGGTATATAAGTGCGGAGCTCACGCACAATCCTATATATCTGGAGTACTCCTAATAGGACCAAATGGCTAGAGTGAGGCTGCAAGAGATATTCAAATGAACCGCTTGTATGTCCAGGACATGGATGGCAATTTGCCAAGTGATTGAAACAAAAGTTCAAACAAAGATTTCAAAATGTCCTTGCTGTATTCTCATCAAGAGAGGTTCTGCATTCACATAACCTGTAACAGATCTTAGCCGCAACGGTTAGGCAGTGCTCCACTTACTTTTTCGCTTGCGGAGCAAGATTTCAGACAAGCTCACTCAGCGTCTCACGTGTCCAGCCAGGTAATGAATCGCTGGGTTAGTGACGCAGGCGTCTGGAGCCGTCAGACCAACGGAAGCTGGTTGAGCTGAGCTGAGCTGGTGATTGCCTTAGCCTATCAGGCCGGCAGCAGTAGATGTAACAAGGTTTTACCTTGATTTGCGGCAATAGTGACACAGGTGTAGTCCACTTTTTGAGTAGTTAGTGAATGCAAACCTTTAGAGCGGTATGGGACGTCTTCGGATACTTTAAAAATCCTCAAAGAACTGGAAATTGAAGCAAAGTGCTCCTCTTGCAAAAAACCGCACCGACAGCCTTGGTCTCTATACACACTAGACGTGTTTCGGAAACAAGTTCCTTCCTCAGTAGATAATCATAGAATGCTGATTATCTACTGAGGAAGGAACTTGTTTCCGAAACGCGTCTAGTGTGTATAGAGACCAAGGCTGTCGGTGCGGTTTTTTGCAAGAGGAGGACTTTGCTTCAATTTCCAGTTCTTTGAGGATTTTTAAAGTATCCAAAGACGTCCCATACCGCTCTAAAGGTTTGCATTCACTAACTACTCAAAAAGTGGACTACACCTGTGTCACTATTGCCGCAAATCAAGGTAAAACCTTGTTACATCTACTGCTGCCGGCCTGATAGGCTAAGGCAATCACCAGCTCAGCTCAACCAGCTTCCGTTGGTCTGACGGCTCCAGACGCCTGCGTCACTAACCCAGCGATTCATTACCTGGCTGGACACGTGAGACGCTGAGTGAGCTTGTCTGAAATCTTGCTCCGCAAGCGAAAAAGTAAGTGGAGCACTGCCTAACCGTTGCGGCTAAGATCTGTTACAGGTTATGTGAATGCAGAACCTCTCTTGATGAGAATACAGCAAGGACATTTTGTAATCTTTGTTTGAACTTTTGTTTCAATCACTTGGCAAATAGCCATCCATGTCCTGGACATACAAGCGGTTCATTTGAATATCTCTTGCAGCCTCACTCTAGCCATTTGGTCCTATTAGGAGTACTCCAGATATATAGGATTGTGCGTGAGCTCCGCACTTATATACCTATATTTACACATGTATGCATGTATGTATGTTGTATGATGGTACAAGTCATTTAATTTAGTGTATTAATAAAAAAATTTGAATGCAAAAATACTGTGAGCCAGCCTATATTTCTATTGTACTGGCAAAATATTCTGTGGACAAATGAAACCAAAGTTGAGTTGTTTGGAAGAAACACACAACACTATGTGTGGAGAAAAAGAGGCACAGCACACCAACATCAAAACCTCACCCCAACTGTGAAGTATGGTGGTGGGGGCATCATGGTTTGGGGCTGCTTTGCTGCATCAGGGCCTGGACGGATTGCTATCATCGAAGGAAAAATGAATTCCCAAGTTTATCAAGACATTTTGCAGGAGAACTTAAGGCCATCTGTCCACCAGCTGAAGCTCAACAGAAGATGGGTGTTGCAACAGGACAACGACCCAAAGCATAGAAGTAAATCAACAACAGAATGGCTTAAACAGAAGAAAATACGCCTTCTGGAGTGGCCCAGTCAGAGTCCTGACCTCAACCCGATTAAGATGCTGTGTCATGAACTCAAGAAAGCGATTCACACCAGATATCCCAAGAATATTGCTGAACTGAAACAGTTCTGTAAAGAGGAATGGTCAAGAATTACTCCTGACCGTTGTGCACATCTGATCTACAACTACAGGAAACATTTGGTTGAAGTTATTGCTGCCAAAGGAGGTTTAACCAGTTATTAAATCCAAGGGTTCACATACTTTTTCCACCAGCACTGTGAATGTTTACATGTTGTGTTCAATAAAAACATGGTAACATTTAATTCTTTGTGTGTTATTAGTTTAAGCAGGCTGTGATTGTCTATTGTTGTGACTTAGATGAAGATCAGATCACATTTTATGACCAATTTGTGCAGAAATCCATATCATTCCAAAGGGTTCACATACTTTTTCTTGCAACTGTATTATTACTAGAGATGAGCAAAGTATAGGAAAATTCGATTTGGCGGTTTTGCTGAATTGTACAAAAAAATTGCTTTATGATGAATAATTTAATTTCTTTGTAAGTAGTGGTGCAATGAAAGGGAGCTGCAATTGCATCTCTCCATCATTGTACCCCTCAGATTCCACGTTCAGAGCTGATCATGGCATCTGACATTAATATTAAAGTGAAAAAATTGATCGTGAAGAGCCGTCCTCCGTCATCTTGATTCCAGATCTAGTGCAAAATCTTGTGCGGCCTCTGAGGACGTCATCACGTCGGCCGGCATGGTGACGCCATACATCACCGTGCACAGGATTTCATGCGGGATCTTCAATCAAAATAGTGGCGGCCGGCTCTTGGTGCTGAAACGGATGAGGTAAGTATGATTTTTCTATTTTTTTTACCGCCATTCAGGGGAAATCGATTTGCTACCACGAAGCATGAGGAAATTTGGTTCAACACTAATTGTAGTTCATGTATGTGCAGTGCTTTGACATTAAAACCATTCATGAACTGCTCTGGATGCCACCTTAATTGTGTATTATTACCAGTAGGAATATCATGCATACGGCTCCACTTACAATGCTTTGCATAGGTAGAATATTGGCATAACAAACTACTCTTGCAATTTGATATTGATCTGACTTAAACACAAAGAAGTAGCAAATATCTATAGTAATAAAACATAGCTAATTGCTTGAACAAGAATTGCCTTTTAATCTCCAGGAACGCAACTGATCAATACCTCCCATTCAGATATACAAAAACAAAATTGGTGCATATTCATAATATTTATTCTGAACAACGTACTGTATACGGTATAACTGAAAATAAACTCCTCTCCTTGGCTCTGTTCTAATGATTGCTCTGGTGAATTTATAGTGTGTTTATGATTGTACTAGCGGAATAAATAGTGTCATTTGTCATACAACTTTAAATCTAGTAAAATATATTTTATCATTAAACACTAACTGACTAATGATTCTGTGAATATTCCATGATTAAAATCCACTAAGGCTTATTTTACTCTGCATATTTTAACCTATTTTTATTTTCACTGTATTATGTTTTATTTTATAGCATTTTTAGAAATATAAAATACTTTGGGTGAAATTTTAATAAAGAGAATAATTGAAGTCAGTTTTGCTTGAGGCTGCATTGTCATTATTTGCATCCAAATTTATCAAACGTTCCAAGTTGTTTGATAAGTTTGGTGCAATTTTAAATATGTGTAGAGTTATTACCTCATTTTATGCCATCCCACTGCTGGAGTATACTTGCAACATTTGGGCAACCTTTTTATGACTTTAATATCTAAAATCAGGCCTACACCTCATTTACATAGCTAGCTTTGTCTATTTTTCAAAACTGGAATGAGTGGTGTAGCGTCACAAAAAAACACCTCTTCTGTGACTTTTGGCAGTAATAATTCTAAATTGCAGGCCGTTAGAAATTCTCCCCTTATTATGTTTGGAGTTGAGCGGACACCTGGATGTTCGGGTTCGACAGGTTCAGCTGAACTTCACAAAAAAGTTCAAGTTCGGGAGCCGAACTTGACCCCGAACCCGAACCCTATTGAAGTCAATGGGGACCAGAACTTTGGAGCACTAAAATGGCTCTAAAAAAGTAATGGAAAGGGCTAGAGGGCTGCAAATGGCAGCAAAACGTTAAGAGCATGGCAAGTGCTCTGCATACAAATGTGGATAGGGAAAAGACTTAAAATAACATAAAATACATAAAAAAAAAATAATAATCTTGATCTAGGAGGACAAGGTCCATATAGAGTAGGAGGTTGAGGAGGTGGTGGATGTGGCAGTGTAGGTGGAAGCGGCGGTGGTGGAGGAGGTAGCCATCACTGTTTTTTTGTTTAATTTTTATATTTTTTTTTAAATTAGGGTGCACCCCAAAACATTGGGAAATATAACCTGGGATAAAACCCCTCCAACGTTCAGACAATACAGTGGCTGCAAGGTAGGCCAGCACCTCCAAGGCGTAAAGGACAAGCTCAGGCCATGTGCCCAATTTGGAGACCTAGAAGTTGAAGGGGGCAGAACCATCAGTCAGTATGTGTAGGCGTGTGCACACATATTGCTACACCATGTCGCACGTCCCCATGACGTCCACGATCCAATTGGATATCAACACTATCAATTTTCGATGTTCTTTTCTGTGCCTACCATGTTGATCACTGTTAGCGGTAAATCAGGGTTCCTCGCCGGAGAGGCGGCGTGAGAACGGGATACCACATCCAAGGGAGGTCAATGTATGAAATTAAATGTGATCGAGTGGAAATGTGGGACAAATTATTGAAGCCGAAGCTTCCAAGTAAAGGAGGAGGCAATTTCCCACTCCCGACTCGGGGGAGGTAGTGATGATAAATAACAATACAGGACTCTTAAGATGCCCTCTTATTGGAATGATTAATAAAAAAAATATAGGGAATGTCACTGGAGTATTTTGGATTTGGAAATGTTAGACAGGAAAGGCCCTGCTGCCACTTTGTTGACTCTAGATAACTTCTGCCTGATTGCACATCCCCGGGATATCTTCTCTATCAACTTTCAATGTTCTTTTCTGCGCCTACCATGTTGATCACGGTTAGCGGCAAATCAGGGTTCCATGCCGGAGAGGGAGCGTGAGAAAGGGATACCACATCCAAGGGAGGTCAATGGCTGAAATCTGATAGAGTGGAAATGTGGGACAAGTTGTTAAAGCGGAAGGATCGAATGAAAGGAGGTTTTGAACGTCAATTAAAGACGAATTTTAGAAATTTAAGTCACTGTCACCTATGCACAGCAAGGTTTTTTCATCGACAAAAATGGGTTAATTTTACCCACCAATGGAACAGACGATTTTAAAAAATTTCGGGACCTGTCAACTATGCAGAGCAGGGATTTATTCACGGCAAAACTGTGTTCATGTCACCCACCAATTCAACAGACGATTTTACAAAAATTAGGTCCCTGTCAACTATGCAGAGTAGGGGTTTGTATACGACAAAATTGGGAAAATGTCACCTGACAATGTAACAGACGATTTTTTGAAATTGATGTACCTGTCACTTATGCAGAGCAGGGGTTTATTTACGGCAAAAATGGTAAAATGTCACCCAAAAATGTAACAGACGCTTTTGCACCCTGCTCCCTCTTTTGCTGTGCTGGTGCCTCTGTGCGACCACCGCCTCTTCCTCCGAACTCGACATGTCACTCACATGACCTTGATTCCATGTGGGGTCTAGTATCTCATCATCCTCCACATCATCTTCCACCCACTCTTTACCCCTGCCCTTGTTGGTCTACATACTGCAGAAAGCCACAGCAGTTGGCACCTGTGTATTGTCATCATCAGAGACGTGCTGCGGTGGTCTTCCAATGTCCTCATCCTGAAACATAAGTAATTGGGCATCAGTGCACTCAATCTCTTCCACTTCTGGTGCATGGCTATGTGGATGGCTCCCGGAAACCCTGCCAGCATAGTCATCAAAAAGCATAACAGACTGCTGCATGACTTGGGGCTCAGACTGCTTGCCTGATTTGCAAGGGGGTGAGTTGAAAGACAGATGGCCATGGGCTGTAGGTGCCAACTCTGATCTTTCAGCAGGGGACCGGGTGGAAGACAATGCGAGGGAACTGTAGGCACTGTCAGCCCCCCAATCTACTATAGTCTGTACTTGTTCTAGCCTTACCTGATTCGCACTGTCCTAAATGCAGTGTAGGCCGCAAATGTACTTTCTAGTGCAAAAGATGAGCATTTGTCACCCAACAATATAACAGACGAATTAGTGAAATGTATTTCCTTGTCCACTAGGTAGAACATGGGTATATCGCAGCCAAAAATTGCTGAATGTCACCTAACTGTCACGACGGACGTGCACTCAGAATAAACGATAACACACCAACCAGGCTCTGGACAAGAGACAGGGGAAGGGTCACCTCCTAGTTCATCCCTGACCTCTTTCCCTGCGCTGCTCAGCCCACAGGCAGACCTTGAAGGTAGGTGTGCTGTGTCCTCCAGCCTGGACTGACAAAACCCTGAACTCCCTGAGATGGTGAAGTGGGAGGATAGGAGCAGCCTGCTCGCACAGAACCTGGATGGGCTAGATGACACAAACAACCTTCCCTCCAACCTTCCCAGACCAGAATGATCAGTATAATCCGCTCAGAGCACTTAGCTGGAGGCCATTTAAACTAATGACTCCACCCAGTGCACCTGATGAGAGGCGGATCCAGCAAGACACCAAAACAAATACTAAACTCGTGCTGTTATCCTGGCCGACCTCCGCACATCGTCAGAGTGGGGCATGACACCAACTATGTAACAGACAATTTAGTGAAATGTATTTCCTTGTCCACTAGGTAGAGCAGGTGTATATCACAACCAAAAATTGGTGAATTTCACCCGACAATGTAACAGACAAATTTGTGAAATGTATTAACCTGTCTACTAGGGATATGTAACCCAACAATGTATCAGACACAATAGTGAAATGACTTAAAAATAAAAATAAAAACAAAATCTTGATCTATGAGGTGGAGGTCCATATGGAGTAGGAGGTTGAGGAGGTGGTGGTAGCCAACAGTTTTTTTGTTTTGTTTTTTTGTTTAAATTAGGGTACACCCCAAAAGAGTGGGAAATATCAAAAATACAACAATCAGCAATTGCGCTTTAAGATAACAATGGCTGGGTAAGGCCAGTATACATGTCTATTCTGCACAATGTACAGACAAGTCCTGTGGGATCCATGCCTGGTTCATTTTAATGAACGTGAGCTTTTCTACATTGGCTGTGGACAGGAGGCTGCACTTGTCTATGATAATGCCCCCTGACGTGCTAAACACACATTCAGACAATACACTGGCTGCAAGGCAGACCAGCACCTCCAAGGCGTAAAGGGCAAGCTCAGGCCGTGTGCTCAATTTTGAGACCCAGAAGTGGAAGAGGCAGACCCATCAGTCAGTACGTGTAGGCATGTGCACACATACTGCTCCACCATGTTACTGAAATGCTGCCTCCTGCTAAGACGTTCCAAATCAGCTGGTGGTGCAGGTTGTTGTGGCGTGCTGACAAAGCTTTTCCACATTTCGGCCATGCTAACCCTGCCTTCCGAGGTGCTGGTGGTGCCCAAGCTCCATTGGCGACCTCTTCCTCCTCCTCTGTCTTCGCCTTCTGCTTCCACTCTGCCCCCGCTGTCAAGTAGGAATGCCATCAGCAGCGTGTCTACCAGCGTGCGCTTGTACTCGCGCATTTTACGATCACGCTCCAGTGATGGAATTAAGGACGGTATCCAGCAGAGTGGCCACCCAGTAATCAGCACAAGTTAGA
Organism: Bufo bufo; assembly: GCF_905171765.1. Classification (NCBI taxonomy): domain Eukaryota; kingdom Metazoa; phylum Chordata; class Amphibia; order Anura; family Bufonidae; genus Bufo; species Bufo bufo. Next base: position 340,888,196 of record NC_053393.1, on the reverse strand, counting down.
ATGTGGGCAACTCGTCGGTCGTTGCAGAGACACTGCAGCATGTAATCACTCATGTGTGCCAGGCTGCCTAGAGGCAACGACAAGCTGTCCTCTATGGGAGGTGTATCGTCTGTGTCCTCTGTATCCCCCCAGCCACGCACCAGTGATGGCCATGAGCTGGTTGGGGTGCCACCCTGCCAAGAACATTGTTCCTCCTCCTCCATCTCCTCCTCCTCATCCTCCACCTCCTCATCCTCCAGAACTGTGTCCTGGCTGGACAATTGTGTAACTGGCGTTTGTGGGTGCAGGAACCCACCCTCGGAGCCACTTGTGAATGACTGGCCTGAAACCCTATGAAATGATCCCTCTTCCTCCGCCTCCTCTTGTGCCACATCCTCTTCCATCATCGCCCAAAGCATTTTTTCAAGGAGGCGTAGAAGTGGGATTGTAACGCTGAGCACGGCGTCATCGGCACTGGCCATGTTGGTGGAGTACTTGAAACAGCGCAACAAGGCACACAGGTCTCACATTGAGGCCCAGTCAGTTGTGGTGAAGTGGTGCTGTTCTGCAGAGCGACTCACCCGTGCATCTGTGTATGCCAAAGAGCATGGCAGTGCTGACATGTGGAGCTGTAACTACGGTCAGGGACAATACAGGTCTTTTACAGCCCACTGAGTGAATGTGGTTCCTGCCCAGCCACACCAGCAACTTTGCCAGGTGACACTGCTTATGCCTCCACGTTCTCACCCATTTGGTCCTACGACAATGTTTGCCTTTGCCTTCTCATCCTCCACCGTGTCCTCAGCCTCCACTGCAGGGACAATTCACAGTGCCCCTCCAGCATACCACATGTTCAGGGCACGGCGGTGTCACACTGTTCTGCACCTCGTTTGCCTAACTGCTCCGTGTCCTTCAGCAACAAATTGAATCTTGGCTTTTTCCGAGATAACTCAAAATCAGAATCATGGTGACCGACCACAGGAAAAACAAGGTGTCGGTGCTGCATCAAGGAGGGCTGAGCCATGCACCCTGCATGGCACACATGTTCAATCTGGTTGTCAGGCGGTTCCTGAAGTCTTCCACTCATCTGCAAGACATGCTAAAAATGGCCAGGAAACATTGCATGCACTTCAGCCACTCGTACACTGCAAAGCACACCCTCCTTAAACTGCAGCGGCAGAATGTTATCCCCCCACATAGGCTGATATGCGACGTTTCCACCCGTTGGAATTTCACCCTCCATATGTTGGACCAACTATACGAACAGAGAAAGGGCATAATGATTTTTTGATCATCCAAGCGGACAGGAGTACTCCCCTGTGCAACTTCAATGTCAGCCAGTCGCAGCTCATACATGACACCTGCAGTTTGCTTGGGCCCTTTGAGGAGGCCACATTATTTGTCAGTCAACAGGACGATGGGATGAATAACGTCATTCCACTGCTTCATGTCCTGGAACAGATGCTGGTAAATCTGGCTGGTCAGGGGAATGGAGACGTGGCGCCTACATCTCAAGGTCACATGAGCCCTGTGGGGGCTGAACTGGAAGAGGAGGAGGAGGACATTGGAGCACAAGCAATGTGTAGCAAAATGGGTGGTTTTTATAAACAGGTGATGGGAGAGGAGGATGATGAAGCCAGATGACCCAGAAACACCGTGGCAGTATGCAGGGGAGATGGAGGCAGGGAGTCCCTCCGAGTCACTTGCACAAATTGCCCAATGCATGCACTCTTGCTTGCGTAGTGACAGCTGAATTGTCACTATCGGTCCAAAATGGGGGCCTTTTTTACACCCGCTGAGAGGGAGGAGAAACTGAACTACTATAAAAACATCCTATGTAGTCAGTTGGCCACTGCCTATCTGCACAATTGTCCATCCTCTTGCAGGTCTGACCGAGGGGGCCCTCAGTGCTCACGTTTCTCTGTCATGGCTGCTGGGGCAGGGTGGGGGGGTAGGAGCAGTTTCAGCTCCATTGGCAGCAACTTGAGTCTAGAGTCACTGATGAGCATCTTTCTTCACCCGTCTAGTGAAGAAACTACTCACTAGCAGCAGCAGCTAGACTTGGAGCAGGACCTTAACCAGACGGTGGTGGCATACTTGGACAGCACCCTGCCACCCCAGAATGAAGATACGCTGGACTATTGGACAGCCAAACTGTATTTGTGGCAATTGCGACGGGGGCCATAGTTACTAGTGATAATCAATATTCGTTTTTGCGATATTTCGTAAATTTTTCACATAATTTTTGCAATAAATTAGCAAAATCTAGAATTCGTTATCTCCAGTCATTATTTTCACGATTGTGCAAATTGGCACTAATGATGTGCATATTTTTTGTGCGATACATGTGACCACATTTTATCAGGTCTAAGTAGATATTACTGATTGGTGCACTAAGTATTGTTGTGACATCACGGCACTATGTCTGTAGCATGTATGTATGGACAGCAGAGAAACAGTAATTCCTATTACACTACCTAACACCCTGCACTGGAACTTATCAGCTATACTATATCACTATCTAACCTACACTGACTAGCTCCAACTGACTATCTGTAATATATATATATATATATATATATATATACAGTGGGGGAAATAATTATTTGACCCCTCACTGATTTTGTAAGTTTGTCCAATGACAAAGAAATGAAAAGTCTCAGAACAGTATCATTTCAATGGTAGGTTTATTGTAACAGTGGCAGATAGCACATCAAAAGGAAAATCGAAAAAATAACTTTAAATAAAAGATAGCAACTGATTTGCATTTCATTGAGTGAAATAAGTATTTGAACCCTCTAACAAAAAAAGACTTAATACTTGGTGGAAAAACCCTTGTTTGCAAGCACAGAGGTCAAACGTTTCTTGTAATTGATGACCAAGTTTGCGCACATTTTAGGAGGAATGTTGGTCCACTCCTCTTTGCAGATCATCTCTAAATCCCTAAGGTTTCGAGGCTGTCTCTGTGCAACTCTGAGCTTGAGCTCCCTCCATAGGTTTTCGATTGGATTAAGGTCCGGAGACTGACTAGGCCACTCCATGACCTTAATGTGCTTCTTCTTGAGCCACTCCTTTGTTGCCTTTGCTGTATGTTTTGGGTCATTGTCGTGCTGGAACACCCATCCACGACCCATTTTCAGTTTCCTGGCAGAGGGAAGGAGGTTGTCGCTCAGGATTTCACGATACATGGCTCCGTCCATTTTCCCGTTTATGCGAATAAGTTGTCCTGTGCCCTTAGCAGAAAAACACCCCCAAAGCAAAATGTTTCCACCCCCATGCTTGACGGTGGGGACGGTGTTTTGGGGGTCATAGGCAGCATTTTTCTTCCTCCAAACACAGCGAGTTGAGTTAATGCCAAAGAGCTCTATTTTGGTCTCATCAGACCACAGCACCTTCTCCCAGTCACTCTCTGAATCATTCAGGTGTTCATTGGCAAACTTCAGACGGGCCTGCACATGTGCCTTCCTGAGCAGGGGGACCTTGCGAGCCCTGCAGGATTTTAATCCATTGCGGTGTAATGTGTTTCCAATGGTTTTCTTGGTGACTGTGGTCCCTGCTAATTTGAGGTCATTAACTAACTCCTCCCGTGTAGTTCTAGGATGCTTTTTCACCTTTCTCAGAACCATTGACACCCCACGAGGTGAGATCTTGCGTGGAGCCCCAGAGCGAGGTCGATTGATGGTCATTTTGTGCTCCTTCCATTTTCGAACAATCGCACCAACAGTTGTCACCTTCTCTCCCAGCTTCTTGCTAATGGTTTTGTAGCCCATTCCAGCCTTGTGCAGGTCTACAATTTTGTCTCTGACATCCTTGGACAGCTCTTTGGTCTTTCCCATGTTGGAGAGTTTGGAGTCTGCTTGATTGATTGATTCTGTGGACAGGTGTCTTTTATACAGGTGACTAGTTAAGACAGGTGTCCTTAATGAGGGTGACTAATTGAGTAGAAGTGTCTAACCACTCTGTGGGAGCCAGAACTCTTAAATGGTTGGTAGGGGTTCAAATACTTATTTCACTCAATGAAATGCAAATCAGTTGCTATCTTTTATTTAAAGTTATTTTTTTCGATTTTCCTTTTGATGTGCTATCTGCCACTGTTACAATAAACCTACCATTGAAATGATACTGTTCTGAGACTTTTCATTTCTTTGTCATTGGACAAACTTACAAAATCAGTGAGGGGTCAAATAATTATTTCCCCCACTGTATATATATATAAACTATCTAATGTAATACAAAGGAATAGGATCCAGATGAAAGAACAGAGCACAGCAATATCACTGCTCTCTCTCCCAGAACTGCAAAAAAACAGCAGAAAATGGCTGCTGGGGAGTTTCTTATTTAGTAAAGGGGTAGGCAACAATCCTATTGGTTGCTAGGGATGTTGCTGAAGCAAGAAGGAAGGTTACTGATGAGAATTTTTTTTGAATATTAATGATTACGCATATATAGCACTATATTCTACATCTTCACAAATTCTCTAAGTGGCAATATTCGATAAAAATTTGCGATTATAATATTTGTGATCAACACTAATTGTTACCCGAGGAAGAACTCGCCTGTCCACCCAAAATGTGGAGAGACTGACTTTTGTCAAGATGAATCAGGCATGGATCAGCCAGGATTTACATCCACCAATGCCTGATGCATCAGACTAGATCAGACATGGATTACCAATCAATTGGATTATTTAGAAGATTCCTTATCACTTAGGTTTGTAACATATTCATTTATTAATTTAGTGACTTTTAAAATGACCTTTATTAATCAACGTGCGGGTATAGGTATGTATATACCAACAGACAATGCTACAGTTCAAAAGAATTATATATAAGTTACTTTTGACTGGGGAGTAGCAACCCCTCAACATTCATTAGTGACACACAGATAGTCTAGATACTTGGTAGTTCGAGGAATGAAGACGTGTACTGCGGTAGGGCAGGGCAGACAGTTGCTTACCCTAAATGCCCTAACGTCTGCTCAGCCCAGGGTCGCCCCCTGATGGTGGGAGTTCCCTGTCCCCGAACCTAGGGCTAACGAATCCCTAGATTGACCCTATCCAGGGAAAAAGTATTAGATACACAAAACCAGTTAAAAAAGGCCCATAATGCCGCAAGTGGAAGGTGTTCCAAGGATAAGAAATAACCACCTGCCCACTCGGGGCATACACTGGGATTAATACAGATATGAGGAGAGAAGAGGGGGGATACAATTATAGGATAGCACCCAATCCTCTCACAATAACAATACGTACGTTTTCATATGCCCATCCTAATACATAAACCTCGACGCGTTTCACCTGAAACGAGGCAGGTTCATCAGGAGGTAGATAGGTACTTGGACATAGTCCAGGGATGGTACAAACAAAACCTGAGACTAAAAATATGATAGTATAAGTGGGTCTATACTTTTTTTTTAATAGCGTTTATTTAACATTTTCAAAATAGTACAACAATCCCATAGGGAAAAACAATACTGCAATACAGTCATACACGTGAGCAAGATCAGACAATTCCATCAGTGTCATAATATACGACAGTAAGAGACTTAAATGCATTTGGATACAAAACATTCTTGTTGTCATAAAAAAGGAAGGGAAATAGATGTCTGCTCACACCCACTCACATCCATACGTCCACACACACACTTGGGTGGCACAGCCCCAACCAGTAATGGATCTCAAACTGTGCCCTCCTCCTGTACCCATATACCCCAGATTTTGTCAAACCGATCAGGGGTTCCTCTCGCTTCATAGGTCAACTTGTACATCTGGAGATCGTTGTTAATTAGTTGTACCCATTGGCTTATCGTGGGACACTTGGGAGGCTTCCAGTTCAAGAGTAAATTCTTCCTACCATAGAACATTAAGAGCCGTAGGAGAATTCTACAATATTTGGAAGGAGTCGCATCAGCAACTAGCCCCAGAACACAAACAATAGGATCACATATCCCTGGTAAACCCAGTTTAACATTAATGAAATTACACACCCCCTTCCAATAATTTTGTAAGGCCGGACAGGACCAAACCATGTGGAAAAAGGATCCTCTGTCGCTTCCACATCTGTCGCATCCAGGACTTGGTATCTGCCGCATCTGATATAAACGTACCGGAGTCAGATACACCCTATGCATCCATTTGACCTGAACAAGTTGATCTCGAGAGCTCACGACAGACCTCCTCCACCCCAGACGCCATTCCTCCAAGTGAGAATCCTCCAACTCTGGGATATCCGCCAACCACTTAACAAATGATCGCTGGATAGGAGAGTCCTGCATTTTAATAATTTCACCATAAAAGGAAGAAATTGGTTTATATGGTTGTTTCCTTCTGGCTATCGATTCCAGAGGACCACACTCCAAGCTTAGGGACAAGGAGTGGAACTGTTTCTCACAAGCGTGTCTCAGTTGGAGGAACCGGTAAAAGCTCGTCTGTGGCAACAGGAAGTCCGACCGCAAATCCCCAAAGGAGCGAAAGACCCCATCCTGGAATAGCTGCGTCAGATATTTAAGCCCCTTCCTAGGCCAAAATTCAAAGTCTGGCAAGTGTAAAAGCTCAGGGAGATGCCTGTTACGCCATAGTGGGATATACGGAGACCAGATATCCCCTGCTTGGGTGTCCATATGTGTATTTACAAACTTTGCCCAGGCTTCTATAACCGTTGTCATAGCTTCTGTGTATGTCCCACTCAACAAAGAACCACCTCCCCTGTAGACCAAGTTTGTTAGAGCTTCATACGAACCCACTAACGCCGCCTCCAGCACCACCGCCGGATTATTGGAGTCTGCTCTAATCCACCAGGAAGCATACATCAGGCGTGTCGCTATGTAATAAACATATAAGTCAGGAAGTTGTAGACCACCCTGCAAGTAGGATGCCTTCAACGTCTTCCTTGCTATCCTAGGGTTCCGATGACACCATAGGAATCGGGACATAACCTTATCTATGACATCAAAGTGGGATTTCGGTACCCTCACTGGAGCCGCTCTGTATATATATAACAGTTTCGGTAGTAACACCATTTTAAAGATGTTGATCCTTCCTATTAAAGTCAAGGGGAGATTTTCCCATGCTTCCAACTTGCGTGTGACATATTCCATAGTGGGCCTCAGGTTCAGATGGCAAAATTTCCGAGGGTCTCTATGTATGTGGATCCCCAAATATAGAAAGCTGTCTACCACTTTCAGGGGGGATACTGGAGATATCTCTATCGCTTCTTCACTGTCCACTATACATAAGCTCGATTTAGCCCAGTTCACTCGTAGCCCTGAGAACCTACCATATCCATTCACCACATCTAGCAAAGTTTCTAAGGATGGGCCAAGTCATCCGCGTATAGCGAAACCTTCTCCTGTATCCCAGCCACCGTCCACCCTTCTATCAAGGAGCTATTATTTATCAATTGAGTAAGAGGTTCCATTATCAGAGCGAACAACAACGGGGACAGGGGGCAACCCTGCCTTGTACCTCTGTATAATTTAAATGGTCGGGAAAGAGACCCATTTACTCTGATGCGCGCTGAAGGTGCCTGATACAGTAACTGGACCCATTGAATGAAGGAGTGAGGAAAACCAAGTCGGGCCATTGTCTCCCAAATAAAATGCCATTCTACCGAGTCAAAGGCTTTCTCGTTATCGAGAGATGCCAGGACCCTTGACCCTGCATTATCATGCCTGACCTGCAAGTTCGTAAATAACCTCCGTTATCCGTTGTTTTCCCGGGCATAAAACCAGATTGGTCAGGGTCAATAATGGATAAGATTACCTGATTAAGCCTCTTGGCCAGGATCTTAGCTAAGATCTTGGCATCGGTGTTCAGCAGGGAAATAGGTCTATATGATGCACAGTGGTCCGGAGGCTTCCCAGCTTTATGAATTACCACAATGGTAGCCTCGCCAAAGGATAGAGGCAGTCCACCAGAATCATGTGCGTAGTTAAAAAGATCCAGTAGACGTGTAGAGTACAATTCAACGTCTAGTCTGTACCATTCGACTGGGAACCCGTCCGGACCAGGTGATTTCCCTGCTGCCATATCACTGATTGCCGCTTTAATTTCTCCCACATCAATAGCTGCCTCCAAAAAGCTACTGTCTTCTCTAGCCAATGTAGTAAGGGGGATGTTCTGAAGGAAAGACCGGATCTCATCTGGGGTCATCGCAATTTTGGAGCTATACAGGTCCCTGTAAAATTGAGCAAATTGCTCACATATGTCCTCCGGTTGATATACCCTTGAGCCATCCCCGCAAGTAATGTGTGGGACCACCGTCTGGGGCGACTCAGTCCTGGCCAGGAACGCCAACGCCCTCCCATTCTTATCACCATCAGCAAATATTACACGCCTTTGATACAATAACTTCTTCTGGGTATATTCTGTTAGGTGCAAATTGAGCTTCCTCTGGGCCTCCTCCCATAAACTACGACCCTCTCCATCCGGATTTGTAATAAAAGCCTGTTCTCTCTCTACTACCTCCCCCTCTAGCTTAGTCCTTGTAGCCCTCATCTCCTTCCTATACGTAGCTATCGCATGAATCAGAGTACCCCTCATCACAACTTTGAAGGCTTCCCACTCTATCAACGGGTTAGCTGAGCCCTCATTGAACTCCCAATAGTCTTTCAAACCCTGCTGTACACTCCAAACAACAGGCAGGACCTCTAGCCATTTACTATTGAGTCTCCATACCCTCTCCACCGGTGCTAGAGGTTGTTTTAGAACTACTAACAATGGAGCATGATCAGAGATACCTCGGGGAAGGTAATCAGCCACCGTCAGAGAGGGTAATAGATCTCTGCTAAGAAAAACTAAATCTATCCGTGAGAGCGTAACATGAGAAGCGGAATAGCAGGAATATTGGCGCAGCCCCGGATGTAAGTACCTCCAACCCTCCGTTAAATCAAATACATCAGCCCAGGAGCTTAGCGCCTCATTATGGGTATCACTAGGGCGAAGACGATCCAGTGACTGATCCAAAGTCGCGTTGTAATCCCCAAAGGCAATCAGAGGTGCCGGGGGCATAGATGCTACCATTCTCATAACCTCATCCAGTATATCCCTACGAAAGGGGGGGGGGACATAAAGGCCCACCAGAAGGTAATCGATGCCCCTGATTGCCACATGGAGAATCACAAAACGACCCATTATATCCGTATGCACAGAATACACCTGAAAGGGAAGGGATTTCGCCACCAGAATCGACACACCTCTGGCTCTAGAATTATATACCGCGTGGTATGCTGAACCAACCCAGGGCCTCTTCAACGCTAAGAGCTTTCGCCCCTGAAGATGTGTTTCCTGCAATACCAGAATGTCAGGATTATGATTTCGTAGAAAATTAAAGACCAGAGACCGTTTAATTTTGTCATTGAGACCCCTGACATTCCAGGAGACAAATCGACAAACTGACATTATGGCGGTCTATTGAGATAGTAATCCCAGAAGTCACTGCACCACCCAAGCCATACACTCACACATTCATACCAACTTCCATACATTAGAGCAAGAGCCCCTGAATACGCCCGTAACATCAGGCAACCCCCCCACCCTGCCCAGATGACCCCAACCTATCCAAGCTTAAAAACCCTCCCCCCATTTGCCTCTTTAATAGAAAAAGGGGAACAGCAACCCTTCCTTCAGCCCTACTGCTCTAGGTAAACCTAATAACTGAACCTATGCAGCAGGTTGCTACAACCATCACTCGTTCAGCTCCGTTATTTAACTATCATCTGAAACGCATGGAAAGACATTCAAAACATTAGATATATGACTCTCAGCCTCTGCGGTCTAGCCAGTCCGATGCCTCTTCAGGGGTGGCAAGGAACTTCACCTGGTCACCCTCCTGGACTCTGAGCCGAGCCGGATACATCATTGCATAGACAAGTCCCTTCTCTCTTAAGCGGTTCCTCACCGCCGTGAACTGTCTACGTTGCTTCTGCACTTCTGTAGAAAAGTCCGGGTAAAAGGAGATCCGGGTATTTTCAAAAAGAATGTCTTTCAAACGGCGAGCTGCAGCCAGAATAGCATCACGGTCTCTGTAGTTTAGGACTTTAAAGATGAAGGGACGAGATGGGGCCCCAGGAGGGAGGGGGCGAGTGGGAATCCTGTGAGCACGTTCAACTGCAAAAGTCCCTGACAAATTTATAGGATTAAAGATTTGTTTTATGAGACGTTCCACAAACTCTTCTGGAGAGGGCCCCTCTGCTCTTTCAGGTAAACCCATAATACGGATGTTGTTCCGTCTGTTACGGTTCTCGGCATCCTCCACCTTTGCCATCAGGGTCTTGACTTGATTCTGTAGCGCATTAATTGCAGAGTCATCACGCTGTACTCTATCCTCCACATCACTCACTCTTATTTCCACTTCCGTTGTTCTCTCTCTAATTTTATCAATATCATGTCTGAGAAGAGTAAGATCAGCCTGGACATGGTCAATTTTGACCGTAAGCGCCGTTTGGCAGTTAGTGATGGCCGCCATAATTTTTGCAAAGTCTACTTCTGGACGCTCAGAGGAGGTTGCAACTTCTCGGTGCTCTGTCTGACTCATGTTGTCCAGCATAAGTTTAGGTGGATTAGCCGGTCCTGAGGTGCCTGTTTTCCGGCCCATAAGGTGATCTCCCCTTCACCAGTAATAGGAGTACTGGCCCTTTAAATATCTCCCCCACACAGGGGCAATAGAACAGCAGTGGCGGCTTTTTCCCTGGAGTCAGGATACTGGCCCCACTCAGTTGAGGTGCATTCGCCCCTTAATACAGATGCCAGGTGTATGCAGACAGGAGAGCCAGGATCCCGGTTCAGTCCTGGGGCATGAAGACAACTGCACACAGCGTCACAGGCAAGATGGCGCTCACACCGCCAGACACGTGGGGGACCTGAAACCAGTAGCCCAGCAGAGAGAGAACCGGAGGCGTCTCACCTCCCAGCCACTCCAGGACTCACCCGACCACCACCACCAGTAAGTAAGGCGACCCGGTAAGTAAGGCGATCTTGCGTCCGCACCTCTCCCGCTCTCACCGAGGGGTCCGCAGTGCTGGATACTGCTCCTTTCCCAGGCCTCACTCCAGGGGATCCGGCAGGCGATGACCGCAGCAGGCACACAGCTGAAACTCCGGTTACCGGTAAACCGTGAGTTGCGGATCACTTGGGGGGTGTCTTTTCTTTGGCCACACGCACAGACAATCAGGATTCTGCAGGATAATGTCGGAGCTGAAACAACTTGCGTCCTCACACCATGACGGTTAGGCCACGCCCCCAAGTGGGTCTATACTTAGCTATAGATGCTTCAGAACGACGGGGAAGTAGAAGCTCAATGGCTACCAGGTGGCAGGATAAGCCCCCATCACAGGATACCTAGAATGGTGTAGTAAGGTACAAGTGGTAAGTTACATCGCATATAATGAAAGTGGTCACAGCTTCAAAGTAGCAGAATCAAAGTTCTTAACATAGGAAGGACTTACATGATAATGATATTAGAAACGATGCCCCCCTCTTATCGCTAGCCTGCTCAGGGGTCCAGGAGACTTGCTGATTTAAAAAGCCGGCTATTTATAGAGCAAGTTCAGAGCGTCCGGACGCCGGTAAATCGACTTCCGGTTTCCGCAACGCACATTGGAACGCATCGGGACTTCCGGCCTAGGTCACTTCTGGTGCCGTGGAACGCATCGTGAACCGCATAGGGCTCGATGCCGGCACCGGAAGGATACAGGCGGGTATCAGGCTTTTGGTGTGCGAAGGGAAGAGTCAAATAATAATCATACGACCCCTATAGTGATAACCATCGCCATCAGTGCCGGTAATTGATTTCCGGCTTTAAGAGCGCACCATGGACCGCATCGGGCTTATGTCACTTCCGGCACCGTGGAACGCATCATGAGCCGCATAGGGCTCGATGCCGGTGCCGGGAGGATGCATACAGATGTAAGACTTATAGGTGGAAGGGGGAGAAGATTAAGAAATAAATCATGTGACGACCATGATTATAGTTATCGCCACCAACGCTGCATATGACCAAAAAAACATTTTTTCTTTATTGTAGACACAAACTAGTCTAGGCAAAAAGTAGATATAGCACCATAAATTAGTGGGGGGGGCGCTGCTGACCCTTAGGTAACCACCTCCCACAAATAAAGACAAAAAGACAAAAAGACATGGAACCACCAATGAATTAGTGATACATAGCGATTAGGAAAAGTATATAGCATTACAGACCAAACTGCCGCTCAAATCAAATTGATAAATTGACTAAAGGTGCCTGGTCATAATAAAAGATATAAGGAGTTGATTATATTAACCCCTTAAATAAATGTAGTGCTTTACACACTGATCAGCACAGTTTCTTAGGGTAACATACCCTTGATACCAACAATGAATTTACTTCGAATAGTCAGGACTAAAAGAGAAAAGGGAGGATTTCTAGATAAAACATGCAAAGTTAAGTCTCTCATTGAGACCGAGGGGGGACTGGGATTGGAAACGATAAATCCATGAGGACTCTTTTTGAAGAATCCTTCTATCCCAGTCCCCCCCCCCCTCTCAGGGAAAGGGACCACCTCCAAAACTGAAAAACGAACCGAACTCAGGTCACCCTTATGGCAGCTATTAACATGATGGGCCACAGGGGTATCTTTGGATTTCTTAATATCATTTAGATGCTCACACATCCTTCTTCGTAGCTCCCTTTTAGTCTTGCCAATGTAGTCAAGCGGACAACTACATTGGCAGATGTAAACGACACCTTTGGTCTTGCAGTTGGCAAAGTCGCGGATGGTAAAAGGCCATTGGGTCACGGAGCAGATAATTGTTTTGGAAGGATTGATAAAGTTTCAGGCTTTACATGATCCACACCTAAAGACCCCGAGAGGCCTACGATCCAGCCATGTGCCCTTTCTCTTAGGGCCCTCATAGTGACTATGCACTAGGCGATCTCGTAGGCTTCTTCCCTTTCGATAGGTAATCTGAGGATAATTCTTGATTACCTGAGTTAGGTCAGGGTCCATGGTTAGGATTGCCCAATGCCTTCTCAGGATGGATACTACCTCTCGGTTCCCAAAATCAAAGGTAGAGATCAGGCGTATCAGATTCCCATCAGTATCCTTTTGTCTGGGTATTAAAAGCTCTTCTCTCCTCCTTGATTCTGCGAACTGGAAAGAATCCCTAAGGATCTTTGAAGGGTATCCCCTCTCGTTTAGTCTTTCTCTAAGTTTACCTGCCTCTTTTTAAAAATTACGCCCTGACGAACAATTCCTGCGAACCCGCAGGTATTGTCCCCTAGGGATCCCCTTTTTGACGGCGGTAGGGTGGTGACTCTCCCAATGGAGGATGCTATTGGTGGCTGTGGGCTTTCTAAAAACAGATGTGTTAAGAATGCCCTCTGTTTTTGTGACCACAACGTCCAAAAAGGTGATCCGTTCTAGATGGGTTTCACAGGTAAATCTTAGACCAAACTCATTGAGATTGAGGGAATCAACAAAACTATGGAAAGTTGTAATGGTCCCCTCCCAGATCAAAAAAACATAGTCGATGTAGCGAGTCCAAAAGGAGATGTTCTCGCTCCACCACGGATGTTGATCGGGAAAAATGACACTGTCCTCCCACCAGCCCAGGAGGAGATTCGCATAGGTGGGGGCACAGGAATTCCCCATTGCGGTCCCCCTGAGCTGGTGGTAGAAGGAGCCATTAAACAAAAAATAATTATGCGTGAGGGTGTATTCCAATAGTTTTAGGATAAAGGCATTGTGTGCACCAAACTAGGTTCCTCTTGAGTTAAGTAAATAAGTTACGGCTTCTATTCCTTTGTTGTGTGGAATCGAGGTATAAAGCGATTCCACATCAACGCTTGCTAGAATACTGTTGGAATTTACTGTGAGGGTTTCGATTTTGCGAAGGAAGTCCATTGTGTCGCGGGTGAAAGATGGTAGACTTGAGACGAAATCACGGAGGACCTTATCAAGGTAAATTCCGCTATGATGTGTCAATGAGTCAATACCCGACACAATGGGACGCCCTTTTAGAGGATGTAACCCCTTATGGATCTTAGGCAAACAATAAAATGTAGCCGTTTGTGGATTTTTTGGAAAGAGGAAATCAAACTCAGTCTTACTGATGACACCTTGTTGTAGGCCCTGACTGAGAACTCCGAGAAGATCTGTACGGAAAGAGTCAGTAGGGTTCGCGGCCATTTTTCTATAGTTGTTTTTATCATTCAATAATGATAAGCACATTGATTGGTATTTGTGATGGTCCATTAATACCAGATTGCCACCCTTGTCCGACTGTTTAATAATTAACTCCTTATTATTTTCCAAGTTTTTTAAGGCCTGGAACTCTGATGCTGAAAGATTAGAGTAAAGAGGAACATCCTGTAATTTTTCAATATCTTGGATGACAAGGCGCAGAAAAATCTCAATGTGTTCAGTGCTGACAGGGGGTGGCAGTCTGGTACTCCGTGGCGGTAGTTCCGTAAACGGACCTTTACCCGCGACCCTAGTTCCTTCATCCCAGAGCTCCATTAGGTTTTGGAAGTCGGGGAAATCCTCTGAGCTGATACCCAAATCCATACAAGTTTTTTTGTCACAGTTCTTAAAAAATTTGTGCCATTTTAATTTCCTAGCAAATAAATTAAGGTCTTTTACCCAGGTAAATGTGTTGTGTTTTGTTGTCGGTACGAAGGATAGCCCCTTCTGAAGTAGGCTAATCTCCACCGTGGTCAGGTTATATTCTGAAAGATTTATTACCTGTAGTTGGTCCGTTAATTGTTTCGACTGCGGTCCCTTAATTGGTACGAGGCCTGGCCCTTGGCTAAAAAAGAGGAGGAAGATGATGAAGAAGATGCAGCGGGGTTGGGGTCTACAATAGGGACTGTGGCAACAATATTGTTTTGAGGTAAACCTTGGTAAGGGGTAAACTGAGATTGGTTCTCCATTTGTGTATGATTCTGGGGTCCTAATGGTCCTGGTATTTTCTTGCCATAACCACGCCCCCCCCAATAGTTGCCTCTCTGTCCCCTTGTTCCTCTCCATCTCTGACCCGACCCTCTCGTTCTCGAGTAACGACCTCCTCTAATAGTTCCTCTTGTCTGGGAATAACCAGTAATTTCGGAGTCAGAAAACTCCTGATCAGACGATGATAGTTCTGAATCAGTTACTGGGTTTTTAGTGTTCACAAAGGTATAAGCTTTATTATCCCTAAATTCGCCCAGGTCTTTAATAAATTGACAATGCTTTCTCTCCTTGATGAGGTTCTGGAACCTTTCGACAGCTGATTGCAGAGAAGATTCCCTTTTATCGAAATCGGGGTCTGCTCTCAGTTTCAATGCTGACTCAATGAGTCCCTTGAGTTTCAATGTCGTACTTTCAAAAATCTGTTTTTCCTCATCAAGGAGAAGAGCCATCAACTTCAAAGAGCTGTTGGTGATCTCCTGTTCCCACTTAGACACGAATAGAGTTGAGCGAACACCTGGATGTTCGGGTTCGACGAGTTCGGCCGAACTTTCGAAAAATGTTCGGGTTCGGGATCCGAACTCGACCCGAACTTCATCCCGAACCCGAACCCCATAGAAGTCAATGGGGACCCGAACTTTTGGGCACTAAAAAGGCTGTAAAACACACCCGGAAAGGGCTAGAGGGCTGCAAAAGGCAGCAAAATGTAGTTAAATCCCCTGCAAACAAATGTAGATAGGGAAATGATGAGTTAACATAAAATAAATAAAAATTAAACAATATTAATTGGAGTGAGGTCCCATAGCACAGAATCAGGCTTCAAGTCACCCACCAATGGAGAAGGTCACTTACTATTATTTTGACCACAGCACCCAGACAAAGGAGAGAGGTCCCACAGCAGAGAACCAGGCATCATATCACCCACCACAGGAGTAGGCCACCATTTAGTTACTTTGACCCCTACACCCAGACGGAGGAGAGAGGTTACACAGCAGAGAATCAGGCATTTAGATCACCCACCACAGGAGTAGGCCACCATTGAATCAGACCCCGGCAACCATGTCAGATGGCACAAGCATAAGCTTTATATCAATCAGCACAGGAGAAGGCGACTTTGACAGACTTTGACCCCTACACCCGGACGGAGGAGAGAGGTTTCAAAGCAGAGAATCAGGCATTTAGATCACCCACCACAGGAGTAGGCCCCAATTTAATGGGACCCCGGCAACCATGTCAGATGGCACAACCATCAGCTTCATATCAATCAGCACAGGAGAAGGCGACTTTGAAAGACTTTGACCCCTACACCCAGACGGAGGAGAGAGGTTTCACAGCAGAGAATAAGGCATTTAGATCACCCACCACAGGAGTAGGCCCCCATTGAATCAGACCCTGGCAACCATGTCAGATGGCACAACCATCAGCTTTATATCAATCAGCACAGGAGAAGGCGACTTTGAAAGACTTTGACCCCTACACCCAGATGGAGGAGAGAGGTTTCACAGCAGAGAATCAGGCATCATATCAACCACCACAGGAGAAGCCACCATTTAGTTACTTTGACCCCTGCACCCAGGAAGAGGAGAGAGGCACCACAGCACATATTCTGGCATCAGATCAGCCACCACAGGAGAAGCCACCATTGAGTTACTTTGACCCCCGCACCCAGGAAGAGAAGAGAGGCACCACAGCACATATTCTGGCATCATATCAGCCACCACAGGAGAAGCCACCATTGAGTTACTTTGACCCCCACACCCAGGAAGAGGAGAGAGGCACCACAGCACATATTCTGGCATCATATCAGCCACCACAGGAGAAGCCACCATTGAGATACTTTGACCCCTGCACCCAGGAAGAGGAGAGAGGCCCCACAGCACATATTCTGGCATCATACTAACCACCACAGGAGAAGCCACCATTGAGTTACTTTGACCCCTGCACCCAGGAAGAGGAGAGAGGCCCCACAGCACATATTCTGGCATCATATCAGCCACCACAGGAGAAGCCACCATTGAGTTACTTTGACCCCCGCACCCAGGAAGAGGAGAGAGGCACCACAGCACATATTCTGGCATCATATCAGCCACCACAGGAGAAGCCACCATTGAGTTACTTTGACCCCTGCACCCAGGAAGAGGAGAGAGGCCCCACAGCACATATTCTGGCATCATATCAGCCACCACAGGAGAAGCCACCATTGAGTTACTTTGACCCCTGCACCCAGGAAGAGGAGAGAGGCCCCACAGCACATATTCTGGCATCATACTAACCACCACAGGAGAAGCCACCATTGAGTTACTTTGACCCCTGCACCCAGGAAGAGGAGAGAGGCCCCACAGCACATATTCTGGCATCATATCAGCCACCACAGGAGAAGCCACCATTGAGTTACTTTGACCCCGCACCCAGGAAGAGGAGAGAGGCCCCACAGCACATATTCTGGCATCATATCAGCCACCACAGGAGAAGCCACCATTGAGTTACTTTGACCCCTGCACCCAGGAAGAGGAGAGAGGCCCCACAGCACATATTCTGGCATCATACTAACCACCACAGGAGAAGCCACCATTGAGTTACTTTGACCCCTGCACCCAGGAAGAGGAGAGAGGCCCCACAGCACATATTCTGGCATCATATCAGCCACCACAGGAGAAGCCACCATTGAGTTACTTTGACTCCCGCACCCAGGAAGAGGAGAAAGGCACCACAGCACATATTCTGGCATCATATCAGCCACCACAGGAGAAGCCACCATTGAGTTACTTTGACCCCTGCACCCAGGAAGAGGAGAGAGGCCCCACAGCACATATTCTGGCATCATACTAACCACCACAGGAGAAGCCACCATTGAGTTACTTTGACCCCTGCACCCAGGAAGAGGAGAGAGGCCCCACAGCACATATTCTGGCATCATATCAGCCACCACAGGAGAAGCCACCATTGAGTTACTTTGACCCCCGCACCCAGGAAGAGGAGAGAGGCACCACAGCACATATTCTGGCATCATATCAGCCACCACAGGAGAAGCCACCATTGAGTTACTTTGACCCCCGCACCCAGGAAGAGGAGAGAGGCACCACAGCACATATTCAGGCATCATATCACACACCACAGGAGAAGGCCTCTTTCAGTGATTTAGGCCTTTGGACCCAGACAGAGGAGAGAGGCACCACAGCACATATTCTGGCATCATATCAGCCACCACAGGAGAAGCCACCATTGAGTTACTTTGACCCCTGCACCCAGGAAGAGGAGAGAGGCCCCACAGCACATATTCTGGCATCATATCAGCCACCACAGGAGAAGCCACCATTTAGTTACTTTGACCCCTGCACCCAGGAAGAGGAGAGAGGCACCACAGCACATATTCTGGCATCATATCAGCCACCACAGGAGAAGCCACCATTTAGTTACTTTGACCCCTTCACCCAAACAGAGGAGAGAGGTTCCACATCAGAGAATCAGGCATCATATCAACCACCACAGGAGTAGGCCACAATTTAGTTTATTTGACCCCTGCACCCAGGAAGAGGAGAGAGGCCCCACAGCACATATTCTGGCATCATATCACACACCACAGGAGAAGGCCTCTTTCAGTGATTTAGGCCTTTGGACCCAGACAGAGGAGAGAGGTCAGAGATTAGCTTCATATCCCCCAGCACAGCAGAAGACCGCTTTATTTGACTTAGGCCTCAGCACCCAGACAGAAGACAGAGGTAGCATGGCAGAGGTTATGGCTTCATGTCACCCGTTAGTTTAACCGGCCACTTTCATCTGGTTAGGCCCCGGCGCCCAGACAGAGAAGAGTTTCATTCAACTGTGGGTTTCATAAAATTTGTATCAAATAAAGAAGTGGCCCGTAGCACAACAAGACATGTTTTAGGCAGTTAATAAGGACTACTCTGCACAAGGGAGGGACAGGTCCTGTGGGATCCATGCCTGGTTCATCTTTATGAAGGTCAGCTTGTCCACGTTGGCTGTGGACAGGCGGCTGCGCTTGTCAGTAATGACGCCCCCTGCCGTGCTGAATACGCGTTCAGATAAAACGCTGGCCGCCGGGCAGGAAAGCACCTCCAAGGCATAACAGAGGTAGCATGGCAGAGGTTCCGCTGTAGCGCAGACAGGCGAGCAGCGGCAGGATGTGAACGGCGGAAGCGCGCACAGACGGCCCGCACTTTATGCAGCAGCTCTGACATGTTGGGGTAGTGGTGAATGAACCTCTGCACCACCAAGTTCAGCACATGCGCCAGGCAAGGGATGTGCGTCAAACCGGCTAGTCCCAGAGCTGCCACGAGATTTCGCCCATTATCGCATACCACCATGCTAACTCTGGCCACGTGGACAATTTTGTGGTGCTGTTCGGCAGTACGACTGACGCGAGCGTGCTGCAGCTGAAACTCCACTATGGCCTGCTGCTGCTCACACAGTCTCTCCAGCATGTGCAAGGTGGAGTTCCACCGGGTGGGCACGTCGCATATGAGGCGGTGAGCGGGAAGGCCGAAGTTCCGCTGTAGCGCAGACAGGCGAGCAGCGGCAGGATGTGAACGGCGGAAGCGCGCACAGACGGCCCGCACTTTATGCAGCAGCTCTGACATGTTGGGGTAGTGGTGAATGAACCTCTGCACCACCAAGTTCAGCACATGCGCCAGGCAAGGGATGTGCGTCAAACCGGCTAGTCCCAGAGCTGCCACGAGATTTCGCCCATTATCGCATACCACCAGGCCTGGCTTGAGGCCCACCGGCAGAAACCACTCGTCGGTCTGTTGTTCAATACCCCGCCACAACTCCTTTGCGCTGTGGGGCCTGTCCCCCAAACATATGAGTTTCAGAATGGCCTGCTGACGTTTACCCCGGGCTGTGCTGAAGTTGGTGGTGAAGGTGTGTGGCTGACCGGATGAGCTGGTGGAAGCAGTGGAGGAGGAAGCCGAGTAGGAGGAGGAGGCTACAGGAGGCAGAGAATGATGCCCTGCGATCCTAGGGGGCGGAAGGACGTGCGCCAAGGAACTGTCCGCCGGGGGCCCAGCCGCCACTACATTCATCCAGTGTGCAGTTAGTGAGTTATAGCGTCCCTGGCCGTGCTTACTGGTCCACGTATCTGTGGTTAGGTGGACCTTGCCACAAATGGCGTTGCGCAGTGCACACTTGATTTTATCGGACACTTGCATGTGCAGGGAAGGCACGGCTGTCTTGGAGAAGTAGTGGCGGCTGGGAACCACATACTGCGGGACAGCCATGGCCATCAGCTGTTTGAAGCTGTCTGTGTCCACCAGCCGGAATGACAGCATTTCAAAGGCCAGCAGTTTAGAAATGCGCGGCGTTCAGGCCAAGGGCTCGAGGGTGACTCGGGGGGAATTTGCGCTTCCTCTCTAAGGTTTGAGATATTGAGAGCTGAACGCTGCTGTGTGATATAGTGGAGACGCTAGTTGACGGTGTGTCATGCCCCACTCTGACGATGTGCGGAGGTCAGCCAGGATTGCAGCACGAGTCTAGTATTTGTTTTGATGCTGTGCTGGATCCGCCCCTCATCAGGTGTACTGGGTGGAGTCATTAGTTTAAATAGTCTCCAGCCAAGGTGCTCTGAGCGGATTACACTCTTCATTGTGGTCTTGGAAGGAAGGTTGGCTGTTTGTTCCTGCTCTCAGCAGATAAGTGTATTTTCTTGTTTGGTTGTTTATGTCATCTTACCCATCCAGGTTCTGTGCGAGCTGGCAGCTCCTTTCTCCCCACTTCACCATCTCAGGGAGTTCAGGGTTCTGTTAGCATAGGCTGGTGGACACAGCAAATCTACCATCAAGATTTGGTCTGTGGGCTGAGCATTGTAGGGAAAGAGGTCAGGGATAAATTAGGAGGTGACCCTTCCCCCGTCTCTCGTCCAGAGCCTGGTTGGTGTTTTATCTAACTGTGCATGTCCGCCGTGACACGGTGGCGGTGGTGGTGGTGTCGGTGGCACATCCTCTGTTTGCTGCTCGGCAGGTGGCAACATTCCTCTCGAGGCGGAAGCCGAGGCAGCAGCGGTAGAGGGAGCAGGGGGAGCCTCAGCGAGTGCCTGGTTTTTAAGGTGTGTACCCCACTGCAGTTCATGCTTTGCATGTAGATGCCTGGTCATGCAGGTTGTGCTGAGGTTCAGAACGTTAATGCCTCGCCTCAGGCTCTGATGGCAGAGCGTGCAAGTCACTCGGGTCTTGTCGGTAGGACATTGTTTAAAGAAGTGCCATGCCAGGGAACTCTTTGAAGCTGCCTTTGTGGGGCTGGGTCCCTGTTGGCGATGTCCAGTAGCAGGCGAACTCTGGGGGCGGCGGCTCGTCTGCTTTGGCCCCCTGCTCCCTCTTTGGCTTCGCTGTTGTCTCGGTCTCACCACTACCTCTTCCTCTGAACTGTGAAAGTCATCGCCACGACCTTCAGTCCATGTGGGGTCTAAGACCTCATCGTCCTCTGCATCGTCTTCCACCCAGTCTCCCTCCCTGACCTCCTCCTGTTCAGTCTGCACACTGCAAAAAGACGCGGCAGTGGGCACCTGTGTTTCGTCATCATCAGAGAGTCGGTGACTCTGCTGTGGTGGTATTCCCATGTCCTCTTCATCTGGAGACATAAGTGGTTGTGCGTCAGTGCATGGTATGTCTTCCTCCACTGGGGAAGGGCTAGGTGGACGCCCCTGGGAAACCCTGGAAGCAGAGTCTTCAAACAGAAGAAGAGACTGCTGCATAACTTGTGGCTCAGACCGTTTCCCTGATATGCTTGGGGGTGATGTGACAGACTGATGGGCTTGGTTTTCAGGTGCCACCTGTGCGCTTTCCGCAGAAGACTGGGTGGAAGACCATGTGGTGAACGTGCTGGAAGCACTGTCGGCCACCCAATCGATTAATGCCTGTACCTGCTCAGGCCTTACCATCCTAAGAGCGGCATTGGGCCCCACGAGATATTGCGGTACATTCTGCCGGCTAGTTGAGGGAGTTCGTTCCCTACTGTGTGCGCCTGGGGCCGAACGGCCACGTCCTCTACCAGCAACAGAGGCTCCACGGACACCACCACGACCGCGTCCTCGTCCCTTAATAGTATTTTTCTTCATTGTTGCGATTCAACTCGCACCACAATGAAATATATTATTTTTTATAAGCAAAATCCCCTCACTGGAATACTTTCAGTCTTTTGACTGTATGGATTACAGATGGAATGACTGTTATATGTGAGTACCGCTTTCTTTGACAGATTCTAGTATGGGTACATATATGTTTTCCCAACCCCAGCACATTAGTTTGCTAATTCCAGATGTATGAAACGCAGGCCTAACTGTATCTAGTATATTGAACGCCAGATAAACTAACTTGGCCTTTTTTAAATAAAAAAAATCCCCTCACTGGAATACTTTCAGTCTTTTGACTGTATGGATTACAGATGGAATGACTGTTATATGTGAGTACCGCTTTCTTTGACAGATTCTAGTATGGGTACATATATGTTTTCCCAACCCCAGCACATTAGTTTGCTAATTCCAGATGTATGAAACGCAGGCCTAACTGTATCTAGTATATTGAACGCCAGATAAACTAACTTGGCCTTTTTTAAATAAAAAAAATCCCCTCACTGGAATACTTTCAGTCTTTTGACTGTATGGATTACAGATGGAATGACTGTTATATGTGAGTACCGCTTTCTTTGACAGATTCTAGTATGGGTACATATATGTTTTCCCAACCCCAGCACATTAGTTTGCTAATTCCAGATGTATGAAACGCAGGCCTAACTGTATCTAGTATATTGAACGCCAGATAAACTAACTTGGCCTTTTTTAAATAAAAAAAATTCCCTCACTGGAATACTTTCAGTCTTTTGACTGTATGGATTACAGATGGAATGACTGTTATATGTGAGTACCGCTTTCTTTGACAGATTCTAGTATGGGTACATATATGTTTTCCCAACCCCAGCACATTAGTTTGCTAATTCCAGATGTATGAAACGCAGGCCTAACTGTATCTAGTATATTGAACGCCAGATAAACTAACTTGGCCTTTTTTAAATAAAAAAAATCCCCTCACTGGAATACTTTCAGTCTTTTGACTGTATGGATTACAGATGGAATGACTGTTATATGTGAGTACCGCTTTCTTTGACAGATTCTAGTATGGGTACATATATGTTTTCCCAACCCCAGCACATTAGTTTGCTAATTCCAGATGTATGAAACGCAGGCCTAACTGTATCTAGTATATTGAACGCCAGATAAACTAACTTGGCCTTTTTTAAATAAAAAAAATTCCCTCACTGGAATACTTTCAGTCTTTTGACTGTATGGATTACAGATGGAATGACTGTTATATGTGAGTACCGCTTTCTTTGACAGATTCTAGTATGGGTACATATATGTTTTCCCAACCCCAGCACATTAGTTTGCTAATTCCAGATGTATGAAACGCAGGCCTAACTGTATCTAGTATATTGAACGCCAGATAAACTAACTTGGCCTTTTTTAAATAAAAAAAATTCCCTCACTGGAATACTTTCAGTCTTTTGACTGTATGGATTACAGATGGAATGACTGTTATATGTGAGTACCGCTTTCTTTGACAGATTCTAGTATGGGTACATATATGTTTTCCCAACCCCAGCACATTAGTTTGCTAATTCCAGATGTATGAAACGCAGGCCTAACTGTATCTAGTCTATTAAACGCCAGATAAACTAACTTGGCCTTTTTTAAATAAAAAAAAAATTCCCTCACTGGAATACTTTATGGCTTTTCACTGTATGGATTACAGGTGGACTGGTATTAGTAGGGGTGACACAAGCACACCCAAGTCCCTGATGTAGGATTTCTATGGCACAGACCACTATTACAAGTGATTAATGGACGTTGGGAGAGATTGTGCTGCAGCACTAGTCCCAAGATGGCCGCCGCCTATCAGCCCAGTAACATGTGCCACAAAATGGTCTGCACAACCTTTAAAAAAAATAGCCTTGGACTGTGCTGCTAAATCGCTATTGGTCTGAATCCCAGGTGTAGATGTCTGACTTGTTTGGAGCTTTGGAATGCACACTGTGGCAGCTTCTGCTGCAGCACTACAAGTCGCAAAATGGCGGCCGGCGGTCAGCCCAGGTACATGTGGATGGAAAAATCACTCTGGCCACTCTAAAAATAGCCAATCCCTATCAAAAAAGCAGCTCAGCTGCAGTTGTTCAGATGAATCACAGGTGGAGGAGAGAAATTTGCTTCCAGTTATTCAATTATCCCTGCCTATTCTCGCCCTAGCATCAGCTGCGTCTATCCCTGTTCTATTCACATCGGGAGTGAGCACGTCCCGACGTGCGCACAAGCTTATAAAGAGGCTGAGTCACATGCTGCACTTGGCCAATCACAGCCTTGCCAATAGTAGGCATGGCTGCGATGGCATCTTAGGGCAAGTAGTATGATGCATGTTGATTGGCTGCTTTGCAGCCTTTCAAAATGCGCCAAAATACATGCCGAACGACGAACCCGAACCCGAACTTTTACGAAAAAGTTCGGGTTCGGGTCCGTGTCACGAACACCCCAAAATTCGGTACGGACCCGAACTATGCTCGAACTGTTCGCTCAACACTAGACACGAACTCTGGAGATTGGACCCGTTCTGCGGGTCTAAGGGGGATATGCAGGCCTCTAGGTACTATTTTATGCTCCAAATAATTTTCAAATGATTTTATTTCCCACCACGACTTTATGTTGTCCTTGTATCCCTGATACAGATCTTTAAAGACAATTTTGCAGCTGGTCGACAAAGTCAGTCCAGCAACCTCCCTGTCTGAAAAAATATCCTTGACCTCATTGATAAGATCCTCAGTAAAAACCGTATCCATCAAGAAACTGGCCATTCTTAGTATCAAACAAAAATTACCAATCAATTGGATTATTTAGAAGATTCCTTATCACTTAGGTTTGTAACATATTCATTTATTAATTAGATCAGACATGGCCAACCTACGGCTCTCCAGCTGTTGTAAAACTACAACTCCCACCATGCCCTGATGTAGGCTGCTATCTGTAGGCAGTCTGGGCATGCTAGGAGTTGTAGTTTTGCAACAGCTGGAGAGCCTCAGGTTGGTCATCCCTGGACTAGATCATCCATGGTGCCACACCAACAGACAAAAGAGACCAGTTTCTTCTGGCTATCTTCCTCAGCTACTATTCTGATGCAGCCACCCGCCTGATGCCACACATCTGATGCCAAGTGCTTCTTCTTTACCCACCATCTTCAGCTGGTACTGGTATTGCCACACACCTTCCCACTCTGTTAATGGGTGACTCTGTGGTCTCCTGATGCTGCTGCCACCTCACCACTCAGGTCTCCTGATGCTGCTGCCACCTCCACATTGTTATTGTGCAACTCTGTGGCCTCATCCTGATGCTGCTGCTGCCGCCACCACCACACTCTATCATTGTGCCACTCTGTGGCTT
Source organism: Bufo bufo (assembly GCF_905171765.1). Lineage (NCBI taxonomy): Eukaryota > Metazoa > Chordata > Amphibia > Anura > Bufonidae > Bufo > Bufo bufo. The sequence continues at coordinate 340,862,863 of NC_053393.1, read as the reverse complement.
CCTGATACTGCTGCCATCTCCACACTGTCATTGTGCCACCCTGTGATGCTGCTGCTGCCGCCACCTCCACACTTTTTCATTGTGCCACTCTGTGGCCTCCTAGTGCTGCTGCCTCCTCCACACTGTTATTGTGCCACCCTATGGCCTCCTCCTGATGCTGCTGCTGACGCCACCTCCACACTCTGTCATTGTGCCACTCTGTTGCCTCCTGATGTGGAACAATGAATCTATGTGGAATCAGTGAATTGGTGTAAAAGGAGTGCACTCTTTTACGCTATAAAAGAATCTTGGGCCTCTGCATGGTTCTTTATACCTGGCGCTAACATTGACCTGTAAGGCTTCACACTTGAGTTATTTGGTCAGTTTTGGTCCCATAACAGCCCAAATAAGTTAGTTATTCTAAGAGCAACACTTGTCATCTAAATGTCATACTCACAGTATTATTTCACTACTATAGCAGACTCCCTACGCATGTTACTGCAAGGCACAGTGTTCCACACCACTATAAATGCTCTCTGCAGCCAGTAAATAGCAGTTTTTAATGCGATTCGCCGCAATTAAATTCAAATCGAACCAAATTTTTTCAGAAAATTCGGCGAACCAACAAATCAAATTTTTGAGAAATTCACTCATCTCTAATAAGAATGTTATTTTTAGCGCACAGTGAACACCGTAATGTAAGAACCCCCAAAACCTTGTCAGAATAGTATTTTTTTTATTTATTTAACCCCACAACATTTTTTTTCCCAATTTTCCAATAACAGACATGGTAAAATATTGAATGGTGCCCTTAAACAGTACAACTTAGCCCCCCAAAAATTATCCCTCCTATGGCTATATGAATACAAAATGTAAAAAGTTACAGTATGGCTATTGTAACTACAGTTGAGCGAATTTCATATTTTGAAATTTGTTTGCACTTTGTTTGGTGGTAAAAGCAGAATTGCGTTATGAATTCCGTTACCATAGACCATAACGCAATTCTATGACGGAATGCATAACAGATTGCCTTTAGAGGCATTCCGTTATTTATTCCGTCATAATAGAAGTCTATTGGCTGCAAAATGGATCCGTCCTGTTTCCGTTATGTAGAGGAGTCCTTTCCTGCAGAACGGAATTAGGACGGATCCGTTATGCAGGCCATAGACTTCTATTATAATGGAATGAATAACGGAATGCCTCTAAAGGCATTCTGTTATGCATTTTGTCATGGAATTGCATTATGGTCCGTGGTAACGTAATCCATAACGCAATTCTGCTTTTACCACTAAACAAAGCGTGAACGAATTTCAAAACATGAAATTTGCTTATCTTTAATTGGAACTTTGTGAGGAAAAAACAAAAATGCAAAACCAAAAATGTGCCCTGTACTGTATACTCTGAAAACAATATAAACAATGAACAACTTTCAAAAACGGACTTAGAATAAATATACAAATGTACGCATTAAAATTGTAAAAGGCTCTGTTCTGTTAAATGGAAAGCAACTGAAAGAACAGAAATTAATTTTAACACTGTAGACATGAATTCCTTTAAAAAAAGAATGATTTACATGCAAATCCTTTCAAGTATTTTCTATGAACCGGATAGTATTTCGCTTTAAATATGTACCGTATTTATCGGCGTATAACACGCACTTTTTCCCCCTGAAAATAGGGGGCAAATCATGTATGCGTGTTATACGCCGATATTCATTGCACTGTATGAGCCGGGAGAGAGGAGGGGCTGGAGTCCGTAACTAGGGGCGGGGCCCGGTGCAGTCACTGTACTCTTACACCGGGCCCCGCCGCTCACCAAAGTATTTATAAACGTGAATCCTTATCCTGTTATTAAGCTGCCCTCTCCCATGTTCCCATGTCCCCCCTGTATCCCCACAGCACTTACTTAAGCTTCAATAGCAGGCAGAGCGGACGGCAGCAGTAACGTCACTCACTGACGTTGAGCGCCTGCTCCGCCCCCTTTATGAATGAAGCAGGCGGAGCAGATGCGCGACGTCAGTGAGTGACGTTACTGGTGCCATCCGCTCTGCCTGCTATGGAAGCGTGTGAATCGTAAGTGCTGTGGGGATACAGGGGAACATGGGAAAATGGGAGAGGGCAGCTTAATAACAGGATAAGGATTCACGTTTATAAATACTTCGGTGAGCAGAGGCCCGGTGTATTGGGGGACACTGTTATGAGGGGGATCTGTGGATGACATATAGCAGTGTCATCCACAGATCCCCCCCATAACAGTTCCATCCACAGATCCCCCCACCCCATAGCAGTACAATTTGAAATGGACACTGTTATGAGGGGGATCTGTGGATGACATATAGCAGTGTCATCCACAGATCCCCCCCATAACAGTTCCATCCACAGATCCCCCCACCCCATAGCAGTACAATTTGAAATTTAATTTTTTTTCCTGAAATTTCCCTTAAAATGAAGGGCGCGTGTTATACGCCAGTGCGTGTTATACGCCGATAAATACGGTAATACAGCTAATATTGGATGGGCTGAACATGGTGGATGGCTCAAACATGGGCGCTGGATTATTGCCATAAGGGACAGGAGCCTAAAAACCAGTAGCTGCCATATAATATGGTAGCTAAACATGGGCTATTGCTGGTCTGGGGTTCGGATGGTTAGGTGGCAGAATATGCAAACTATTGCTGTTGCAGCCTGCAATCTACTGAAAATTTCATTTTTGCATGAGAATTATATAAAGGGGCCACATGGAGCAAATAGTTGACCACTTTAGTTGACATTTTACCTAATAATTAAAGTTACACTTACTTCTAACCCTTGCATCCTGAAACTACATATGAAGAGCACCTCATGGTGCAGCAGGTGACCGGCAGTTGGATCCAACAAACTGATAAAAGAGGAGAGAAAAATGATCATGGGACAGTCCCAGAGTCACACAAGAAATAAAGACCACCCTCCCCCCACTTGATAGTTGCAAACCCACTTCTCCAACCCCAACTTCTCCTGCCCTACAGGTTGAAGAACTGTTCTTATGCTTTGCAGATCTCCTATTGGTGGATAGCCTGCAACTTATAAAAGAATACAATAGGGTAGATCCGTATGGTTGTGCTGCCCTGTAATGCACAGATTGTACTTACACGGCACTCCACCAATAACAAGCGTATTACTGATATCCTCCGCAACAAGTTGGTTCTCCGCAGTGAAGATCCACGCTCACAGGCTGGTGCACAGGGCTCAACCACGGACTTAATTACAGTGTGCCCCTGACGAAGCTCAAGGAGCGAAACCTGGGTCGGGCAAGGAGAAAGACGCTGGGATTTTTAATGTGATTTTAAAGTGCATGTTTGTAAGTATGTACTAAATAAACCTTTTAAAATAGTTATCGGAGCTTTACTATGGTGGGAGCAACTTGTATCCACAGAAAATTCGGAACCAAAAGAAGTCGGGAACACCAGCAGACCCACCTGGTGTATGCTGTAATTAAGTCCGTGGTTGAGCCCTGTGCACCAGCGTGTGAGCGTGGATCTTCACTGCGGAGAACCAAGTTGTTGCGGAGGAAATCTGTGATACGCTTGTGATTGGTGGAGTGCCGTGTAAGTACAATCTGTGCATTACAGGGCAGCACAACCATACGGATCTACCCTATTGTATTCTTTTATGAGTTGCAGGATATCCACCAATAGGAGATCTGCAGACCTCGGTACCCTTTTTGAAGGGAGAAAGAGAAAATAACCTGTTTTATACCGTATATTTATGATACGCGCGGTCCGAACCCCTTATGTACATTCCTTGAAAGTGTAATCGACCCCGCAACACTCCTCGGACCTGCAGTAGTTTTTTGCGGACTGGCGATTAAGTATATATTTTACTGTTCATATGCTATCTGCTTTTTCTCCTTTTCCACATCATCTAATACTGATGATTTTTCAGCTCCTCCTCTCTCCTCTCTGTTTGGAGCCTGCAAAGGATGATTTGAAAAAAGTAAAGCCAGCAAAAGATGAGATGATCTCTGAGACCTGGTCCCCCTGAGGTTCATAGAAAAAATTATTCTATATTCTACTACATACTACTTCCATAGTCAACTACATGAAAAAGGGAGGTACTGTAGTACCAGCAACTTGGCCAGGTGCACGTTCAGCTTCTGTGGTGTTGGATGAGTCCACGCATACTGTTGTATTTTTACAATCACCTCAGTGATTAATTGCTGCCGAAACAAGTGATGAGGAGAAGGAGGAGGATGAAGAGCATCCAGAGCAATTGGCGACATTGAAGTTGATGGGAAGAAACGGCAGCTTCCTTTTGCTGATGTTGACGAGCCCTAGCTGCTGTAACACTAAATGATTGGCATGGGCCACTTTATGGGGATGCTTCCTGTGTTTATGCAGGTCCGTTGTGCCAAAATTAGCAGCCTGGCCTCGCCTCACTTTTTGCCCACACATACTGCGTACCATCACGCTAACATCCCCCAGCAAGTTGGTAAAAAATTCCCACACTGGCAAATATGGCATTTTCCCCCCACCACTGCATGATGCCTCTCTGCCTCTGATTTTATGAACCCATGCACTGCTAGTGTGTTCCTCACAGGTGGTTTTCCGAGTAGCGGATGGTGTACCCCTCCTGCGTTTGGCTGCAAGTATCCCACTGCTTCCAACCTGCTGTATCATATGCACAATTCCAGCTGCCACCTTCGCCCCTGATGATAATAATGCCCCTTTTCACCAGGCTCCCATGTGCGACAAGCTACATCATCATATACTGTACATCTGTTTGGTTGTCACTTTTGTCACCCTCATCTGTCTATTGTGCATTTCCCTGACCTCTCACAACATGTGATTGCAACTGTCATGTGTCTATAAAATATGAAGCAATTATCCATCTGTTTACATACGTTTTGAATTAGAAGTATGGTAAAGTTTAACCCTTAGACTACCAGTGTCGTACATGGTCTTTAAATATGGTGCCCGCACACAAGCGCAGTGGGTGTCAAAGTAAGCGGGTGTATGCTATTTCAAACAGCAGAGGCCCACGGCTAAAGTCTGTGACCAATATCAATGCCAATAATGCCAATCGCAGACATTTAATCCTTTAGATGCTATGGTCAAGAGTGATCATGGCATCTAAATGGCGAAAAACCCAGGAGCAAACACTTGGGGGTTAGGACTAGCTCCACTCTGTAGCAATTGAGGAATCTGGTCCTTCGTTCGTCTTTGAAGAGACCCAGCATATCAGCGCTGCAGTTCCTTTAAAAAAAAATTATTAAAAGTAAATAAAAAAATACATGTAAAAAAATATAACAATTTAAATCACCTTCTTTCCCTAGAATATAAAAAATAAAATATATAAAAACTAAACATTCAAAAACACCCATACAATTAAAATATATATATAAAAAAAAATTATCTCCTACGGTGAATGGTGTAATAGAAAAAAAAATAAAAATGGACAATTCCCCATTTTTTATCGCTTCACTTATAAAATGTGATTTAAAAAATCATGCATATTACAACATGGTATTATTAAAAACTACAGTTCATCCCACAAAAATATGCCACCATACAGCCCAGTAGATATAACTATAAAAAGTGATTGGGGTCAGAATATGGCAATGTAAAAAAAAAAAAAAGTATATTTTTTTCAGTATAAAAGCACAAAAAAACTTTACAAATGTGGTATTTTTGTCATTATACTGACCCAGAGAATGAAGGACATAGGTCAATTTTGACACATAGGGAACGCCATAAGGACAAAACCTGTAAAACTGTGGCAGAATTTTTTCCGGTTCCCCACTATAATGTATGCCATATTAAATGGTGGCATTAGAAATTACAACTTGTACTACAAAAAAACAAGCCCTTACATGGCTTTGTAAACAGAAAATAAAAATAGTTATGGCTCCGTGAATACAGGGAAGAAAAATGAAAGTGCAAAAATAAAAAATCTGGTGTTCAAGAGGCTACTGTACTTTTATCAAACATTACCAATAGCTCTACCTCGCTCCTTATTTGAACAGATAAGATGACTATTCACCCAATTTATCTGGAAAAATTAGATACACACTCTTATGTCTCATTCACACTTCAGTGTTTTGGTCAGTGATTTTGAGCCAAAACCATGTGCATCTCTAAACACAGAACAGGTGGAGATCTTTACATTATACTTTATGTCCATTCCTGGTTTTGGCTCACAATCACTGATGGAAATCACTGACGTGTGAATAAGGCTTTAGAGTGTATTAGTTGAATCAAGAATTGAGCCAAATCAGCAGGAAATGTCAATGAAACTTGACATCCCACAACTCAACTTCTTATAGTATAGTAAACTGGCCAAAGTACTGACTATTGTTCCACATAAAGATGCTAATAGAACACCCACATGGTTTGAGAGATTAGTCATCCAATGGAAATTTCTAAGTAATCTCACAGGCAAATAGCAATCTTCTCCATGATGCCTCTATCCCAACCAATTGAACTTACATTAGGAATCTTAATTATACCATGAATGACTCTCAAATTAAGCAATTATTAGCTACACCAGAAGCAGAATCTATCTAGCCCCCCAAAATTGAATACAATTAATACAATTAGCGAACAACCTGCTAGAAGTGTAAAACTCAGGATCATATTTGCACATTTGCGCCCGCCATATTCTTTTACATTGTAAATAACTTTGATCCATGACACATCCATCAGGTGGTACAGGACAGCCAATTGAAACGTTTCAGCCAATGGACACACCCCCTACCTTATAAATAGACCCCATCTGGCTGCCATTTTACATTCAGTCTTTTGTCAGTGTAGGGAAAGGTTGCTGTGTGGAGCAGGGACAGACTGTTAGGGGCAAAAATGCTATCAAATAGGTCCACAAAAGTCCTTTTAAGGACTGGTATAGGTGTACTATTGATAGGTGTGATGTACAGAGGGGTGTAATACACTTATAATATACAGTACTTTCTAACATAGAAAGCATATTATAGTGGATTTGTATTGTGCAGCAGTGGTGGTGACTGGTGAGCGTTTCTGCAGTGATACTGCAGTGACAAACGTAATTAGAAAAAAATAATTATAACTGGTGTGATATACCAGTTGCCCCCCAAAACAACTGATTGAAGCTGGGTGTTATATACCAATATACTTTCTATATAGTGTATTTGGGTACTGCAGCATTTGTTTGCTGTTTTGCTGCGTTCCCTCTGCTAAACACAGTGACAAACGGTATTGGAAAAAAAAATTATAACTGGTGTGATATACCAGTCGCCCCCCAAAACAACTGATTAAAGTGGGGTGTTATATACCAATATACTTTCTTTATAGTGTATTTGGGTACTGCAGCATTTGTTTGCTGCTTGGCTGCGTTCCCTCTGCTACCCACAGTGACAAACGGTATTGGAAAAAATAATTATAACTGGTGTGATATACCAGTCACCCCCCAAAACAACTGATTAAAGTGGGGTGTTATATACCAATATACTTTCTATATAGTGTATTTGGGTACTGCAACATTTATTTGCTGTTTTGCTGCATTCCCTCTGCTACACACAGTGACAAACGGTTTTGGAAAAAATAATTATAACTGGTATGCGCATGCGCGTATGCGAAAATTATATTGCCGATATTTCGCATTGAAAAAAATTATGAATTGAGATTGCAAATTCAAATAATACATCTGGTATGTCACTGTCCATCGTGTGGGACTATTTGTGCACTTCTAGTAAGTATTTGGTGTGTGCAAATATGACCTGAAAGTATTCCAGGTTCGCCTGCCTTTAAAGTGAATAGGGCCCACCGCAAACTTGCGGTTCACGAACATTTGATCGCGTCCATCACTAATTAAGGGATTTGAAATGCCTGCTTCCACAAAATACTGATTGGGGGCTGCAATATACCTGCTTCCACAAAATACAGATTAACGGGTTCGATATGCCTGTTTCCACCAAATATTGATTTGAGGGGTGCAATATACCTGCTTCCACAAAATACTGATTAAAGGGTTTGATATACCTGTTTTTACCAAATATTGATTGAGGCCTGCAATATACCTGCTTTCACAAAATACTGATTAAGGGGTTTGATATACCTGTTTCCACCAAATATTGATTTAAGGGGTGCGATATACCTGCTTCCACAAAATACTGATTAAGGGGTTTGATATACCTACTTCCACAAAATACTGATTGAGGCCTGCGATATACCTGCTTCCACAAAATACTGATTAAGGGGTTTGATAAACCTGCTTTCACAAAATACTGATTGAGGGCTGCGATATACCTGGTTCCCCAAAATACTGATTAAGGGATTTGATATACCTGTTTCTACCAAATATTGATTGAGGCATGCAATATACCTGCTTCCACAAAATACAGTGTCACGGCCTTTGGTTTGCGCTGTGACACTGTTGCCACACCTGCGGTTGCCCGCGGCAATGTGTTGCTGTGAGAGCATGCGGTGGCAGTGTCTTGGCCTTCTGGGTGATTGCCGTGACATGGTTGCCACGCATGCTGTTGCCGGTGGTAACATGTAGTTTAGTATGCTTGTGTGTGCACTTCCCCTTTAAGTTGTAGCCTTCCCTTGTCTGGTGTTGGAAGGGTTAACTCCCTTCCTAGTGTTTTGTGAATACTGGGTTTATGTGTGTGTGGGTGTGGCTGCTTGGGCTATTTAGTCTCTGCTGGATGCTTGAAGCCCAGTGTTCCTCCAGCCTTGGTGTATGCTGGTGGTTCTCTGTTCCATCTGTCCAGTGAGGGCCACCCTTGTGGTCATCAATGTTATCACGGTGTCTCCTTCTCTTCCTGTTCCTTTGTGTATGGAGTGGGTTTTGATCAGGATGTTGGTATGTCTATTTTTGGTGTTACATGTCTGGTAGTGTTGGGTGTCCAGCATGTTGTTTAGACATTCCCCTGTTTCACATTTATTGCAGCTATGAGTGTCCTGGGTCCCTGTGTGGTTCGTGGTGTGTGCTGTGTCCTTTGATGTTGGTGTGGACACTAGCACTTGTGCACGGGTTCCAGTCAGTGTGTCTGTGGCAGGTAAGTGTGTTTCTGGTTTCACTTACCTGCCATCTCCATATGCTGTATGTGTTCCCCTCTGCTTGCAGCCTGGCCTTAGTTAGAGACTCCTGTTCCTCCGTGTTGAGAATAAACAGGTAGTCTCTCCCCTGCTCCTATGTGAGGGATTTCCAGGGCGACTCAGGATATTAGGTATCCCGTGTATGAGCCGTCCTACCATCGGGGTCCGCTCATACGGTGAGGAGTCAGAGAGAGGATTAGGGACGCAGTAGGAGGTGACCTGCTCCCTTATCACACCTTTTGGCCAGGCTGATCCCCCTTTTTCCTTTGACACCGCACGGTGGGGGGTTCCCCTCACTCCCCGTCATGACATACAGATTTAGGGGTTCAATATACCTGTTTCCAAAAAATATTGATTGAGGGGTGTGATATACCTGCTTCCACAAAATACTGATTAAGGGGTTTGATATATCTGCTTCCACCAAATATTGATTGAGGCCTGCGGAATTCCTGCTTCCACAAAATACTGATTAAGAGGTTTGATATACCAGCTTCAACAAAATATTGATTGAGATTGCTACAAAGATAAATGGATTATGAGTTGGCTCACCTGCTAACTTATCTGGACTGGGTGCTCTAACTTATCGACTCACCCAATCTATCATAAATATACATATACTCTAGTATAGTTAGGCACACCTACATCTTGATACACCATGGATTCAGTATTGTTAGTAGAACTTGATTACATTTATTAGTATTGTTAGAATATATATTAAAAAATATAAAATATCTGCAAAAAATTTCATTAAAACATCCTAAAATACAAATAACTGTTATTGATTGCCCACAATATTTTCAAGAAATTGCTTCTAATGACAGTGTCGCCTGCAAACACAAAATTATAAAAGCTATGGTTTACACCATATAAATGTACCTCATAAAGGTGTGTATAATATACAGTGTAAACCTGCAAACAATAGTATAAACTCCTTAGTATTAGCAGAAAAGAGTTATTCTATGTCACAGTTGTATATCTTATGTCTTATATCGATGTTGCTATTTAATATACATATGTCTTTCAGCAAAAACACAAATCTGTACTGCACTGGCTGTCCTCACCGTGCCACAGAACAGGTAAATGTATAAAAGGTCTCTTCAAGAGGTTTTAACTGAATCACATATATATTGTGATATTGAATCCAGATATTAGTCCATATACTGTTACGATGATCCTGCTAATTAGTAGAAGTCACAATATTGGTTGGGAGAATTATCCTATACTGCACAGTAAAATTCCCTTAAGCTCTATATACTGTGATGAAAATAGTAGTCCCAACAATGTTGCTTATAGAGATGTTGCTGTTAGTTGTTTAAATCTTATAGTCATGCCTGCATATATACACTCACCTGAAGAATTATTAGGAACACCTGTTCTATTTCTCATTAATGCAATTATCTAGTCAACCAATCACATGGCAGTTGCTTCAATGCATTTAGAGGTGTGGTCCTGGTCAAGACAATCTCCTGAACTCCAAACTGAATGTCAGAATGGGAAAGAAAGGTGATTTAAGCAATTTTGAGCGTGGCATGGTTGTTGGTGCCAGACGGGCCGGTCTGAGTATTTCACAATCTGCTCAGTTACTGGGATTTTCATGCACAACCATTTCTAGGGTTTACAAAGAATGGTGTGAAAAGGGAAAAACATCCAGTATGCGGCAGTCCTGTGGGCGAAAATGCCTTGTTAATGCTAGAGTTCAGAGGAGAATGGGCCGACTGATTCAAGCTGAAAGAAGAGCAACGTTGACTGAAATAACCACTCTTTACAACCGAGGTATGCAGCAAAGCATTTGTGAAGCCACAACACACACAACCTTGAGGCGGATGGGCTACAACAGCAGAAGACCCCACCGGGTACCACTCATCTCCACTACAAATAGGAAAAAGAGGCTACAATTTGCACGAGCTCACCAAAATTGGACTGTTGAAGACTGGAAAAATGTTGCCTGGTCTGATGAGTCTCGAATTCTGTTGAGACATTCAAATGGTAGAGTCCGAATTTAGCGTAAACAGAATGAGAACATGTATCCATCATGCCTTGTTACCACTGTGCAGGCTGGTGGTGGTGGTGTAATGGTGTGGGGGATGTTTTCTGGGCACACTTTAGACCCCTTAGTGCCAATTGGGCATCGTTAAAATGCCACGGGCTACCTTAGCATTGTTTCTGACCATGTCCCTCCCTTCATGACCACCATGTACCCATCCTCTGATGACTACTTCCAGCAGGATAATGCACCATGTCACAAAGCTCGAATCATTTCAAATTGGTTTCTTGAACATGACAATGAGTTCACTGTACTAAAATGGCCCCCACAGTCACCAGATCTCAACCCAATAGAGCATCTTTGGGATGTGGTGGAACGGGAGCTTTGTGCCCTGGATGTGCATCTCTCAAATCTCCATCAACTGCAAGAATGCTATCAGCACCTTGTTGAATGAATGCCACATAGAATTAAGGCAGTTCTGAAGGCAAAAGGGGGTCCAACACTGTATTAGTATGGTGTTCCTAATAATTCTTTAGGTGAGTGTATACTTGATCTATTTTGAATCGCCAGTTACTCACTGCTTGCGGGGTTGGGCTGGGTCCCGTATCTATGAGTCATTGGCCCACAAGAAACTTAAGCAGGGAGGAATCATGTGTTCAGATGGAAAAAATTACGAATATTCTAAAAACTAATATATAGCACTATACTCTGTAGTGCTATATATTCGTTTTTGACCTACGTCTGTATTGAGTGCGCAATATTTGAATATTACGCGATCATTACCTTGCCAATTTTCGCGTAAAAAAAAGAATGTAGAATATAACGAAAATACAAATTCGCGAATATATGACGATTATTTTAAAAAATATTTGTGAAATATCACAAATTTGAATATGACCCCTGCCACTTATCACTAATGAGGAAGAGGAGGTAGCAACAGCCGCCACCGAGCGCTCTGACGACAGTACCCAGATCAGCCCAAGGAGGGAGGTCCCCGCTGTCGCTGCCTACTCCGAGATCTCAAATGTCAGTGGTGGTAAAGGTGACAATGATGATGCGTCGATGGACGTCAAGTGGGTGCCCACAAGAGAGGAAGAGGAGGGGAGTTCAAAGGGAGAGACTGAGAAGTAAGAGAGGGAGAAGAAGAAGGAGAAGCAGGCAGAGCACGCAGGGCAAAGTAGGCAAAAAGCAGACTGCAAATGTGTTTGGAGCAAGCCATCCACCATGCAAGGTCACTTCTGGCGCTCCCAGGATGCCGGCACATGGCTATGCAGTGTGGGCTTTTATTAACGTGTCAGCTGCTGACAATAGTGTTGCCATATGCAGCCTGTGCTGTCTATAAGTGATGAGCGGCAGGGGTCATATTCGAATTTGCGAAATTTCCCGAATATTTTGTAGAATATTTCATCGAACATTCGCAAATTCGAATATTCGTTAGGAGTAATGTTGATTGCAAATTTTCGTAATGCAAATTTTTGTAATGAGAATCAATGAGATCGTGAAAACTCAGATCCGATGGTATATTCTAACCCCCAGGCGTTCCCATGGTGACGGGAACGTTTGTCGGGGAGGAGTATGACAAAGTGGAACAACTGTACAGATAAAAAAAAAAAAATATTACAAATATTCTAAAAAACAAATATATTCAATATAGTGCTATATATTCGTTTTTTAGAATATTCTTAATATTCTAAAATAAGAGTATATAGCGAATATTCGAGATTTTTTTTTTAATCAGTACACATGATCCCTCCCTGCATCTAGCTTGTGAGCCAATGAGAAGGCTGCAATATCTTTGACTTTAGGAGTAGTGTTAATTGCGAATTTTCGTAATGCAAATTTTCATAAAGAGAATTTTCATAATGCAAATTTTCGTAATATTATAATTCGCTATATTGCTATATATTCTTGTTTTAGAATATTACAAATATTCTAAAAAACAAATATATACGGTAGCAATATAGCGAATATTTGAAAAAAAACTAATATAGAGCAATTTAGCTAATATAGTGCTATAATCTTATTTGTCTAATAGTTGTAATTTTTTTCTCATCTGAAGTTCAGATTGGAAAAAAATTACAATTATAAAAAAAAAAAGATTATAGCACTATATTGTCACGGATGATGTTGCAGATAGCTGGAACTTATGAAAAAAAGTCCGACTAGCTTGATCCCAAACTAAGGAGCATATAGGTGAGCCCTATAAAACCCTAAGAGCTCACCCTGACTGCTATGCCCACGCAAGGGTCTCAATGGTAGACGATTGCATGCCCACGTACCTAAGACTGTGTGACACCTAAAAACCCTATAATAGTGAGGGGACACGACCACCGGCTCCCTGCGCTTAATACGGACAAAGTCAGGGTTAGAGATGTCGCAAACATAAAATTTTCCGTGCGTGAACGGTGAACGTGAATTTCCACAAATGTGGGCGAACCGGGCGAACCGCCATAGACTTCAATAGACAGGCGAATTTTAAAATCCACAGGGACTCTTTCTGGCCACAATAGTGATGGAAAAGTTGTTTCAAGGGGACTAACACCTGGACTGTGGCATGCCGGAGGGGGATCCATGGCAAAACTCCCATGGAAAATTAAGTAGTTGACGCAGAGTGTGGTAAGTTAAATTCGCAATGGGATTAATATAACCTGTATTAATCGCATTGCGATTACAACTTAGATCCGAGTTTCTAATGGTTGTATTGCTAGAATATAATGAAGATTGACAATATAGTGCTATATTCGTCAATTCTAGCAATACAACCATTAGGAACTCAGATCTAAGTTGTAATCGCAATGCGATTAATACAGGTTATATTAATCGCATTGTGATTACAACTTAAATCTGAGTACCTAATGGTTGTATTGCTAGAATATAACGAAGATTGAGAATATAGTGCTATATTCGTCAATTCTAGCAATTCTAGCAATACAACATAAAGTAACACAGTGCTGTGTGTTAAGTAGTACTATTCCTATCAGTTTAATCCCTGTTACGTTCACTTGTAGTATTATTATTATTATTATTATTATTATTATAAGGTGTGTTAAGTAGTACTATTCCTATCAGTTTAATCCCTGTTACGTTCCCTATCAGGGGATAGGTATGGAATAGATTTTAGACAACCGCAAAGAGTTGTCATAGTTGACACACTCATGACATAAATTTTATACCTCTATGCGTCAATCTTGGTGTAGTTATGACTGTGCTCGTGCGCACGTTTGGGAGATTGCAGGCGATGGTTTTTTTTCAAAGCCAATGGTCGTGCTGAGGTAGTTCAGTGACAGTTAAGTGACCCAGAAAACAATGATTCTGCAGTGTGGGCCCATTGTTGGCCTAGTAGGCTTTAACCACCTCCGGACCGCTGTACGCACAGACGCGTCCTGGAGGTGGTTGATTCATTCCTCCTGGACGCGCCGGCGCGTCCTCTCGCGAGACGCGAGATTTCCTGTGAACGCGCGCACACAGGCGCGCGCGCTCACAGGAACGGAAGGTAAGAGAGTTGATCTCCAGCCTGCCAGCGGCGATCGTTCGCTGGCAGGCTGGAGATGTGTTTTTTTTAACCCCTAACAGGTATATTAGACGCTGTTTTGATAACAGCGTCTAATATACCTGCTACCTGGTCCTCTGGTGGTCCCCTTTGTTTGGATCGACCACCAGAGGACACAGGTAGCTCAGTAAAGTAGCACCAAGCACCACTACACTACACTACACCCCCCCCCCGGTCACTTATTAACCCCTTATTAGCCCCTGATCACCCCATATAGACTCCCTGATCACCCCCCTGTCATTGATTACCCCCCTGTCATTGATCACCCCCCTGTAAAGCTCCATTCAGACGTCCGCATGATTTTTACGGATCCACTGATAGATGGATCGGATCCGCAAAACGCATCCGGACGTCTGAATTAAGCCTTACAGGGGCATAATCAATGACTGTGGTGATCACCCCATATAGACTCCCTGATCACCCCCCTGTCATTGATTACCCCCCTGTAGAGCTCCATTCAGATGTCCGCATGATTTTTACGGATGCACTGATAGATGGATCGGATCCGCAAAACGCATCCGGACGTCTGAATGAAGCCTTACACGAGCGTGATCAATGACTGTGGTTATCACCCCATATAGACTCCCTGATCACCCCCCTGTCATTGATCACCCCCTGTCATTGATCACCCCCCCTGTCATTGATCACCCCCCCTGTCATTGATCACCCTCCCTGTCATTGATCACCCTCCCTGTCATTGATCACCCCCCCTGTCATTGATCACCCCCCCTGTCATTGATCACCCCCCCTGTCATTGATCACCCCCCCTGTCATTGATCACCCTCCCTGTCATTGATCACCCCCCCTGTCATTGATCACCCCCCCTGTCATTGATCACCCCTCTGTAAGGCTCCATTCAGACATTTTTTTGGCCCAAGTTAGCGGAATTATTATTATTTTTTCTTACAAAGTCTCATATTCCACTAACTTGTGTCAAAAAATAAAATCTCACATGAACTCACCATACCCCTCACGGAATCCAAATGCATTGGATATTCCAGACTTCTTCTCACGCTTTAGGGCCCCTAGAATGCCAGGGCAGTATAAATACCCCACATGTGACCCCATTTCGGAAAGAAGACACCCCCAGGTATTCCGTGAGGGGCATATTGAGTCCATGAAAGATTGAAATTTTTGTCCCAAGTTAGCGGAACGGGAGACTTTGTGAGAAAAAAATTAAAAATATCAATTTCCGCTAACTTGTGCCAAAAAAAAAAATTTTTGATGAACTCGCCATGCCCCTCATTGAATACCTTGGGGTGTCTTCTTTCCAAAATGGGGTCACATGTGGGGTATTTATACTGCCCTGGCATTCTAGGGGCCCCAAAGCGTGAGAAGAAGTCTGGTATCCAAATGTCTAAAAATGCCCTCCTAAAAGGAATTTGGGCACCTTTGCGCATCTAGGCTGCAAAAAAGTGTCACA
Organism: Bufo bufo; assembly: GCF_905171765.1. NCBI lineage: Eukaryota > Metazoa > Chordata > Amphibia > Anura > Bufonidae > Bufo > Bufo bufo. The sequence goes on along the minus strand of NC_053393.1, from coordinate 340,846,878 downwards.
CATCTGGTATCGCCGTACTCAGGAGAAGTTGGGGAATGTGTTTTGGGGTGTCATTTTACATATACCCATGCTGGGTGAGAGAAATATCTTGGTCAAATGCCAACTTTGTCTAAAAAAATGGGAAAAGTTGTCTTTTGTCAAGATATTTCTCTCACCCAGCAAGGGTATATGTAAAATGACACCCCAAAACACATTCCCCAACTTCTCCTGAATACGGCGATACCACATGTGTGACACTTTTTTGCAGCCTAGGTGGGCAAAGGGGCCCATATTCCAAAGAGCACCTTTAGGATTTCACAGGTCATTTACCTACTTACCACATATTTGGGCCCCTGGAAAATACCAGGGCAGTATAACTACCCCACAAGTGACCCCATTTTGGAAAGAAGACACCCCAAGGTATTCCGTGGGGGACATGGCGAATTCCTAGAATTTTTTATTTTTTGTCACAAGTTAGTGGAAAATGCTGATTTTTTTTTTTTATTTTTTTTTCATACAAAGTCTCATTTTCCACTAACTTGTGACAAAAAATAAAAAATTCTAGGAACTTGCCATGCCCCTCACGGAATACCTTGGGGTGTCTTCTTTCCAAAATGGGGTCACTTGTGGGGTAGTTATACTGCCCTGGCATTCTAGGGGCCCAAATGTGTGGTAAGGAGTTTGAAATCAAATTCTGTAAAAAATGACCTGTGAAATCTGAAAGGTGCTCTTTGGAATATGGGCCCCTTTGCCCACCTAGGCTGCAAAAAAGTGTCACACATCTGGTATCTCCGTACTCAGGAGAAGTTGGGGAATGTGTTTTGGGGTGTCATTTTACATATACCCATGCTGGGTGAGAGAAATATCTTGGTCAAATGCCAACTTTGTCTAAAAAAATGGGAAAAGTTGTCTTTTGTCAAGATATTTCTCTCACCCAGCAAGGGTATATGTAAAATGACACCCCAAAACACATTCCCCAACTTCTCCTAAATACGGCGATACCACATGTGTGACACTTTTTTGCAGCCTAGGTGGGCAAAGGGGCCCATATTCCAAAGAGCACCTTTAGGATTTCACAGGTCATTTACCTACTTACCACATATTTGGGCCCCTGGAAAATACCAGGGCAGTATAACTACCCCACAAGTGACCCCATTTTGGAAAGAAGACACCCCAAGGTATTCCGTGGGGGACATGGCGAATTCCTAGAATTTTTTATTTTTTGTCACAAGTTAGTGGAAAATGCTGATTTTTTTTTTTATTTTTTTTTCATACAAAGTCTCATTTTCCACTAACTTGTGACAAAAAATAAAAAATTCTAGGAACTTGCCATGCCCCTCACGGAATACCTTGGGGTGTCTTCTTTCCAAAATGGGGTCACTTGTGGGGTAGTTATACTGCCCTGGCATTCTAGGGGCCCAAATGTGTGGTAAGGAGTTTGAAATCAAATTCTGTAAAAAATGACCTGTGAAATCTGAAAGGTGCTCTTTGGAATATGGGCCCCTTTGCCCACCTAGGCTGCAAAAAAGTGTCACACATCTGGTATCTCCGTACTCAGGAGAAGTTGGGGAATGTGTTTTGGGGTGTCATTTTACATATACCCATGCTGGGTGAGAGAAATATCTTGGCAAAAGACAACTTTTCCAATTTTTTTATACAAAGTTGGCATTTGACCAAGATATTTCTCTCACCCAGCATGGGTATATATAAAATGACACCCCAAAACACATTCCCCACCTTCTCCTGAGTACGGAGATACCAGATGTGTGACACTTTTTTGCAGCCTAGGTGGGCAAAGGGGCCCATATTCCAAAGAGCACCTTTCGGATTTCACAGGTCATTTTTTACAGAATTTGATTTCAAACTCCTTACCACACATTTGTCTACCACACATTCTATGAACTCACTATGCCCATCAGCGAATACCTTAGTGTGTGTACTTTCCGAAATGGGGTCATTTGTGGGGTGTTTGTACTGTCTGGGCATTGTAGAACCTCAGGAAACATGACAGGTGCTCAGAAAGTCAGAGCTGCTTCAAAAAGCGGAAATTCACATTTTTGTACCATAGTTTGTAAACGCTATAACTTTTACCCAAAACATTTTTTTTTTTTATCAAAGACATGTAGAACAATAAATTTAGAGCAAAATTTATATATGGATGTCGTTTTTTTTTGCAAAATTTTACAACTGAAAGTGAAAAATGACATTTTTTTGCAAAAAAAATCGTTAAATTTCGATTAATAACAAAAAAAGTAAAAATGTCAGCAGCAATGAAATACCACCAAATGAAAGCTCTATTAGTGAGAAGAAAAGGAGGTAAAATTCATTTGGGTGGTAAGTTGCATGACCGAGCAATAAACGGTGAAAGTAGTGTAGGTCAGAAGTGTAAAAAGTGGCCTGGTCTTTCAGGGTGTTTAAGCACTGGGGGCTGAGGTGGTTAATGATCACCTTAGATGATCACAAAGAAAATTAATGTTTTTTCTATGCAAAATTATTCAGCCGATCGCTTTTGGTCTGTTCACAATGAAGCAACGACCTTATAATCTGGGGGGTGTGCCAACATTGCCATTGCCAACACACTCATAGAGGTGGTCGCTTCATTGTGATACGCAAGCCCCTTCACCACAACAAGGTAACGATCACGAAGGGGAATTGACACCTGTACAGTACAGACCAAAAGTTTGGACACACCTTGTAGATTCACACTGAAGGCATCAAAACTATGAATTAACACATGTGGAATTATATACATAACAAACAAGTGTAAAACAACTGAAAATATGTCATATTCTAGGTTCTTCAAAGTAGCCACCTTTTGCTTTGATTACTGCTTTGCACACTCTTGGCATTCTCTTGATGAGCTTCAAGAGGTAGTCCCCTGAAATGGTTTTCACTTTACAGGTGTGACCTGTCAGGTTTAATAAGTGGGATTTCTTGCCTTATAAATGGGGTTGGGACCATCAGTTGCGTTGAGGAGAAGTCAGGTGGATACACAGCTGATAGTCCTACTGAATAGACTGTTAGAATTTGTATTATGGCAAGAAAAAAGCAGCTAAGTAAAGAAAAATGAGTGGCCATCATTACTTTAAGAAATGAAGGTCAGTCAGTCAGCCGATAAATTGGGAAAACTTTGAAAGTAAGGGCTATTTGACCATGAAGGTGAGTGATGGGGTGCTGCGCCAGATAACCTGGCCTCCACAGTCACCGGACCTGAACCCAATCGAGATGGTTTGGGGTGAGCTGGACCGCAGAGTGAAGGCAAAAGGGCCAACAAGTGCTAAGCATCTCTGGGAACTCTTTCAAGACTGTTGGAAGACCATTTCAGGTGACTACCTCTTGAAGCTCATCAAGAGAATGCCAAGAGTGTGCAAAGCAGTAATTAAAGCAAAAGGTGGCTACTTTGAAGAACCTAGAATATGACATATTTTCTGTTGTTTGACACTTGTTTGTTATGTATATAATTCCACGTGTGTTAAATCATAGTTTTGATGCCTTCATAGTCATGAAAATAAAGAAAACTCTTTGAATGAGAAGGTGTGTCCAAACTTTTGGTCCGTACTGTATGTGCCTTTTTTTTTTGGTTGGTTTTTGAAGCCACAGTGCAGCACCAGAGGCCAGAAAAATTAGGCATGTACACATGCCTGAAAAATTAGGTATTGTTGCAGCCGCTGCTACAGAAAAATTTGTTTGTTATCAAGGCAGAAAGTGCACTAAAACATTGCGGCTTGAACCCTAGTTGGTGGCGGATAAGTCACGCAAGTCACCTGGCATTCAGAGATGAAATACAGCAGCATGTGGACCATTTTTAGCCCAAGGCAGCTCATCTCATCAGGCCTTTTGTAGTCGAATGTATCGCCCACTGTCTGTCCCTTCGGGATCCATGCCTCATTCATCTTAATAAAGGTGAGGTAATCTAGACTTTTTTGACCTAGGCGACTTCTCTTCTCAGTGACAATACCTCCTGCTGCACTGAAGGTCCTTTCTGACAGGACACTTGAAGCGGGGCAGGCCAGAAGTTCTATCGTAAATTGGGATAGCTCAGGCCACAGGTCAAGCCTGCACACCCAGTAGTCAAGGGGTTCATCGCTCCTCAGAGTGTCGATATCTGCAGTTAAGGCGAGGTAGTCTGCTACTTGTCAGTCGAGTCGTTCTCTGAGGGTGGACCCTGAAGGGCTGTGGCGATGCGTAGGACTTAAAAAAGCTCCGCCTGTCCTCCATCAACAACACGTCTGTAAAGCGTCCTGTCCTTGCCGGCGTGGTCGTGGGAGGAGGAGGATTACTTTCACCTCTTCCCCTGTTAGATTCCCGTTGTGCTGTGACATCACCGTTAAATGCTGTGTAAAGCATACTTTTTAATTTATTTTGGAACTGCTGCATCCTTTCCGACTTGCGGTAATTCAGAAACATTTAAGGCACTTTCTGCTAATACCGGGGGTCTAGTAGCGTAGACACCCAGTACAGGTCGTTCTCCTTCAGCCTTTTTATACGAGGGTCCCTCAACAGGCATGACAGCATGAAAGACCCCATTTGCACAAGGTTGGATGCCGAGCTACTCATGTCCCGTTCCTCATCCTCAGTGATCTCACTGAAGGTATGTTCTTCCCCCCCCCAGCCACGTACAACACCACGGGTACCAGATAGGTGACAACGAGCACCCTGGGATGCCTGTTGTGGTTGGTCTTCCTCCTCCTCCTTCTCAAAGCCACATTCCTCCTCTGACTCCTCTTCCTCACAATCCTCTTCCAGCGTTGCCGCAGGTCCAGCAAGCGATGCTGATAAGGCTGTTTCTGGTGGTGATGGTGACCACAACTCTTCCTCTTCACGCTCATCTACAGCCTGATCCAGCACTCTTCGCAGGGCACGCTCCAGGAAGAAAACAAATGGGATGATGTCGCTGATGGTGCCTTCGGTGCGACTGACTAGGTTTGTCACCTCCTCAAAAGGACGCATGAGCCTACAGGCATTGCGCATGAGCGTCCAGTAACGTGGCAAAAAAATTCCCAGCTCCACAGAGGCTGTCCTAGCACCCCGGTCATACAAATACTCGTTGACAGCTTTTTCTTGTTGGAGCAGGTGGTCGAACATTAGAAATGCTGAATTCCAACGTGTCGGGCTGTCGTAAATCAAGCGCCTCACTGGCATGTTTTTTCGCCACTGAATATCTGAAAAGTGCGCCATGGCCGTGTAGGAATGCCTGAAATGGCCACACACCTTCCTGGCCTGTGGCCACAGGTTTCAAATGGCATCGCTGTTGTCAGAGGCAGACACACCAAAAAAATGCCACACTGCTGAGCTCTGGTGGTGGCAACAGCATGCGTTGATTGGCGTGCTGTCTGGCTGTGCCACTAGCTCCTTGCGATGAACTCCCCCTGCTTCCAACTCGTCTCCTCCTCTTTTCTGTCTCCCCATCAGAACTTTCCCCCTGTTATTCTTCTCTTCGAGCGGGCACCCACGTGACATCCACGGACACATCGTCATCATCAACCGCTTCACTTGTATCTGACAACTCAGCAAAGGAAGCAGCAGCGGGTACAACATCATCATCATCACACCGTACGTCCATGTGTGTAATGCTGCCTGACTGAGACATATCCCTGTTATCTACATCCTCTGGCAATAATGGTTGCTCATCACTTATTTCTTTCAACTGATGTGTAAATACCTCCTCTGACAGATCAAGTGAAGCGGCTGTGGTGCTAGTGTTTGTGGTGGCGGCAGGCGAGCGAGTGGTAACTTGAGAGGTGCCCGAAGCTGAGCTGGAGGAGGATGGTGCGTCAAGGTTCAGAGCGGAAGCTGTAGAAGATTGGGTGTCCTGTGTTAGCCAGTCAACTATGTCCTCAGAACTTTTCGAGTTCAGGGTACGTTGCCTCTGAATGCTGAGCATTATTCTAGGGCCAAAGGGAATCACAGCACCACGACCACGACGGCCCCTGCAGGGTGGCATGCCTCTGCCTGTCATTTTTTTTAGATTTGTTAAGTTGTACTATGTGTGCAAGCTACTGTGACACCAGATATGAGTTGCACTGGTGACACTATGCACTTGGAGCTGGGCCTTAAACACACAAACACGTTGAGGCAACTGACTGCTATTTATTCACAGTCAAAATTGTTGTTTTTATTTAAATGGAATTGAATGTGACACCAGATATGAATGGCGCTGAAGTGACACTATGGACTTGCAGCTGGGCCTTAAACACACAAACACGTGTGTGCAACTGACTGCTATTATTCACAGTCAAAATTGTTGTTTTTATTTAAATGGAATCGAATGTGACACCAGAAATGAGTTGCGCTGGTGACACTGTGCACTTGCAGGGCATAAAACACACGCGCGTGCCGGCAACTGACTGCTATTATATTACAGTCAAAAAAGTTTTTTGTTTTTTTAAATGCAAGCTACTGTGACACTAGTTATGAGTGGTGGCACTGGGCAAGTGGGCACAGTATACGCTGTGAGCCTGACACACACGCTGGCAGGCAGGCAGGCAACTGCAATTAGATTACACATAAAAAAAAATTAAAAAAAAGACTGATGTTCTAGCCCTAAAAAGGGCTTCTTGGGGTGCTGTCCTTACAGCAGAGATCAGATGAATCTTTCAGGACTGTAGTGGACACTGAATACACTGGCCTAGCTATCGATTTCCCTATTAAATAAGCAGCAGCTACACTGTCCCTCCTCTCACTAAGAATGCAGCTTCCGAATTAATCTAAAATGGACGCTGTCCAGGAGGTGGGAGGGTCTGGGAGGGAGGGTCTGCTGCTGATTGGCTGGAATGTGTCTGCTGACTGTGAGGTACAGGGTCATTAGGAACCCAGCTCTAAGTTGAAATCGCAATGCAATTAATATAACCTGTATTAATCGCATTGCGATTACAACTTAGATCTGAGTTCCTAATGGTTGTATTGCTAGAATTGACGAATATAACGAATATAGCACTATATTCTCAATCTTCGTTATATTCTAGCAATACAACAACCATTAGGAATCCAGCTCTAAGTTGAATTCGCAATGCGATTAATATAACCTGTATAAGGCTACTTTCACACGAGCGTTCGGGTGTCCGCTCGTGCGCTCCGTTTGAAGGGGCTCACGAGCGGCCCCGAACGCATCCGTCTGGCCCTAATGCATTCTCAGTGGAGGCGGATCCACTGAGAATGCATCCGCCTGCCAGCGCTCAGCCTCCGCTCCGCTCAGTGAGCGGACACCTGAACGCTGCTTGCAGCGTTCGGGTGTCCGCCTGGCCGTGCGGAGGCGAGCGGATCCGTCCAGACTTATAATGGAAGTCAATGGGGACGGATCCGCTTGAAGATGACACCATATGGCTCAATCTTCAAGCGGATCCGTTCCCCATTGACTTTCAATGTAAAGTCTGAACGGATCCGCTCAGGCTACTTTCTGACTTAGAAAATTTTCTAAGTAATAATGCAGACGGATCCGTTCTGAACGGATGCAAACGTCTGCATTATCGGAGCGGATCCGTCTAAAACATCAGACGGATCCGCTCCGAACGCTCATGTGAAAGTAGCCTAAATCGCATTGCGATTACAACTAAGTCAAATTTGTTACACTGCAGCTTCCGAATGAATCTAAAATGGATGCTGTCCAGGAGGTGGGAGGGTCTGGGAGGGAGGGTATGATGCTGATTGGCTGGAATGTGTCTGCTGACTGTGAGGCACAGGGTCAAAGTTTACACAATGATGACAAATAGGGGGCGGACCAAACATCGCATTTTTTTGCCCGCCGCGGCAAACGCGAACAAGCAATGTTTGCCGGGAACTATTCGCCGGCGAATAGTTTGGGACATCTCTAGTCAGGGTCACCTAGAATCAAGCCAGCAAGGAAACACAATACATGAAAAGACTTATCTGAGTAAACAGAAGCAGCAGCCTCCAGCAGTGAACACTTCATCCAGGAAGTAGTATAAACCACAAAGTGAGGCAGTATGGGAGGGAATATAAAGGGAGACAATTAGTCTAAATAGGTGAAACCTGGGATAAAGAAAGGAGATAAAAAAAGTGAAACCAAAACAAAGAACATAATGCAAGAGGTAGAAAAGGACGTCTGCCAGAACTTCTCACAGAACTGGTGGTGACAGTACCCCTCCCTCTACGGGTGGACTCCCAACACTCAGAGCCCACCTTCTCAGGATGAGACCTATGGAAAGCCCTGATGAGACGAGTGTCCTTAATGTCCGCCACTGGGACCCGCATCCTCTCCTCAGGACCATAACCCTCCCAATGAACGAGATACTGGAGAGAACCGCGGAAAATGCGAGAATCCACAATCCTAGAGACCTGAAATTCAAGATTTCCATCAATAACAATCGGAGGAGGAGGCAAAGAGGAGGGTATAGTGGGTTGGACATAAGGTTTTAATAGGGACCTGTGAAAAACATTATGGATCTTCCAAGTCTGAGGAAGATCAAGACGGAAGGCAACGGGATTGATGACGGACAAGATCTTGTAAGGCCCAATAAACTTAGGACCCAACTTCCAGGACGGAACCTTGAGTTTGATATTCTTTATGGACAACCACACCAGATCACCCACATTCAGGTCTGGACCAGGCACACGTCTCTTATCCGCCACACGCTTATATCTCTCACTCATCCTCTTCAGATTACCCTGAATCTTTTGCCAAATAAATGACAAAGATGAGGAAAATCTCTCCTCATCAGGTAAACAAAAAGAGCCCTCTCCAGAGACTGTCCCAAACTGCGGATGAAACCCATATGCACTAAAAAATGGTGACTTATCAGAAGACTCCTGGCGACGATTATTTAAAGCAAACTCAGCAAGGGACAAAAAAGAATACCAATCCTCCTGATTCTCCGCCACAAAACAGCGCAGATATGTCTCCAGATTATGATTGACGCGTTCGGTCTGACCATTCGACTGCGGGTGAAAAGCAGAAGAGAACGACAACCGAATCCCCAAGGGAGAACAGAAGGCCTTCCAGAATCTGGAAACAAATTGCGTGCCCCTATCAGAAACGATGTCTGAAGGAATGCCATGCAATTTAACAATGTGATCAACAAACGCTTGCCCCAACGTCTTAGCATTGGGAAACCCAGGAAAGGGAATGAAATGCGCCATTTTGCTAAAACGGTCCACTACCACCAGAATCAGAGTCTTCCCCGAGGAACGAGGCAGGTCCATAATGAAGTCCATGGACAGATGCGTCCAAGGACGGGAAGGAATGGGTAACGGGAGGAGAGAACCCGATGGCTGTGAATGAGGGACCTTGGCACGAGCGCAGGTCTCGCAGGCTGTCAAAAAACCCTCAACCGTCTTACGAAGAGCCGGCCACCAGAATCTCCGAGCAATGAGATCCACTGTGGCTCTACTCCCCGAGTGCCCAGCAAGGACAGTATCATGGTGCTCCTTAAAAACCTTGTGTCGTAAAGCGAGAAGCACAAACAACCTCCCAGGAGGACAAAGATCAGGAGCCTCTGCCTGGGCTGCGTGAACCTCTGCCTCCAAATCAGGATAAAGAGCAGAGACGACCACCCCTTCAGCCAAAATGGGACCCGGGTCTTCAAAGTTCCCCCCTCCCGGAAAACAACGTGACAGGGCATCCGCCTTCACATTTTTAACCCCAGGGCGGAACGTGACAACAAAATTAAACCTAGAAAAGAACAAAGACCATCTGGCCTGTCTCGAGTTCAGACGCTTGGCCGATTCCAAGTAGGCCAGATTCTTATGGTCGGGAAACACAGTAATAGGGTGTCTGGCTCCCTCTACCCAATGGTGCCATTCCTCAAAAGCTAATTTGATGGCCAACAACTCCCTATCTCCCACATCGTAATTTCTCTCTGCAGAGGAGAGTTTCCTTGAGAAAAAGGCACACGGTCGCCATTTGGCAGGAGAGGGACCCTGAGATAAGACTGCACCACACCCAACTCAGAAGCGTCCACCTCAACAATAAAAGGTAGAGAGACATCAGGTTGTACCAAAATGGGAGCGGAAGCAAAACTCTAGTTGATACTAGAAAAGGCTTTAAGCGCATCTGCCGACCAGGAGGAAAAATCTACCCCCTTTTTAGTCATATCAGTGAGTGGCTTAACAAAAGAGGAATAATTCAAAATGAACTTTCTGTAATAATTGGCAAAACCCAAAAACCGCATAAGCACCTTCTGATTCTCAGGAAGCTCCCAATCAAGCACAGCGCGGACCTTCTCAGGGTCCATGCGAAAACCAGAAGCGGAGAGAAGAAAACCCAGAAATTGAATCTCCGGAACCACAAACACACATTTTCCAGTTTAGCGTACAATTTATTCTCCCGAAGATTCAGCAAGACCTGACGTCGGTGGTCCCGATGAGTCTTGAAGTCAGGAGAAGAAATCTAAATGTCACTTAGCTACACCAGAACAAATTTCCCCATTAAATGATTAAAAATGCTGTTTACAAAATGTTAAAAGTAGTGGTTTTTTGAACCCTTTTTCTGCGGCGCTGAAAACAGGAGGCAAGTTCTTATAAAATATTTTAAAAACTAAAGTAGCTTATTTATTCTTTTGTCAACGTGTTTCAAGGGCGCACAGCCCTCTTCGTCAGGACAATAAAAGCATATGTTGCAACATATGCTTTTATTGTCCTCACGAAGAGGGCTGTGCGCCCTTGAAACGCGTTGACAAAAGAATAAATAAGCTACTTTAGTTTTTAAAATATTTTTATAAGAACTTGCCTCCTGTTTTCAGCGCCGCAGAAAAAGGGTTCAAAAAACCACTACTTTTATCTCTACTTATTTCTCGTGCCACTTCTGGGGCAGAGAAAAAGGAACCTTTGGCAGCAGTACAGGACCCCGCATGCTGGACGGGAAAATACCAGCACAAGCCTTTCAGTTGTTGTGGCTCCACACAACACCATGCAGTAAGCGCTTCTTGTATAAAGTGCAATAAGACCAAAAATACAGCCACACACGAGGCGCGGCCTCCTGTCTCTCTTTTTTTCTCCTTTTCTTTTATGTTTACAAAATGTTGGAAGACGGCCGGAGCATTCATCAAACCAAAAGGCATAACCAAATTCTCGAAATGACCCTCAGGGGTATTGAAGGCCGTCTTACATTCGTCCCCTTCCCTGACTAGGTTGCCTGCCAGCCTCTTAAATCCAACTTAGAAAAAACTTTAGCCCCAACAATCTGGTTAAACAGGTCCGGGATCAGAGGAAGCGGATATGGGTCACAAATTGTGATACAGTTCAGCTCCCTGAAATCCAGACAAGGTCTTAAAGAACCATCTTTATTCTTAACAAAAAAAAAAAACAGCGGCAACAGGTGACTTCGAGGGTTAGATGTGTCCCATTCTCAGGCTCTCAGAGATATAAGTACGCATAGCGACTCTTTCAGGTTGGGAGAGATTGTATAAACGTGATTTCGCCTGGGATGAGATTAATAGGGCAGTCGTACTCCCGGAGAGGGGGCAACTCCTGGACACCACTCTCGGAAAACACATCCGAAAATTCTGAGAGAAAAGATGGTACAGTCTTGGTAGAAACCTCTGAAAGAGACGCCGTGAGGCAATTCTCTCTGCAAAACTCACTCCAACCATTTATTTGCCTTGCTTGCCAATCAATGGTGGGGTTATGTTTAGTAAGCCAGGGTAGCACCAACACTAGAGGAGTAGGTAATCCGCTTAGGACGAAACATGACATATCCTCAACATGAGCGTCACCCACAGTCAAACGGATATTGTGAACTATGCCCTTTAACGATCTTTGAGAAAGTGGAGCAGAATCGATAGCAAAAACAGGTATATACTTTTCCAAAGTGCATACCTGGAAACCAAGCGTTATTGCAAATTGATTATCAATGAGATTGACAGCTGCTCCACTAGCTACAAAAATCTCACAAACAATGTTCTTGCTGTCTAGCGCCACCCTGGCAGGTAGGAGAAAACGGGAACTACAAGCAAACGGCAAACCTTCAATTTCCGCATCAACCTTGCCTATAGTAGTAGATGGAAAGTTTTTAGAGGGTTTTTTCTCTTTGTTTTTTTTTTATTACCCTCAGAAAACTCCATGAATCTCGTAGAGGGGCAAACATTAGCCAAATGATTTATACCCCCACAACAGAAACAAACCCTCCTCTGAGAGCTGAATCCTCTACTATCAGAGGCAAGCAAACCCAGCTGCATGGCCTCCTCCTCAGAGGGGATTGAGAGAGACTGAGACCCCTGTGCACTGAATGAGACAGCCCCACTGTCCTTGGGCTGAATATGACAGGAAGGAGTAGTCTCCTCTCTCTCTCTCTCTCTCTCTCTCTCTAAGATGCCTGTCAATACGAACAAATAGAGACATGGCAGATTCTAACGAGGCTGGTTTGTCATGAAAAGCAAATGCATCTTTCAATCTTTCCGAAAGACCATGGCAAAATTTACTTAGGAGTGCAGTATCATACCAAACAGTATCAGCTGCCCATCTCAGAAATTCAGAACAATATATCTCTGCGGACTGTTTACCCTGGCATAAAAGACGCAGTTTAGATTCAGCCAGAGCAATACGATCCAGGTCATCATATATCTGCCCCAGGGCTACAAAAAATTAATCCACCGATCGGAGGGGCCATGCTCTCACCGACAGCGAAAAGGCCCAAGACTGAGCGTTATTGTCACCGCCAGTTCTGTGAGAAGGTCTGACAGACGTCCTTCTCTACCTCTTGCATGATGTTCTTTGTTTTGGTTTCACTTTCTCATCTCATCTCATTTCCTTCTCCCAGGTGTCACCTATTTAGACTAATCCTCTTTCCTTTATATTCCCTCCCATACTGCCTCACTTTGTGGTTTATACTACTTCCTGGATTGAAGTGTTCACTGCTGGAGGCTTCTGCTGCTGCTTGTTCAGATAAGTCCTTTCATGTATTGTGTTTCCTTGCTGGCTTGATTCTGGGTGACCCTGACTCCCTCCGTATGAAGTGCAGGGAGCCGGTGGTCGTATCCCCTCACTATTATAGGGTTTTCAGGTGTCACACAGTCTTAGGTATGTGGGCATACAATTGTCTACCTCCGAGACCCTTGTATGTGCTTAGCAGTCAGGGTGAGCTCTTAGGGTTTTATATGGGTCACCTATATGCTCCTTAGTTTGGGATCAAGCCAGTCGGACGTTTATTTATAACCTTCAGCTATCTGCAACATTATCCGTGACAGTTATCCCTGAGCATCGAGATGATGAACATCCCTCTGCTCCTCATCACCAGAGGAATGGGGAAGTAGGCGAAAATGTAGTTTGCAAGCCTCTCTAAAGCGAACCAAATTCTTAATACCCCTGGAAAACGTATCCGGAAGCGAGATCTTAGGCTCGGAACAAACTCCATGAACACCAGCAGAACCGGTCACCTGAAACTGATACACAGTTTTACGGAGATCTGCTACCTCCAGCGAAAGACCTTGCATGCGGTCAATCAAATCTGAAACCGGATCCATGCTTAAGACGGTTACGGTGGTTTATAATGTCACGGATGATGTTGCAGATAGCTGGAACTTATGAATAAATGTCCGACTGGCTTGATCCCAAACTAAGGAGCATATAGGTGAGCCCTATAAAACCCTAAGAGCTCTCCCTGACTGCTATGCCCATGCAAGGGTCTCAATGGTAGACGATTGCATGCCCACGTACCTAAGGCTGTGTGACACCTGAAAACCCTATAATAGTGAGGGGACATGACCACCGGCTCCCTGCACTTAATACGGACAGAGTCAGGGTCACCTAAAATCAAGCCAGCAAGGAAACACAATACATGAAAAGACTTATCTGAGTAAACAGCAGCAGCAGCCTCCACCAGTGAACACTTCATCGAGGAAGTAGTATAAACCGCAAAGTGAGGCAGTATGGGAGGGAATATAAAGGGAGACGATTAGTCTAAATAGGTGACACCTGGGAGAAGGAAAGGAGATGACAAAGTGAAACCAAAACAAAGAACATCATGCAAGAGGTAGAGACGGACGTCTGCCAGACCTTCTCACAGAACTGGTGGTGACATATATTAGCTAAATTGTTCTACATTCTTTTTTTTTTTTTTCGAATATTCGCTATATTGCTATTTATTCTTGTTTTAGAATATTACAAATATTCAAAAAACTGAATATATTAGTTTTTTAGAATATTTGTCATTTTTTTTTTTTTTATCTGTACAGTTGTTCCACTTTTGCATACATCTCCCCGACAAGAATCCCCATCACCATGGGAACTCCTGGGGGTTAGAATATACTATCAGATTTGAGTTTTCACAATCTCCTTGATTCTCATTACAAAAATTAGCATTACAAAAATTTGCAATCAACACTACTCCTAAAGTCAAAGATATTGCAGCCTTCTCATTGGCCCACAAGCTCAAAGCAGTGAGGGATCATGTGTACTGATTAAAAAAAAAAAACTTGAATATTCGAAATTCCGAATATATTTCACTATATTCTAAATAATTGTGAAGTGCCGATATTCGCAATAAAAATTCGCAATTCGAATATTCGTGATCAACACTACTGTCTATGCATAAGTCAAGGTAAGCCCAACACTCACCTAGGGATGACAGCCTTAAGAAGGCACCAGGCCTCCCATCAGCAAGCCCAGTGGGAGCATTGCCATCAGAACCCACAAAGCCACACTCCCGGCACTCCACGTCCTGCCTCTTCTCCTTCTCCTCTCTCCTCCCATTTGTCCTCCACTCCAGCTTCCACCGTGCTATTATCACGTTCATCTGGCACAAGGCAGGCTTCTGTGGCCCAAATGTTCGAGGGTAAAAAGTTGATGACGCCATTAGCCCTTTTGCCCAACGGCTGACCGCTGGCTTGTCAGAACTGCTAGCCGGCCAACTAAACTGGTGGACTCGGAGGGCTTTAGAAAATGTGTGGCCATTGGCACACCGCAATGGAAGGTCCCCAGAAGGAAATATTTCTCCCAGAAGGGCATCCCAGAGATATATATCGCCACGTTCAGCGGCAAGTGAATATAAAGTCCTGATCAAAAGTTTAAGACCACTTGAAAAATGGCGAAAAAAATCATATTTTACATTGTTGGATCTTAACAAGGTTCCAAGTAGAGCTTCAACATGCAACAAGAAGAAATGAGAGTGAGACAAAAAAAAATTTGAGCATTCAATTAATTGAAAATAACGATTAAACTGAAGCAGGCTGTTTTTCAGCTGATCAAAATTTAGGACCCCATGCCTTTAAAAGGCCAAATCTTTGCAAAGATGTGGATTCATTGTCATTTTCTGTCAGGTAGTCACACGTTGTGATGGGAAAGGCAAAAAAACTCTCCCTTTTTGAACGTGGTCGGGTTGTTGAACTGCATAAGCAGGGTCTCTCACAGCGCGCCATCGCTGCTGAGGTGGGACGCAGTAAGACAGTCATTTGGAATTTCTTAAATAATCCTGAGGGTTATAGAACAAAAAAGTCAAGTGGAAGACCCAAAAAAATTTCATCAGCACTGAGCCTGAGGATCCAATTGGCTGTCCGTCAAGACCCTGGACGATCCTCGACCCAAATTAAGGCCCTTACTGGTGCTGACTGCAGCCCCATAGCCATCAGATGGCATCTGAGACTGAAGGGCTTCAAAAACAAAAAACGTCTTCAAAGACCTCGCCTCCTTGAACGCCACAGAACTGCTCGTTTGGACTTTGCAAGACAGCACCAAACATGGGACATTCAAAGGTGGAAGAAAGTTTTATTCTCGATGAGAAAAAATTTAACCTTGATGATCCTGAAGGTTTCCGTTACTGGCATGACAAGCAGATCCCACCTGAGATGTTTTCTACGCGCCACAGTGCAGGCGGCGCCATAATGGTCTGGGGTGCTTTTTCTTTCAGTGGAACAATGGAGCTTCAGGAAGTGCAGGGGCGTCAAATGGCCACTGGCTATGTCCAGATGTTGCAGAGACCATTCCTCATGACTGAGGGCCCTCGTCTGTGTGGTAATGACTGGGTTTTTCAACAGGACACAATGCCCGCAGGACAAGGGACTTCTTCCAGGAGAACAACATTACTCTTTTGGCCCATCCTGCGTGTTCCCCTGATCTAAATCCAATTGAGAACCTTTGGGGATGGATGTCAAGGGAAGTTTACAAAAATGGACAACAGTTCCAGACAGTAGATGGCCTTCGTGCGGCCGTCTTCACCACTTGGAGAAATGTTCCCACTCACCTTATGGAAACGCTTGCATCAAGCATGCCGAAACGATTTTTTGCCGTGATAAACAATAACGGCGGAGCTACTCATTACTGAGTTCATGTTTGGAAGTTGGATTTCTGTTTTGGGGGGGTTTCGTTTTTTTTTGGAGGTGTGGTCCTAAACTTTTGATCAGCTGAAAAATAGCCTGTTTCAGTTTATTCATTGTTTTCATTAAATTGAATGCTCAAAAAATGTTTTGTCTCACTCCCATTTCATCTTGTTGCATGTTGAATTTCTACTTGGAACCTTGTTAAGATCCAGCCATGCTAAATATGATTTTTTGCCATTTTTCAAGTGGTCTTAAACTTTTGATCAGGACTGTATCTCTGGCACACAGTGTCAGTGTCAAGATACATTTGACAACAGACACGTGGTCTAGCAAACACAGGCAGGGAAGGTACATAACTTTTACTGCCCACTATGTGAACCTTCTGACGGCTGTCAAGTATGTAACCCAAGGCTCCCGTGTGGATTTGGTGTTCCTGCCAAGGATTGCATGCAGGCCTGCATCTTCTTCTCCTCCTCCAACTCCATCCTCCATCTCCTCCTCGGCAGCCTCCTCCTTTTCTACCACCTTTTCCGCTGCGCCCCCCAAGCTCCCCAGAACCTATTCGACGTCCCAGGTGAGACGTTGCCATGCTGTGCTGTGGCTGTTGTGCCTGGAAGCCATGAGTCACATCGGTCCTGCACTGCTTTCAGCTCTGCGGTCACAGGCCGATCAGTGGCTAACCCCGCTCAATTTGACAGTTGGTAAAGTGGTGTGCGACAACGGTGCCAATCTGCTGAGCGTGCTGAAACATGGCAAAATGACACACGTACTGTGCATGGCACACATACTGAACTTAGTCGTGCAGTGATTCATTGCCAAATACCTTGGGGTCCATGATGACTTGCAGCAGGCCAGGACAATCTCTGTCTATTTTAGAAGATCTTACACGGCCATGGCTCGCCTTGCTGACGTTCAGCGGCAACACCACTTGCCCATCAGACGTCTGATTTGTGACAGCCTGATGCGCTGGAACTCCACTTTGTATATGTTTGATAGGCTTCCCCAGCAGCAACATGCAGTTAACCACTACTTTTACGAACTTTGCAGCAGGACAGGTTCTGGGGAGCTTGGTTTCTTTTCACAGCGCCATTGGCTGCTCATGCGCGACGCATGCAGACTTTTTCGGCCATTTGATGAGATCCCCAAACTGGTCAGTCGCAGCCAGGACACCATCAGTGACATCGTACCTTATGCCTTCTTTCTGGAGCATGCATTGCGTTGTGTCATTGATCAAGCCGTCAAGGAGCAGGAGCTGGAAGATGAGGAACTCGCAATGATGAATGAATTCCCAGGGGGGAAAACTCCATCTGAGACAGGCTTTGAGGAGGACTTTTACACTTTTCGGGGATCCCTGGTGTTGTCTGTGGCTGGGGGGAGGAAACCGAGGACGACCTTCTCCTGGGCAATAAGCCAATTTAGTGCAAATTGGGGCCTTCATGCTCCAGTGTTTGAAGAGGGACCCCCGTATAAAAAGCATAAAGGGCAAGGACCAGTACTGGGTGGCAACGTTCTTAGACCCCAGGTACAAACACAAAATGGCGGACATGGTACCAGCCTCACAGAGGGCTTGTAGAATGCAGCATTTCCAGACCTTGCTGCGAGCGATGCTGCATTCTGCTGTTGCTCAAATAGTAAAACACTGCTTGCAAAGTCAGCGTATAAAGGTTTAATATACTCACAAACGTGAGACAATAGCAAACAGTCAGAACAATCTTTACAATCCTGCCTGACCTGGGTTTCGCTCCACGCTTCGTCAGGGGCGTCTGTGCATGAGGCCTAAAACTGCTTAGACACCTCCTATCTGCAGCTAGAATAATCTTATCTCAAAACTGGAAAAATGCAAAAGTAGCAGAACTGGCTTACTGGGAGTCTAGGAAGATAGGGAAATTTTATAACATTTGGCTCCTTTGGAAACAATATAGAAAATGTCCACAATATGGTTAACAGATAAAAAGGATCTTTTATATCTCTGATTGACATCTATATATGTAGAAATCATAGAAATGGGGGCAAGCACCACACCGCATCTCACTCTTTGTTTCATTAGGTTTATTCTCTATATATTAATTTACTATAACCTGCCATCATATGTTCTAGTATTAGTTAATCGTCACAAAGACAATATTAGATGATAACATAAGAAATTTTACTTTTCTCTGTTGAACTGAAACACATGATATGTGATTAGTTATGTTATGTACTATTTGAAATTTTCAATGAAAAGAGATCGAATAAGAAAGTATGGGACAGTTATTGTATGGAGATAATATAGACATGTGTAAACACTTACCTTAGTTTAAATTTGGTTAAAGACTCAAATTTTTCAAAATACAAATTTGATATAATATTGTGGCTAGTTAGCAAAACCCTTCACAGGCGGCATTTCATATCACATCCACTGGTGACCACACATACAAACCAAAACATCATGTTTACAGTTTTTCCAGAGCGGAATATCTTGAACCAACAGTAAAGATAAAAGAGGACACATCTGTATACAGAAGGCAAACGTAATATCAAACAATCTGGCATGGATTTGATCATGAATAGGTTAGTTTTTAAAGAAGCACTTTTACTTGATCTTCAGTGTAAATCAGTTAATAAAATACACATATTAGGTAATGTGATGCGATGTACTGTTTTTGCACAGAAAACTGTTAAGGCTATTGATTAGTAACAGAAGTCATGGGAATTGCATATTACCACTTTTAGTCTAGCGGGGACCAGAAACATCAGGGACAAGAGCTATGGCACTGGAACTGCAAATCTTTCAAAAGATGTGTGATTCTTTTTTATTTTATTTTTTTATTTTATTTATTTTATTTATTTTTTTACATGCCCCCTGCCTCTAATTATCAATATCAGATCAGGGGTAGAGTTGAGCGAACACCTGGATGTTCGGGTCCGAGAAGTTCGGCCGAACTTCCCGGAAATGTTCGGGTTCGGGATCCGAACCCGACCCGAACTTCGTCCCGGACCCGAACCCCATTGAAGTCAATGGGGACCCGAACTTTTCGGCACAAAAAAGGCTGTAAAACAGCCCAGGAAAGAGCTAGAGGGCTGCAAAAGGCAGCAACATGTAGGTAAATCCCCTGCAAACAAATGTGGATAGGGAAATGTATTAAAATAAAAAAAAATAAAAATAAAAATTAACCAATATCAATTGGACATTGGTCCCATAGCAGAGAATCTGGCTTCACGTGAGCAGAGAATCAGTCTCTTCATGCCATAGCAGAGAATCTGGCTTCATGTCAGCAGAGAATCAGTCTTCATGTCATAGCAGAGAATCAGGCTTCACGTCACCCACCACTGGAACAGGCCACTGTCACATATTTAGGCCCAGGCACCCAGGCAGAGGAGAGAGGTCCCGTAACAGAGAATCTGGCCTTATGTCTGCGCAGAATCAGTCTTCATGTCATAGCAGAGAATCAGGCTTCACGTCACCCATCACTGGAACAGGCCACTGTCAAATATTTAGGCCCAGGCAGAGGAGAGAGGTCCCGTAACAGAGAATCTGGCTTCATGTCAGCAGAGAATCTGTCTTCATGTCATAGCAGAGAATCAGGCTTCACGTCACCCACCACTGGAACAGGCCACTGTCACACATTTAGGCCCAGGCACCCAGGCAGAGGAGAGAGGTCCCGTAACAGAGAATCTGGCTTCATGTGAGCAGAGAATTAGTCTTCATGTCATAGCAGAGAATCAGGCTTCACGTCACCCACCACTGGAACAGGCCACTGTCAAATATTTAGGCCCAGGCAGAGGAGAGAAGTCCCGTAACAGAGAATCTGGCTTCATGTCAGCAGAGAATCTGTCTTCATGTCATAGCAGAGAATCAGGCTTCACGTCACCCACCACTGGAACAGGCCACTGTCACATATTTAGGCCCAGGCACCCAGGCAGAGGAGAGAGGTCCCGTAACAGAGAATCTGGCTTCATGTCAGCACAGAATCAGTCTTCATGTTATAGCAGAGAATCAGGCTTCACGTCACCCACCACTGGAACAGGCCACTGTCACATATTTAGGCCCCGACACCCAGACAGAGGAGAGGTTCATTCAACTTTGGGTTGCCCCGCAATATGATGGTAAAATGAAAATAAAAATAGGATTGAATGAGGAAGTGCCCTGGAGTACAATAATATATTGTTAAGGGGAGGTAGTTAATGTCTAATCTGCACAAGGGATGGACAGGTCCTGTGGGATCCATGCCTGGTTCATTTTTATGAACGTCAGCTTGTCCACATTGGCTGTAGACAGGCGGCTGCGTTTGTCTGTAATGACGCCCCCTGCCGTGCTGAATACACGTTCAGACAAAACGCTGGCCGTCGGGCAGGCCAGCACCTCCAAGGCATAAAAGGCTAGCTCTGGCCACGTGGACAATTTGGAGACCCAGAAGTTGAATGGGGCCGAACCATCAGTCAGTACGTGGAGGGGTGTGCACAGGTACTGTTCCACCATCTTATTGAAATGTTGCCTCCTGCTAACACGTTCCATATCAGGTGGTGGTGCAGTTAGCTGTGGCGTGGTGACAAAACTTTTCCACATCTCTGCCATGCTAACCCTGCCCTCAGAGGAGCTGGCCGTGACACAGCTGCGTTGGCGACCTCTTGCTCCTCCTCTGCCTTCGCCTTGGGCTTCCACTGGTTCCCCTGTGACATTTGGGAATGCTCTCAGTAGCGCATCTACCAACGTGGGCTTGTACTCGCGCATCTTCCTATCACGCTCCAGTGTAGGAAGTAAGGTGGGCACATTGTCTTTGTACCGGGGATCCAGCAGGGTGGCAACCCAGTAGTCCGCACACGTTAAAATGTGGGCAACTCTGCTGTCGTTGCGCAGGCACTGCAGCATGTAGTCGCTCATGTGTGCCAGGCTGCCCAGAGGTAAGGACAAGCTGTCCTCTGTGAGAGGCGTATCGTCATCGTCCTGTGTTTCCCCCCAGCCACGCACCAGTGATGGGCCCGAGCTGCGTTGGGTGCCAGCCCGCTGTGAACCTGCTTCATCCTCATCCTCCTCCACCTCCTCCTCCTCATCATCCTCGTCCTCCAGTAGTGGGCCCTGTCTGGCCACATTTGTACCTGGCCTCTGCTTTTGCAAAAAACCTCCCTCTGAGTCACTTCGAAGAGACTGGCCTGAAAGTGCTAAAAATGACCCCTCTTCCTCCTCTTCCTCCTGGGCCACCTCCTCTTCCATCATCGCCCTAAGTGTTTTCTCAAGGAGACATAGAAGTGGTATTGTAATGCTGATAACGGCGTCATCACCACTGGCCATGTTGGTGGAGTACTCGAAACAGCGCAACAGGGCACACAGGTCTCGCATGGAGGCCCAGTCATTGGTGGTGAAGTGGGGCTGATCCGCTGTGCGACTGACCCGTGCGTGCTGCAGCTGAAACTCCACTATGGCCTGCTGCTGCTCGCACAGTCTGTCCAGCATGTGCAAGGTGGAGTTCCACCTGGTGGGCACGTCGCATATGAGGCGGTGAGCGGGAAGGACGAAGTTACGCTGTAGCGCAGACAGGCGAGCAGCGGCAGGGTGTGAACGCCGGAAGCGCGAACAGATGGCCCGCACTTTATGCAGCAGCTCTGACATGTCGGGGTAGTTGTAAATGAACTTCTGCACCACCAAATTCAGCACATGCGCCAGGCAAGGGATGTGCGTCAAACCGGCTAGTCCCAGAGCTGCAACGAGATTTCTCCCATTATCGCACACCACCAGGCCAGGCTTGAGGCTCACCGGCAGCAACTACTCGTCGGTCTGTTGTTCTATACCCCCCCACAACTCCTGTGCGGTGTGGGGCCTGTCCCCCAAGCATATGAGTTTCAGAACGGCCTGCTGACGTTTACCCCGGGCTGTGCTGAAGTTGGTGGTGAAGGTGTGTGGCTGACTGGATGAGCAGGTGGAAGAAGAGGAGGAGGAAGCTGAGTAGGAGGAGGAGGAGACAGGAGGCAAAGAATGTTGCCCTGCGATCCTTGGCGGCGGAAGGACGTGCGCCAAACAGCTCTCCGCCTGGGGCCCAGCCGCCACTACATTTACCCAGTGTACAGTTAGGGAGATATAGCATCCCTGGCCGTGCTTACTGGTCCACGTATCTGTGGTTAGGTGGACCTTGCCACAGATGGCGTTGCGCAGTGCACACTTGATTTTATCGGATACTTAGTTGTGCAGGGAAGGCACGGCTCTCTTGGAGAAGTAGTGCCGGCTGGGAACAACATACTGTGGGACAGCAAACGACATGAGCTGTTTGAAGCTGTCTGTGTCCACCAGCCTAAATGACAGCATTTCATAGGCCAGTAGTTTAGAAATGCTGGCATTCAGGGCCAGGGATCGAGGGTGGCTAGGTGGGAATTTACGCTTTCTCTCAAATGTTTGTGAGATGGAGAGCTGAAGCTGCCATGTGACATGGTTGAGATGCTTGGTGACGCAGGTGGTGGTGTTGGTGGTACATCCCATGTTTGCTGGGCGGCAAGTGCCAACGTCCCTCCAGAGGCGGAGGAAGAGGCGAGGCGGCCGCAGCAGCAGAAGAGGCCGAGGCGGCAGCAGCAGAAGAGGTAGCAGGGGGAGCCTGAGTGACTTCCTTGTTTTTAAGGTGTTTATTCCACTGCAGTTCATGCTTTGCATGCAGGTGCCTGGTCATGCAGGTTGTGCTAAGGTTCAGAACGTTAATGCCTCGCTTCAGGCTCTGATGGCACAGCGTGCAAACTACTCGGGTCTTGTCGTCAGCACATTGTTTGAAGAAGTGCCATGCCAGGGAACTCCTTGAAGCTGCCTTTGGGGTGCTCGGTCCCAGATGGCGGCGGTCAGTAGCAGGCGGAGTCTCTTGGCGGCGGGTGTTCTGATTTTGCCCACTGCTCCCTCTTTTGCTACGCTGTTGGCTCGGTCTCACCACTGCCTCTTCCTCTGAACTGTGAAAGTCAGTGGCACGACCTTCATTCCATGTGGGGTCTAGGACCTCATCTTCCCCTGCATCGTCTTCCACCCAGTCTTGATCCCTGACCTCCTGTTCAGTCTGCACACTGCAGAAATACGCAGCAGTTGGCACCTGTGTTTCGTCATCACCAGAGACGTGCTGAGGTGGTATTCCCATGTCCTCATCATCAGGAAACATAAGTGGTTGTGCGTTAGTGCATTCTATCTCTTCCACCCCTGGGGAAGGGCTAGGTGGATGCCCTTGGGAAACCCTGGCAGCAGAGTCTTCAAACAGCATAAGAGACTGCTGCATAACTTGAGGCTCAGACAGTTTCCCTGATATGCATGGGGGTGATGTGACAGACTGATGGGCTTGGTTTTCATGCGCCATCTGTGCGCTTTCTGCAGAAGACTGGGTGGGAGATAATGTGAACGTGCTGGATGCACTGTCGGCCACCCAATTGACTAATGCCTGTACCTGCTCAGGCCTTACCATCCTTAGAACGGCATTGGGCCCCACCAAATATCCCTGTAAATTCTGGCGGCTACTGGGACCTGAGGTAGTTGGTACACTAGGACGTGTGGCTGTGGCAGAACGGCCACGTCCTCTCCCAGCCCCAGAGGGTCCACTAACACCACCACGACCATGTCCACGTCCGCGTTCCTTACTAGATGTTTTCCTCATTGTTACCGTTCACCACAATAAGAAAAATATTATTCGGGCCAATGTATTGAATTAAAATTCAGGCCTTTTTTTACAGACACCTAACATTATCTGGCTATCTATTTAGGTACCATATTACACTAATACAGGCACACCAGTAATGACAGATTTAGCTGAATATAAATGTGAGGCCTATTTTTTCGGCGCTGGGTGACAGGTATACGTTTAATCACAGAATTAGACTTGGATCTGCACTGTAGCGTGTGTGTTAAGTTTTTGAGAATGACCCTATCAGCACCTTGAATCTAATATACCCTTTTAGGGATAGATTTAAAGTAGGCCTGATACAGCAGAAACCACTAATTTTGAGAATTGAAAATTTGGGAATTGTTTTTCAACCCAGAACAAAAACTGTGCTTTGACGGTCACAAAAAATAACTTGACCAGCTAAAACAGTACAGATTTGGTTGAATATAAATGTGAGGCCTATTTTTTAGGCGCTGGGTGACCGGCTCAACTTGCCCCTGATGTAGTATATGTCCAAAAAATAACCACACTATTGATGGTTAAATGCACTTGATGAAAGCTTGACCCTGATGTAGGATATAGCAAAAAATAACCACACTATTGATGGTTAAATGTACTTGGTGGTAGCTTGTGCTGGCGCACCACAAGCCACAAAATGGCCGCCGATCACCCCAGAAAAAAAGTGATATAAAAACGCTCTGGGCAGCCTAAAAACAGTGAGCAATTGAATATCAGCACTTCAATGATCCACAGCTGTAAATCGATCACTGAATGAAGTCTTTTGGAGGAGTTAATCACTGCCTAATCTCGCCCTAACGTCGCAGCTGCAACCTCTCCCTACGCTTGTATCAGCAGAGTGACGTGCAGCGCTACGTGACCCAAGCTTATATAGAGGCTGGGTCACATGCTGCACTGGCCAATCACAGCCATGCCAATAGTAGGCATGGCTGTGATGGCCTCTTGGGGCAAGTAGTATGATGCTTGTTGATTGGCTGCTTTGCAGCCTTTCAAAAAGCGCCAAGAAAGCGCCGAACACCGAACCTGAACCCAGACTTTTATGAAAATGTTCGGGTACAGGTCTGTGTCACGGACACCCCAAAATTCGGTACGAACCCGAACTATACAGTTCGGGTTCGCTCATCCCTAATCAGGGGCAGTCTGATTTCAGGTACTCCTGCCGATCAGATGTTTGAAGGGACCACAGCACTCGCATGCTTCACTGTTTACCTACTCGCTTTCAACATTGCAGCTGCAAGCAGTGCAATTAGAGTTCTTTCACCCATTTCACTTGAATGGGAAATAGAAGTGAATGGGATGGAGAAACTGTAATTTCACTGCATGAGCACTATAGTGCCTTCAAATAGGTGATCGGCAGGGGTGCCGAAAGTCAGATCCCCGCTAATCTGCTATTGTTGACATATCATGAGGATAGGTCATCAATTTTGGACAATGGTTGTGGTTACAGACAATGGTTGAGGGATCACTGTGCCAACCAACTGGATTGATGTTCTAATCCTGATGGGGCTGCTGGTTTTTACTTTTTAACCCTCTATACTGGAGTCTGGTCTTTGCTTCAGGGGAGCCACTAGCATACTACCTCTTGGAATAGTCCTAGTGTACACAGACACCTAGCACACAGACAGAATCAGATGGAGAACAGACTTGCAGAGTACACAAATCCAAGGCAAACACATACTGAACCAGACAAGGTCAGGTAAACAGAGTATATGCTAATCCATTGAAAAGGCACAGGTTACTGGCAGATAGAACTAGCTCCAAATTCAGACAAAGACAGAACCTGAACAGATTCAAACACAATCTGGAGAAACCAGGCAGACAGATATAAGCTCCAACACAATAAAAAGCAGGCAGAATCTGAATGGACCAAAACAGAATTTGTTGCACAACCAGGGGAAGGACACACAGCTCAGAAAATATATAACAGGGAAAATGAACACATTAGTCAAACCGGTGCATACACAGAGCCAAGAAAGGTTAACCCTGGCAGAAATGAAGAGAGATATAAAGCACAATAACCCCAATTCAAACCCATAAGAAGCCAAGACCAGAATGCACGGAACAGTGACAACATGAAGCCCTATTGAACACAATGACCCTAATTCAAACCCACAAGAAACCGGTACAATGGCGAAAAGTGAATCAGCATGTTACAGTGGGAAACCAGACAACTCCTTCAATTTAACTTTTTGGTCACACATTCCCTTTAATGGTTTAAGTGAGGGGAAGCACCAGGGGGAGATATTTTATGAGGTCAAAACACATAGCACAGCTCTTACATTGAATCAGGAGATAAAATGCATTTTAAGAAAACAGCTCTGATGAATAAAAAGACCAAAAAATATGCAGTTTAGACACTGCGATTCTATGCCAGCTCATCTCTCCTGGTAGCGAAACATTTGCTCTCATGCATCTGCTCCTGGATACTTAAGGGCCAGCGCGGCTCACAGTTTCTCTGACTCTAGCCAATTGTCTTTCACCCTGGAGGCCAAACTATTCAGTTCCTAGTCTACTATGGTGTGTTTGATTCTGCGTTTTACATTTATGACCTGGCTTGTTTACCTGACCTAGTTCTCTTGCCAACTGCCTGTCCTGACTTCTGTCTTACATTATCCTTACATTCAAATAGCCATAACTTTTTTCTCTAATTATATTTTATTAGGTTTTGGCATATCAATACAATATAACTCATAATCCAATGAGCTGTAAGTTTTTAATGTTTTGTTGACATAGCCAAGTAATGGCTGATATATTTGGTGCTTGCAGGTACGGTTCTTAACCCCTTAAGGACGCAGGGCGTATCGGTACGCCCTATTTCCCGAGTCCTTAAGGACTCAGGGCGTACCGGTACGTCCTAACTTGAAATCGGCATTCCGGCGCCCCAGGGGTTAATCGGAACGGGATTTCGGCTGAAATCATTCAGCCGGCATCCCGTAACAATGCAGGGGGGGGTCATTTGACCCCCCCGCATCGACGATCGCAGAAAACCGCAGGTCAATTCAAACCTGCGGTTTTCTGCGTTTCCGGTCCATTCGGGTGTCCTGTGACCCGATGAACCGGAAAAAGACTGCGATCGGTGGCGTAATTTTACACCACCTATCGCAGTCCGAGGATTTGGAGAGGCGGTGCTGGCCCTGGTGCTGAAGGCCGCTGTCCAGGGTGCTGATTGGAGCAGGGGAGAGAGGCGCGAGATTCAAACTTCCTGCGCTCCTCTCTCCCCTCCTCTTCCTGTCCAGCACCCTGTCCGTGCAGCACCGTCCAGAACGAGCTCCTGTGTCCCCACAATCGGCATCCATCACCCTCCTGCACCCATCGCCACCCAGGTAGGTTAGGGTCAGTGAGGGAGAGGCACCGTTAGGCAGGGAAAGAAGGGAAAAGTTAGTTAGAAAAAAAAAAAAAAAACTTTTATTTCCAAACTTTCCAAACTTTCTTTGATCCATCCATCAGACCCCAGATCCCCCCCTGCCACTTGCCCCCCCCCCACCAGACCCCCCCACCACCAGACCCCCACCCCACCCCACCCCCCTTCCCCACCACCAGACCCCCACCACCAGCCCCCCCCCTCCCCTGACCACCAGCCCCCTTACCACCACTTTTTTTTTTTCTGCGTGCGCTGACTGGCCGGCACTTTTTAGCGTCCGTCCAGTGTTAGCGCATCGCCCGCCCCACCACCCCACCGACCGCTGATCAGCGTTGTACCGCTGATCAGCAAGTTTGAACTTTTTTTTTCCTAACACTTGCCCTTTCTTTTTTTGCCTTTTTTAGTACGCGAACACCCGTTGCCCCCACACACACGCACATATAATAAAGGTTTCCACACACGCACACATACACGCACACACACCCATGGCCCGCCGGATGTTCTCGGCCGAGGAGGCATACTCCCAGATTGCCTCCGACTCTGAGAGCCCCAGTGAGGATGAGGATGACCCCACGTTCCTTTTATCATCCGCATCCTCCTCATCATCATCTGATGACGATGAGCCACCAAGGCGGCGGAGACGCCGCCAGGCGGAGCCAGGGGCCCCACATGCTAGGGATCCTGTGGCCCACCCTAGTACGAGCCGCCCTGGGGTTCGTACTGGTTTCCCGGCCCACCAAATAAGTCCACCGGAGCCCCCTGCCGATGAACTTAGCTGGTGTCCCCCAGTGGACTTTGAGCCTGAGATTCCGGATTTTGCTGGCAATCCTGGAATCCAGATTCCCACAGTGGGGTTTACTGAAATAGACTATTTTAGTTTTTTTTTCAGTAACCCACTGGTGAATCTGATGGTGGAGCAGACGAATCTGTACGCCCAACAGTTCGTCGCTCAAAACCCAGGCTCATTTTTGGCTAGACCCGGTGGCTGGACGCCGGTCAGTGCAGCCGAGATGAGGACATTTTGGGGCCTCGTGCTGCATATGGGTCTAGTCCAAAAACCCAGTGTCAGGCAATACTGGAGTGGGGACGTCCTATACCAGACCCCACTGTACAGTATGGTCATGACACGTCCCCGGTTTGAGGCCATCCGGAAATGTCTGCATTATTCCGATAATGCAGCATGTCCCCCCCGAAGTGATCCTGCCTATGACCGGCTGTACAAGATACGGCCGGTCATCGATCACTTTGGGGCCACATTTCAGCAGGCCTACGTACCTGGAAGGGAGGTCGCGGTTGATGAGTCTCTCGTTGCGTTCAAGGGGAGACTCAGTTTCCGCCAATATATTCCCACAAAGCGGGCGAGGTATGGCGTGAAGCTATACAAAATTTGTGAGAGTACCTCAGGGTACACTTACAAATTTCGTGTGTACGAGGGGCGAGATTCCCGGATTCAACCCCCAGAATGTCCCCCCACTCTGGGTGTTACCGGGAAACTCGTGTGGGACCTTATGTACCCACTGCTGGATAAGGGTTACCACTTGTACGTGGACAACTTTTATACCAGCATTCCCTTGTTCAGGTCCCTTGCCGCCAGATCCACGTTCGCTTGTGGGACCGTGCGGAAAAATCAACGCGGCCTCCCTGCCTACCCCCTCCAGGTACCTATCCCCAGGGGTGAGACCCGTGCACTTACCAGTGGAAACCTGTTGCTGGTCAGGTATAAGGACAAGAGGGATGTCCTTATGCTGTCCACAATCCACGGTAACGGCATCACCCCAGTCCCTGTGCGAGGTACCGCGGCAACGGTCCTCAAGCCCGATTGTATCGTCGCCTACAATCGGTATATGGGAGGAGTTGATCTCTCGGATCAAGTCCTCAAGCCATATAACGCCATGCGCAAAACCCGGGCATGGTACAAAAAAGTTGCGGTCTACTTGGTGCAGGTTGCCATGTACAACTCTTTTGTACTATCCCGAAGCGCTGGCAGCACAGGGACATTCCTCCAATTCTATGAGGCAGTCCTCAAGGACCTGATCTTTTCGGACCGGGAAAGAGCAGGCCGGAGTACCTCGGGAATTGGAGGCGCCCGGATCGTCCCTGGCCAACACTTTCCAGGTGTGGTCCCCCATACTGGAAAGAAGGGACGAACCCAAAAAAAGTGCAGAGTGTGTCGCAGGAGGGGGATACGGAAGGACACCACCACTCAGTGCGACACTTGCCCCGATCATCCGGGCCTCTGCGTTATCGATTGCTTCAGGGAGTATCACACTTCCATGGAGTACTAAATTTTTATAATCCCCAACAGTCCACTAGAGAACATAAAAAACTATGGCTCTCAGACTTTGGAGACACGGAAACATTTTTTTTTTCCCAAAAAAATATTAGTTTTAGTGCAGGCATCCTCAAACTGCGGCCCTCCAGATGTTGTAAAACTATAACTCCCAGCATGCCCAGACAACCTACAGCCATCAGCAGGGCATGGTGGGAATTGTAGTTTTACAACATCTGGAGGGCCGCAGTTTTTAGGATGCCTGCTTAGTGTCTCCAAAGTCTGAGAACCATACATATTGGGCATCGTCGCGTGCGTAAAAGTCGTCGCTATAAAAATAACTTTTGCCCAAACGCCTCGGATGAACGGTGTTAAAAATATAAAATAAAAACGGTGCCAAAACACTCATTTTTGGGCAAAATTTCCATTTGAATCCTTTTTGCCGGTAATAAAGCAAGGGTTAACCGCCAAACAAAACTCAATATTTATGGCCCTGATTCTGTAGTTTGCAGAAACACCCCATATGTGGTCGTAAATGGCTATATAGCCGCACGGCAGGGCATAGAACGAAGGGAACTCCATATGGTTTCTAGAAGGCAGATTTTGATGGACAGTTTTTTTTTTGACACCATGTCCCATTAGAAGCCCCCCCTGATGTAGCCTAGACTAGAAACTCCAAAAAAGTGACCCCATCTAAGAAACTACACCCCTCAAGGTATTCAAAAGTTACTTTACAAACTATGTTAACCCTTTAGGTGTTCCACAAAACTAAATAGCGAATGTAGAAACAATTTTAGAATTTTTTTTTGTTACATTGCCTCAAAAAAGAGTAATATAGAGCAACCAAAAATCATATTTACCCCTAAAATAGTCCCAAAACAACAACCACCTTATCCCGTAGTTTCCTAGATGGGGTCACTTTTGTGGAGTTTCTACTCTAGGGGTGCATCAGGGGGCTTGAAAGGGTACATGGTGTAAATAAACCAGTCCAGCAAAATCTGCCTTCCAAAAACCATATGACGTTCCCCTTCTTCTATGTCCTGCCGTTTAGCCAAATAGTAGTTTACGACCACATATGGGGTGTTTCTGCAAACTACAGAATCGGGGCAACCCATTTTGAGTTTTGTTTGGCAGTTAACCCTTGTTTTACTCCTGGAAAAAATTGATTATATTGGAAAATTTTCCAAAAAATAGAAATTTCAAAATTGTTTCTCCATCTGCCATCAACTCTTGTGGAACACCTAAAGGGTTAACAAAGTTTGTAAACCCAGTTTTGAATACCTTGATGGGTGTACTTTCTTAGATGGAGTCACTTTTTTGAAATTTCTATTCTAGGGGTGCAACAGGGGGCTTCAAATGGGACATGGTATAAACAAAACCAGTCCTGCAAAATCTGCCTTCCAAAACCCATATGGTGTTCCCCTCCTTCTATGTGCTCCTGTTCGGCCAAACAGTAGTTTACGACCACATATGGGGTGTTTCTGCAAACTACAGAATCGGGGCAACCCATTTTGAGTTTTGTTTGGCAGTTAACCCTTGTTTTACTCCTGGAAAAAATTGATTATATTGGAAAATTTTCCAAAAAATAGAAATTTCAAAATTGTTTCTCCATCTGCCATCAACTCTTGTGGAACACCTAAAGGGTTAACAAAGTTTGTAAACCCAGTTTTGAATACCTTGAGGGGTGTACTTTCTTAGATGGAGTCACTTTTTTGAAATTTCTATTCTAGGGGTGCAACAGGGGGCTTCAAATGGGACATGGTATAAACAAAACCAGTCCTGCAAAATCTGCCTTCCAAAACCCATATGGTGTTCCCCTCCTTCTATGTGCTCCTGTTCGGCCAAACAGTAGTTTACGACCACATATGGGGTGTTTCTGCAAACTACAGAATCGGGGCAACCCATTTTGAGTTTTGTTTGGCAGTTAACCCTTGTTTTACTCCTGGAAAAAATTGATTATATTGGAAAATTTTCCAAAAAATAGAAATTTCAAAATTGTTTCTCCATCTGCCATCAACTCTTGTGGAACACCTAAAGGGTTAACAAAGTTTGTAAACCCAGTTTTGAATACCTTGAGGGGTGTACTTTCTTAGATGGAGTCACTTTTTTGAAATTTCTATTCTAGGGGTGCAACAGGGGGCTTCAAATGGGACATGGTATAAACAAAACCAGTCCTGCAAAATCTGCCTTCCAAAACCCATATGGTGTTCCCCTCCTTCTATGTGCTCCCGTTCGGCCAAACAGTAGTTTACGACCACATATGGGGTGTTTCTGCAAACTACAGAATCAGGGCAACCCATTTTGAGTTTTGTTTGGCAGTTAACCCTTGTTTTACTCCTGGAAAAAATTGATTATATTGGAAAATTTTCCAAAAAATAGAAATTTCAAAATTGTTTCTCCATCTGCCATCAACTCTTGTGGAACACCTAAAGGGTTAACAAAGTTTGTAAACCCAGTTTTGAATACCTTGAGGGGTGTACTTTCTTAGATGGAGTCACTTTTTTGAAATTTCTATTCTAGGGGTGCAACAGGGGGCTTCAAATGGGACATGGTATAAACAAAACCAGTCCTGCAAAATCTGCCTTCCAAAACCCATATGGTGTTCCCCTCCTTCTATGTGCTCCCGTTCGGCCAAACAGTAGTTTACGACCACATATGGGGTGTTTCTGCAAACTACAGAATCGGGGCAACCCATTTTGAGTTTTGTTAGGCAGTTAACCCTTGTTTTACTACTGGAAAAAATTGATTATATTGGAAAATTTTCCAAAAAATATAAATTTCAAAATTGTTTCTCCATCTGCCATTAACTCTTGTGGAAGACCTAAAGGGTTAATAAAGTTTGAAAAAACAGTTTTGAATACCTTGAGGGGTGTAGTTTCTAGAATGGGGTCATTTTTGGGAGGTTTCTATTATCTAAGCCTCACAATATGACTTCAAACCTGAACTGGTCCATAAAAAGTGGGATTTTGAAGATTTCTGAAAATTTCAAAATTTGCTTCTAAACTTCTAAGCCTTGTAACATCCCCAAAAAATAAAATATCATTCCCAAAATGCTACAAACATGAAGTAGACATATGGGGAATGTAAAATCATCACAATTTTTGGGGGTATTACTATGTATTACAGAAGTAGAGAAACTGAAAGTTTGAAATTTGCTAATTTTTCAAAATTTTTGGTAAAAATTGTATTTTTTTATGCAAAAAAATTAACTTTTTTGACCCAATTTTAGCAGTGTCATGAAGTACAATATGTGACGAAAAAACAATCTCAGAACGGCCTGGGTAAGTCAAAGCGTTTTAAAGTTATCAGCACTTAAAGTGACAGTGGTCAGATTTGCAAAAAATGGCCAAGTCCTTAAGGTGAAATAGGGCCGAGTCTGTAAGGAGTTTAAAGAGTTTTCCCATCCAAGCCATTCATGGATGAGATTGTAAGCCAGAGT
Organism: Bufo bufo; assembly: GCF_905171765.1. Classification (NCBI taxonomy): domain Eukaryota; kingdom Metazoa; phylum Chordata; class Amphibia; order Anura; family Bufonidae; genus Bufo; species Bufo bufo. The sequence goes on along the minus strand of NC_053393.1, from coordinate 340,814,012 downwards.
TTTGGAAACAGTAAAGCCTGCTTTAGAAACAGCACAGCTTGCTGTGCTATGATGTTTTTGTAGCTCCCATTCATTTGTACACCAGTTACATAAATAGATTAGAGAGACATTCTTATGTTTCTGGATGACATCTAATTTACGTACCTTTTCCTATTATGCTGAGAGTTCAGGTGAGTTCAACCTGTAGCCAGCCAAAACACACAGGAGTAATACGGACAGAAAATATGGCCATATTATGCTGGTGTGAATCGGGCCCTACAGATATATTCTTTTTACACATAACCTATTTACAGAGTATATAAACTGCTGAAGACTAGAGTTGAGTGAACACCTGGATGTTCGGGTTCGAGAAGTTCGGCCGAACTTCCCGGAAATGTTCGGGTTCGGGATCCGAACCCGACCCGAACTTCGTCCCGAACCCGAACCCCATTGAAGTCAATGGGGACACGAACTTTTGGCCACTAAAAAGGCTGTAAAACAGCCCAGGAAAGGGCTAGAGGGCTGCAAAAGGCAGCAACATGTAGGCAAATCCCCTGCAAACAAATGTGGATAGGGAAATGAATTAAAATAAAAATAAAAAAAATAAAAATGACCCAATATCAATTGGACAGAGGACCCATAGCAGAGAATCTGGCTTCACGTCAGCAGAGAATCAGTCTCTTCATGCCATAGCAAATAATCTGACTTCATGTCAGCAGAGAATCAGTCTCTTCATGCCATAGCAGAGAATCTGGCTTCATGTCACCCACCACTGGAAGAGGCCACTGTCACATATTTAGGCCCCGGCACCCAGACAGAGGAGAGCGGTCCCGTAACAGAGAATCTGGCCTTATGTCAGCGCAGAATCTGTCTTCATGTCATAGCAGAGAATCAGGCTTCACGTCACCCACCACTGGAACAGGCCACTGTCACACATTTAGGCCCAGGCACCCAGGCAGAGGAGATAGGTCCCGTAACAGAGAATCTGGCCTTATGTCAGCGCAGAATCTGTCTTCATGTCATAGCAGAGAATCAGGCTTCACGTCACCCACCACTGGAACAGGCCAATGTCACACATTTAGGCCCAGGCACCCAGGCAGAGGAGAGAGGTCCCGTAACAGAGAATCTGGCCTTATGTCAGCGCAGAATCTGTCTTCATGTCAAAGCAGAGAATCAGGCTTCAAGTCACCCACCACTGGAACAGGCCACTGTCACACATTTAGGCCCAGGCACCCAGGCAGAGGAGAGAGGTCCCGTAACAGAGAATCGGGCCTTATGTCAGCGCAGAATCTGTCTTCATGTCATAGCAGAGAATCAGGCTTCACGTCACCCACCACTGGAACAGGCCACTGTCACACATTTAGGCCCAGGCACCCAGGCAGAGGAGAGAGGTCCTGTAAGAGAGAATCGGGCCTTATGTCAGCGCAGAATCTGTCTTCATGTCATAGCAGAGAATCAGGCTTCACGTCACCCACCACTGGAACAGGCCACTGTCACATATTTAGGCCCAGGCACCCAGGCAGAGGAGAGAGGTCCCGTAACAGAGAATCTGGCCTTATGTCAGCGCAGAATCTGTCTTCATGTCATAGCAGAGAATCAGGCTTCACGTCACCCACCACTGGAACAGGCCACTGTCACACATTTAGGCCCAGGCACCCAGGCAGAGGAGAGAGGTCCCGTAACAGAGAATCTGGCCTTATGTCAGCGCAGAATCTGTCTTCATGTCATAGCAGAGAATCAGGCTTCACGTCACCCACCACTGGAACAGGCCACTGTCACATATTTAGGCCCCGGCACCCAGACAGAGGAGAGGTTCATTCAACTTTGGGTTGCCCCGCAATATAATGGTAAAATGAAAATAAAAATAGTATTGAATGAGGAAGTGCCCTGGAGTAGAATAATATATTGTTAAGGGGAGGTAGTTAATATCTAATATCTAATATCTAATATCTAGGCGGCTGCGTTTGTCTGTAATGACGCCCCCTGCCGTGCTGAATACACGTTCAGACAAAACGCTGGCCGCCGGGCAGGCCAGCACCTCCAAGGCATAAAAGGCTAGCTCTGGCCACGTGGACAATTTGGAGACCCAAAAGTTGAATGGGGCCGAACCATCAGTCAGTACGTGGAGGGGTGTGCACAGGTACTGTTCCACCATGTTAGTGAAATGTTGCCTCCTTCTAACACGTTTCGTATCAGGTGGTGGTGCAGTTAGCTGTGGCGTGTTGACAAAACTTTTCCACATCTCTGCCATGCTAACCCTGCCCTCAGAGGAGCTGGCCGTGACACAGCTGCGTTGGCGACCTCTTGCTCCTCCTCTGCCTTCGCCTTGGGCTTCCACTGGTTCCCCTGTGACATTTGGGAATGCTCTCAGTAGCGCGTCTACCAACGTGCGCTTGTACTCGCGCATCTTCCTATCACGCTCCAGTGTAGGAAGTAAGGTGGGCACATTGTCATTGTACCAGGGATCCAGCAGGGTGGCAACCCAGTAAACCGCACACGTTAAAATGTGGGCAACTCTGCTGTCGTTGCGCAGGCACTGCAGCATGTAGTCGCTCATGTGTGCCAGGCTGCCCAGAGGTAAGGACAAGCTGTCCTCTGTGGGAGGCGTATCGTCATCGTCCTGAGTTTCCCCCCAGCCACGCACCAGTGATGGGCCCGAGCTGCTTTGGGTGCCACCCCGCTGTGAACATGCTTCATCCTCATCCACCCCTACCTCCTCCTCATCCTCGTCCTCCTCGTCCTCCAGTAGTGGGCCCTGTCTGGCCACATTTGTACCTGGCCTCTGGTGTTGCAAAAAACCTCCCTCTGAGTCACTTCGAAGTGACTGGCCTGAAAGTGCTAAAAATGACCCCTCTTCCTCCTCTTCCTCCTGGGCCACCTCCTCTTCCATCATCGCCCTAAGTTTTTTCTCAAGGAGACATAGAAGTGGTATTGCAACGCTGATAACGGCGTCATCGCCACTGGCCATGTTGGTGGAGTACTCGAAACAACGCAACAGGGCACACGGGTCTCGCATGGAGGCCCAGTCATTGGTGGTGAAGTGTGTCTGATCCGCAGTGCGACTGACCCGTGCGAGCTGCAGCTGAAACTCCACTATGGCCTGCTGCTGCTCGCACAGTCTGTCCAGCATGTGCAAGGTGGAGTTCCACCTGGTGGGTACGTCGCATATGAGGCGGTGAGCGGGAAGGCCGAAGTTACGCTGTAGCGCAGACAGGCGAGCAGCGGCAGGGTGTTATTGCCGGAAGCGCGAACAGACGGTCCGCACTTTATGCAGCAGCTCTGACATGTCGGGGTAGTTGCGAATGAACTTCTGCACCACCAAATTCAGCACATGCGCCAGGCAAGGGATGAGCGTCAAACCGGCTAGTCCCAGAGCTGCAATGAGATTTCGCCCATTATCGCACACCACCAGGCCGGGCTTGAGGCTCACTGGCAGCAACCACTCGTCAGTCTGTTGTTCTATACCCCGCCACAACTCCTGTGCGGTGTGGGGCCTGTCCCCCAAACATATGAGTTTCAGAACGGCCTGCTGACGTTTACCCCGGGCTGTGCTGAAGTTGGTGGTGAAGGTGTGTGGCTGACTGGATGAGCAGGTGGAAGAAGAGGAGGAGGAAGCTGAGTAGGAGGAGGAGGAGACAGGAGGCAAAGAATGTTGCCCTGCGATCCTTGGCGGCGGAAGGACGTGCGCCAAACAGCTCTCCGCCTGGGGCCCAGCCGCCACTACATTTACCCAGTGTGCAGTTAGGGAGATATAGCGTCCCTGGCCGTGCTTACTGGTCCACGTATCTGTGGTTAGGTGGACCTTGCCACAGATGGCGCTGCGCAGTGCACACTTGATTTTATCGGACACTTGTTTGTGCAGGGAAGGCACGGCTCTCTTGGAGAAGTAGTGGCGGCTGGTAACAACATACTGTGGGACAGCAAGTGACATGAGCTGTTTGAAGCTGTGTGTGTCCACCAGCCTAAATGACAGCATTTCATAGGCCAGTAGTTTAGAAATGCTGGCATTCAGGGCCAGGGATCGAGGGTGGCTCGGTGGGAATTTACGCTTTCTCTCAAATGTTTGTGAGATGGAAAGCTGAACGCTGCCGTGTGACATGGTTGAGATGCTTGGTGACGCAGGTGGTGGTGTTGGTGGTACATCCCATGTTTGCTGGGCGGCAGGTGCCAACGTTCCTCCAGAGGCAGAGGAAGAGGCCGAGGCGGCGGCAGCAGCAGCAGAAGAGGCCGAGGCGGCGGCAGCAGCAGAAGAGGCCGAGGCGGCAGCAGCATAAGAGGTAGCAGGGGGAGCCTGAGTGACTTCCTTGTTTTTAAGGTGTTTACTACACTGCAGTTCATGCTTTGCATGCAGGTGCCTGGTCATGCAGGTTGTGCTAAGGTTCAGAACGTTAATGCCTCGCTTCAGGCTCTGATGGCACAGCGTGCAAACCACTCGGGTCTTGTCGTCAGCACATTGTTTGAAGAAGTGCCATGCCAGGGAACTCCTTGAAGCTGCCTTTGGGGTGCTCGGTCCCAGATGGCGGCGGTCAGTAGCAGGCGGAGTCTCTTGGCGGTGGGTGTTCTGATTTTGCCCACTGCTCCCTCTTTTGCTACGCTGTTGGCTCGGTCTCACCACTGCCTCTTCCTCCGAACTTTGAAAGTCAGTGGCACGACCTTCATTCCATGTGGGGTCTAGGACCTCATCGTCCCCTGCATCGTCTTCCACCCAGTCTTGATCCCTGACCTCCTGTTCAGTCTGCACACTGCAGAAAGACGCAGCAGTTGGCACCTGTGCTTCGTCATCATCAGAGACGTGCTGAGGTGGTATTCCCATGTCCTCATCATCAGGAAAAATAAGTGGTTGTGCGTTAGTGCATTCTATCTCTTCCACCCCTGGGGAAAGGCTAGGTGGATGCCCTTGGGAAACCCTGGCAGCAGAGTCTTCAAACAGCATAAGAGACTGCTGCATAACTTGAGGCTCAGACAGTTTCCCTGATATGCATGGGGGTGATGTGACAGACCGATGGGCTTGTTTTTCATGCGCCATCTGTGCGCTTTCTGGAGAAGACTGGGTGGGAGATAATGTGAACGTGCTGGATGCACTGTCGGCCACCCAATTGACTAATGCCTGTAACTGCTCAGGCCTTACCATCCTTAGAACGGCATTGGGCCCCACCAAATATCGCTGTAAATTCTGCTGGCTACTGGGACCTGAGGTAGTTGGTTCACTAGGACGTGTGGCTGTGGCAGAACGGCCACGTCCTCTTCCAGCACCAGAGGGTCCACTAACACCACCACGACCATGTCCACGTCCGCGTCCGCGTCCGCGTCCCTTATTAGATGTTTTCCTCATTGTTTCCGTTCACCACAATTTTGAGAGTGGCAAATTTGGGAATAGTTTTTCAACCCAGAACAAAAAGTGTGCTTTTACGGTCACTACAAATAACTTGACCAGCTAAAACAGTACAGATTTGGTTGAATAGAAATGTCAGGCCTGCTTTTTTTTGCGCTATGTGACAGGTATAGGTTTAATCACAGAATTAGACTTCTATCTGCACGGTAGCGTGTGTCTTAGGTTTTTCTGAATGACACTATCAGCACCTTCAATGTAAGATATCCTTTTTGGGATAGATTTCAAGTAGGCCTCATATACCAGAAACTAGTTATTTTGAGAATGGCAAATTTGGGAATAGTTTTTCAACCCAGAACAAAAAGTGTGCTTTTACGGTCACTACAAATAACTTGACCAGCTAAAACAGTACAGATTTGGTTGAATAGAAATGTCAGGTCTATTTTTTAGGCGCTGGGTGACAGGCTCAACTTGCCCCTGATGTAGTATATGGCCAAAAAATAACCACACTATTGATGGTTAAATGCACTTGGGTGACACAGACTCAGCCTGCACCAGATGTAGTATTTGGCCAAAAAATTACCAGACTGTTGATGGTTAAATGCACTTCGGTGACACAGGCTCAGCCTGCAGCTGATGTAGTACACTGTATATGGCCAAAAAATAACCAGACTGTTGATGGTTAAATGCACTTCGGTGACCCAGGCTCAGCCTGCAGCTGATGTAGGATATAGCACAAAATAACCACACTATTGATGGTTAAATACACTTGGTGATAGCTTGTGCTGGCGCACCACAAGTCACGAAATGCCCGCCGATCACCCCAGAAAAAAAGTGATCTAAAAACGCTCTGGGCAGCCTCAAAAAAGTGAGCAAGTCGATATTAGCACTTCAATGATCCACAGCTGCAGAACGGTCACAGAATGAAGTCTTTTGGAGGAGTTAATCTGCCTAATCTCGCCCTAACGTCGCAGCTGCAACCTCTCCCTATGCTTGAATCAGCAGAGTGACGTGCAGCGCAACGTGACCCAAGCATATATAGAGGCTGGGTCACATGCTGCACTGGCCAATCACAGCCATGCCAATACACCCTGTACAGAATTATTAGGCAAATAAGTATTTTGACCACATCATCCTCTTTATGCATGTTGTCTTACTCCAAGCTGTATAGGCTCGAAAGCCTACTACCAATTAAGCATATTAGGTGATGTGCATCTCTGTAATGAGAAGGGGTGTGGTCTAATGACATCAACACCCTATATCAGGTGTACATAATTATTAGGCAACTTCCTTTCCTTTGGCAAAATGGGTCAAAAGAAGGACTTGACAGGCTCAGAAAAGTCAAAAATAGTGAGATATCTTGCAGAGGGATGCAACACTCTTAAAATTGCAAAGCTTCTGAAGCGTGATCATCGAACAATCAAGCGTTTCATTCAAAATAGTCAACAGGGTCGCAAGAAGCGTGTGGAAAAACCAAGGCGCAAAATAACTGCCCATGAACTGAGAAAAGTCAAGCGTGCAGCTGCCAAGATGCCACTTGCCACCAGTTTGGCCAAATTTCAGAGCTGCAACATCACGGGAGTGCCCAAAAGCACAAGGTGTGCAATACTCAGAGACATGGCCAAGGTAAGAAAGGCTCAAAGATGACCACCACTGAACAAGACACACAAGCTGAAACGTCAAGACTGGGCCAAGAAATATCTCAAGACTGATTTTTCTAAGGTTTTATGGACTGATGAAAAGAGAGTGAGTCTTGATGGGCCCATGGCTGGATTGGTAAAGGGCAGAGAGCTCCAGTCCGACTCAGACGCCAGCAAGGTGGAGGTGGAGTACTGGTTTGGGCTGGTATCATCAAAGATGAGCTTGTGGGGCCTTTTCGGGTTGAGGATGGAGTCAAGCTCAACTCCCAGTCCTACTGCCAGTTTCTGGAAGACACCTTCTTCAAGCAGTGGTACAGGAAGAAGTCTGCATCCTTCAAGAAAAACATGATTTTCATGCAGGACAATGCTCCATCACACGCGTCCAAGTACTCCACAGCGTGGCTGGCAAGAAAGGGTATAAAAGAAGAAAATCTAATGACATGGCGTCCTTGTTCACCTGATCTGAACCCCATTGAGAACCTGTGGTCCATCATCAAATGTGAGATTTACAAGGAGGGAAAACTGTACACCTCTCTGAACAGTGTCTGGGAGGCTGTGGTTGCTGCTGCACGCAATGTTGATGGTGAACAGATCAAAACACTGACAGAATCCATGGATGGCAGGCTTTTGAGTGTCCTTGCAAAGAAAGGTGGCTATATTGGTCACTGATTTGTTTTTGTTTTGTTTTTGAATGTCAGAAATGTATATTTGTGAATGTTGAGATGTTATATTGGTTTCACTGGTAAAAATAAATAATTGAAATGGGTATATATTTGTTTTTTGTTAAGTTGCGTAATAATTATGCACAGTAATAGTCACCTGCACACACAGATATCCCCCTAAAATAGCTAAAACTAAAAACAAACTAAAAACTACTTCCAAAAATATTCAGCTTTGATATTAATGAGTTTTTTGGGTTCATTTAGAGCATGGTTCTTGTTCAATAATAAAATTAATCCTCAAAAATACAACTTGCGTAATAATTCTGCACTCCCTGTAGTAGGCAATGCTGTGATGGCCTCTTGGGGCAAGTAGTATGACGCTTGTTGATTGGCTGCTTTGCAGCCTTTCAAAAAGCGCCAAGAAAGCGCCGAACACCGAACCCGAACCCGGACTTTTACGAAAATTTACAGTTCGGGTTCGCTCATCCCTACTGAAGTCACATTTGAAATTCAAGTAAGAATATTATTTTCACAATAGTAACAAGAGTTTAGAAGTTGCCTAGGAATCAAATTTGCCTTTTCTAATTGCAATAGAAGGAAACATTTTGTTATGGAATTATGTCTATTTCTAGGTGCATTGTTATGACAATTTCTCAGTTTCTCTCTCTTTATTAAACATTTTTAACAATTTATGTAAATACTAGACTCTTACAGTACTTCTTACATCCAGCAAGATGTTTCTAGATGTCAAACAAGCCATGAATAATTATTTTGACAAAAACCCACTAAACTGTGTAATTAAATATGAAGATAATAGGATATATGCAGCATCGTATTACTTTACTGCTTTGAAAAAAATAAATAAACAATTTTAGCTGGCTTTAGGATCCTGTTACATGGAAATATACTCTGGTAACAATTGACAGCTTGTCAATCAGCAGTTGTTACCTACATTTGTCAATTATCTTTAGTATAGGGCAAGTACAGCGTTTGGCTATCTTCAGAATTCCCATAGAAATGACTGGAGCGGCCACATGCATGCCCGACTGCCTTTTTGTTCATTTCAAAGGGGATGTAGTGGGTACGGGAACCAAATTTCATGGAAATCGATCCGAATTTCAGTAAAAATTTGATTCGCAATGAATGCAAATTTCCTTGCGCTTTGTGGTAACGAATCATAATTTTTCCTAAAATGGCGGCTACAATGGCAGCTACATGTGTGAGGACATTGGGCTAGGAACTCTAGGAAGGTGGACTGACCCATAATGCCATGCATGCAGCCAATAAGCATCCAGCCTGCCTTGTGATGTCATAGCCCTATAAATACGGTGGTCATCTTAGAGTCAGACATTTTCAAGCATTCTGAGTGAAAGGACAGATGTGAGAAGCTGCTAGGGAAAGCAATTCGAAAAACCTCATTGTGGAAAAAAAACACTGAAAAAACGATTTATAAGTGCAGGGAAAGGATAGGGAGGAATCATTTCACAGCATCTTAGTGCAGGGAGAGACATCAGAAAGCGCTAGAAACAGTGACAGAAAAAGCAATTTACAAGTGCAGGGAAAGGATAAGTAGGACTCATTTCACAGTATCTTAGTGCAGGGAGAGATGTCAGAAGGCTCTAGGGACAGTGCAAGAAAAGCGATTTACAAGTGCAGGGAAAGATTACTTGGGGATCCAAATAGCCATTATACAGATCTGTCATTCCAGCAATTTGTTCTTGGGGTGCAAGTAACATAGTAACATAGTAGGCCGAAAAAAATACATTTGTCGATCCAGTTCGGCCTGGTAACCTGCAAGTTTATCCAAAGAAGGCACAAAAAAAACTGAGGTAAAAGCCAATTTTCCCCACTTTAGGGGAACAAAAACATTCCTTCCCGACTCCAATCAGGCAATCAGAATAACTCCCTGGATCAACGACCTCTCTCTAGTATCTATAGCCTGTAATATTATTACACTCCAGGAATACATCCAGACCCCTCCAGTGCTACATTGAAAAGCCTTTAGTGGCTTATATCTTTTCAAACAAGAAAAATATATATGTAGTTCACTTATGCAGTTATATGTGTTGAAAACGTACAGAAAAAAATGCACTTCACTGGTGCACTTATTTGTGGCAAAAGTGTTTAGTGGCCTATTTTGTTATAGAAAGAAAAAAAATATATGCGTTACAATGCTGCAGTTATTTGTGGCATAAGGGTTTAGCTGCTTATTTCATTAAACAAAGAAAAAAATATATGCACTTCACTGGTGCAGTTATTTGTGGCAAAAGCGTTTAGTGGCCTATTTCATTATAGAAAGAAAAATATATGCACACTTCACTGGTGCAGTTATTTGTAGTAAGAGTTCAGTGGCCTATTTCAGTACAGAAAGAAAAATATATGCACACTTCACTGGTGCAGTTATTTGTGGTAAAAGAGTTCTGTGGCCAATTTAATTATAGTAAGAAAAAATATATGCACTTCATTGGTGCAGTTATTTGTGGCAAAAGGGTGGCTTATTTCATTATCAAAAGAAAAAAAATATACGCACTTCACTGGTGCAGTTATTTGTGGCAAAAGGCTTTAGTGGCCTATTTCAGTAAAGAAAGAAAAAATATATGCACTCTTCACTGGTGCAGTTATTTATGGTAAAAGGGTTTAGTTGCCTATTTCATTATAGAAAGAAAATAAATATACTCACTTCACTGGTGCAGTTATTTGTGGCAAAAGCGTTTAGCGGCCTATTTCAGTAAAGAAAGAAAAATATATGCACACTTCATTGGTGCAGTTATTTGTGGTAAAAGCATTCAGTGGCCTATTTCATTATAGAAAGAAAAACAGTATATGCACTTTACTGCTGCAGTTATTTGTGGCATAAGGGTTTATTTGCCTATTTCAATATTGAAATAAAAAAATATACGCACTTCACTGGTGCAATTATTTGTGGCAAAAGCATTTAGTGGCCTATTTCAGTACAGAAAGAAAAATATATATGCACTTCACTGGTGCAGTTATTTGTGGTAAGTGTTTAGTGGCCTATTTCATTATAGAAATAAAAAAATATACACACTTCACTGGTGCAGTTATTTGTGGCAAAAGGGTTTAGTTGCCTATTTCATTATAGAAAAAATATATATACAAACTTCACTGGTGCAGTTATTTGTGGCAAAAGCGTTTTGTGGCCTATTTCAGTACAGAAAGAAAAATATATGTGCACGCCACTGGTTCAGTTATTTGTGGTAAAAGAGTTCAGTGAACTATTTAATTATAGAAAGAAAAAATATATGCACTTCATTGGTGCAGTTATTTGTGGCAAAAGGGTGGCCTATTTTATTATCGAAAGAAAAAATATATACACAAATTTACTGGTGCAGTTATTTACTAACACAACTAGGAAGGAGTGTGTGACACACAAATAAAGAGTTAAAAATAGATTTTATTGAAATATAAATAAAATAAACATAATACTGAATGTACATGGGTAATAAGGCAGGGACAGCCACAGTCCTACATCACCCTGTTATCAGCCCAGTGATATGAAATGTATAAACAATATCTCAATTATTAAACAAACAGGTGACATTTGGTCCAAAGCACATAATGTAAGTGTAAGCAAGAGATATATATGAAACGTATCAGAGCCCTAGCACTACGAAGCAGCTATATGACCTGGATCCAAGTGCAACAAGTGATAATACCAGGTCATGCACTGAGTGGTGAGGCAACATACCTAGGAGACTGGGACTGAAGTCAGGGTGATGGCGCTCCTCGACGCGCGTTTCGCGTGTAGTTCGCTTCCTCAGGAGGAGTTAGGGGTAAGAGGCAAGGGGATGAACTAAAAAAGATGCCGCCCACCAATCAGCTATGCTCCTAAGTGTCATGTGATAGATTCCTAATGCGCCGCGTCATCATGACGGCGCATGACCACTTCGCATCCGCCACGTCAAACTACTTCCGCCCTTCCCCTGAGGCCAGATGAGGAGAGGGCGGTCACACATCGAATGATGCTGATCGCCATCGCCACATTTAGCCTACACCAGAGAGGAAGGGCGGAAGAGGACAAGCGGGCAGAGCAGTCATGCGCACTGGTGACGAGGGAGGAAAATGTTTGACCAAATCGGGTTGCGTATCATATATATATCTTGGACAACATATAAGTACATATTGGGAACGCTCATACAGTACATAAAACTCACATCTTATCCTAGTGATACACAAATTTAAGCATAATTTGAAGTACAATAAAGTGCTAGTGTGCAATATCCGGATGAAAAGAATATCAAGTTGATAAATAAAGTATATATACATGATTTTATATTAATCAATTATAAGTGCCAACATAATTGGCCAAGAACATAAATAAATAAGGTGACATACATATTATACATGATCCAGCATATTAATATATACCATGATTCTTGAAGATTATAAAGTGCTAAAGTGCCATGGTGCAACAACCATCCAAAAATGATTGTAATAGTCATATTACATAAAAAATAAATAAGAATTATACATTCATCCAAGCGCCCATCATATACATATGTCCGAGTGTAAATATAAAGGAACCCTCTTGCCCCCCACCCTTATAGGCCAACCACTTCCCCGGGCGGAAAAGTGGAACCTCAGACGGCGGGAACCTAGATGGAATATCAGACACTAGGCGCGGGTCAGCATACTAGAAAAATAGGGAAAAACATGTTACCATACATATACAAGCATTAAGTGCAACTCCATTATAAAAATGGGTATATAATCCCATTAAGCCCCCCTAAAAAGATGCCACTGCTCAAAGAAAGGAGCCGAAACCAAAGCTCTCATTTAAACCATTGGGGGTGAGGGTTTTGAGTCTAAATATCCATCTGGTCTCAATTTGGGCCAAAATTTTGCTATAATTGCCCCCCCTGATCCCCAGATGTATTTTATTAATGTCTCTGAACCGTAGACCACTGGGATTGCTACGATGATGAATTTTGAAATGTTTTGGGAGAGTTTTTAAATCATTCAGGTCAGAAACATCTTTTGCTTTCTCAATATCTCTTACGTGTTCACGTATTCTTTTATGGAACTCCCTTGTAGTCAGACCAATGTAGATTTTGTCACATGGACACACAGCATAGTAGATAATCCCCGTTGTCATACAGGAAATATAATCCCTAATTTCATACGATTGCGTTTTATCAGAGTTGGTGAATTGAGTAGATCTGTCTATGTTGGCACAGGCCTTGCATGCCCCACATGGATATGACCCTTTCAGGCCTGTGGAATAGTCTGATTTAGCCCCCGGGACATAGTGGCTACGAACCAATAAATCTTTCAGATTCTTGGAACGTCTTGCCGTTAGTAGTGGTCTTTCTGAAATACATCTGCTTAATTTCTGATCAGTTTTGAGAATGCTCCAGTGTCTATTTAAGATATCAAGTAGATTTTTCCACTGATTATTATAGTTTGTTATAAATCTAATGTCATGGTTGGTGACAGATGTTATTTTCTCAATCCTATTCCCCTCATTTGGGCAAAGTAATTTTTCTCTTTTGCATGTTTTCGCAATTTGAATACCCCTCTTCACCTGCCTATTACTGTATCCTCTTTCCTTAAATCGACCCTTTAATTTTTCGGATTCCTTGGCAAAAGTCAATTCATTAGAGCAAATTCTCTTGAGTCGAATGAATTGACCCTTTGGAATTCCATCAATGGTGGATCTCGGATGCGCCGAGCTAGCATGCAACAGTGAGTTTACCGCAGTTGCTTTTCTGTAAATTTCAGTTTGCACTCTACCTTCTTCATCCACCTTGATCTTTAGATCCAAAAAGTCGATTTCCCGTCCTGCTTTAAAGGAGAGTTTGATGTTCAATATATTATCATTCAATGCACGCATGAATATATTGAGATCTTCCATTGTGCCCTCCCAGATAAACAGTACATCATCGATATACCTCATCCAATTATGGACTCGGTCGACATGTAGAGGGAGGGCACCATGGAAGATCTCCCTCTCCCAAGCACCCAAGAACAGATTCGCGTACGATGGGGCACAAGTGGCCCCCATCGCCACGCCCTGCGTCTGCAAATAGAATCTGTCCCGGAATACAAAAAAATTGTGGTGCAGGATGAAATCCAACAATTGCAATAGTAACTGGTTCATAGCGGGCTCAAGATTATTGCTTTTCAAAAAATCTGAGGTGGCACGCAGGCCGTCTTCATGGCGTATACTTGTGTAAAGGGATTCTACATCCGCCGTCACTAGGATCATCTCATCAGTGAGCTGTATTCCCTCCAGTCGGTTTAGGACTGCGGTAGTATCCTGTACAAAGGATGGTAAATTGATAACCAACTGTTGTAAATAAAAATCTACAAATCTACAGATGTTCTCACTTAGACTCTCATTACCTGCCACAATGGGTCTCCCCGGTGGATCCTTGTTGTTCTTATGAATTTTGGGAATTATATAGAAGGTGGCAATTTTCGCATGCTGGGTCATCAGGCCGTCTCTGATCTTTTTAGAAATGATGTCATTTTCCATAGCTGTATTGAGGATGGTTTCCAGTTTATTCTGAAAGCAGATGAGGGGGTTATCAGGTAGAGCCCTGTAACAGGTTTTATCCCTTAGCAGTTTGAAAGCTTGACGTTCGTACATCTCTAAAGGCCACACCACAGTATTCCCCCCCTTATCAGCTGCCTTAATCACCACCCCCTCAATTTCTCTCAGCTCTTTCAAGGCCTTAAACTCCATCCTATTCAGATTCTTGTCTCCCTATCTTTTTACAAGCCTGCTAAGATCCTCACAGACCATTTTGACAAAAATGTCTATGGCTGGACAGATGTGGAAGGGAGGGAATGTTTGCGATTTTCTCATAATTCCCCTGGGTAATGTACTCACCTCCTTGCTTTCTTCTACTTCATTTTCTTTCATCAATTCTTCCAGAATTTTTACTGCTTCTTTCTCTTCTTCTGTTATCAGCCAATCTTCACTTCGATTATTGGAATGTAGTTTTCTTAGAAGTCATTTTCTGGCAAATAGATGTGTGTCTTTTACTGCTGTGAAAACATCTATGTCCGTAGTGGGACAGAAAGTTAGTCCCTTTTGTAAAACAGAGATTTGATCGTCAGTTAGTACAATTTTGGAAAGGTTAATTACCCGTGGTGTATCTTCTCTTCCTTTTTTCAAGGCCTTATTGTCCGCCTTATCATATTTACCTTTTCCATGTTGGCTATGGGATAACCAATTGCCTCTTGTGCGTCCCATATATGTGTTCGGTTTTTCTCCCTTCTGGGAATCGGTGTCTGAAGCTGAAGCAGAACCTGCCGAAGAAACAAACGAGCTACGGACTCTCGTACCGCCATCGCCTGGATCTTGCAGCCATTTATATACTCTACGATTATTGTAATCTGATACATCTCTCTGGAATTTCTGCATTTTTTGTGTTGTAATTTCTTTTTCCCAGGTGGTGTAACTAGATGTGAGGTCTTCTTCAAATTTCAGGATATCTTCTCCTGTACTTACACCCTGTATTTGACTTTGTAGATTAACAATTTCGTCTTCCAAAGTTTTAAGTCTCCTGCTATTAGCTGCTACAATAATTTCCATAAACTCGAAAGAGCATATATTGGCCGCTTCTTCCCATCTTTTTTACAAATCATCGTCCTCCAAACCAAAGTTTGGGAATTTCTGTATTCTGAGGCCCCTGGGGGTAATTTTTTTTGGTGCAATAGCTTTCAATTGTTTTTTTGTTCCACCAGGTTTTGATTTTTTTATGGCATATATTTTTGAACTTTCTTTGCAGCTCCTTACTTCTAACAGTGGC
Organism: Bufo bufo; assembly: GCF_905171765.1. Classification (NCBI taxonomy): domain Eukaryota; kingdom Metazoa; phylum Chordata; class Amphibia; order Anura; family Bufonidae; genus Bufo; species Bufo bufo. Next base: position 340,798,621 of record NC_053393.1, on the reverse strand, counting down.
ATCATTAAAAACAGACTGTGAATCCCTGCTAAATAAATTATCAGCTTGTGCCAACCAGGCCTGCTCTCTGGCTCCAATGTCCATAATGTTATGAACCACAAAATACTCTGTTAACAGAAACAGAAAAATAATTTGTTAAATCACCTGCGATCTCAATGTAAACGGTCCACTCCCGTTACTTACAAACTAACACAACTAGGAAGGAGTGTGTGACACACAAATAAAGAGTTAAAAATAGATTTTATTGAAATATAAATAAAATAAACATAATACTGAATGTACATGGGTAATAAGGCAGGGACAGCCACAATCCTACATCACCCTGTTATCAGCCCAGTGATATGAAATGTATAAACAATATCTCAATTATTAAACAAACAGGTGACATTTGGTCCAAAGCACATAATGTAAGTGTAAGCAAGAGATATATATGAAACGTATCAGAGCCCTAGCACTACGAAGCAGCTATATGACCTGGATCCAAGTGCAACAAGTGATAATACTAGGTCATGCACTGAGTGGTGAGGCAACATACCTAGGAGACTGGGACTGAAGTCAGGGTGATGGCGCTCCTCGACGCGCGTTTCGCGTGTAGTTCGCTTCCTCAGGAGGAGTTAGGGGTAAGAGGCAAGGGGATGAACTAAAAAAGATGCCGCCCACCAATCAGCTATGCTACTAAGTGTCATGTGATAGATTCCTATTGCGCCGCGTCATCATGACGGCGCATGACCACTTCGCATCCGCCACGTCAAACTACTTCCGCCCTTCCCCTGAGGCCAGATGAGGAGAGGGCGGTCACACATCGAATGATGCTGATCGCCGTCGCCACATCCAGCCTACACCAGAGAGGAAGGGCGGAAGAGGACAAGCGGGCAGAGCAGTCATGCGCACTGGTGACGAGGGAGGAAAATTTTGACCAAATCGGGTTGCGTATCATATATATATCTTGGACAACATATAAGTACAGGTGCAGTTATTTGTGGCAAAAGCGTTTAGTGGCCTATTACATTATAGAAAGAAAAAATATACGCACTTCACTGGTGCAGTATTTGTGGTCAAAGGGTGTCCTATTTCATTATACAGGGTGGGCCATTTATATGGATACACCTTAATAAAATGGGAATGGTTGGTGATATTAACTTCCTGTTTGTGGCACATTAGTATATGTGAGGGGGGAAACTTTTCATAATGGGTGGTGACCATGGTGGCCATTTTGAAGTCGGACATTTTGAATCCAACTTTAGTTTTTTCAATAGGAAGAGGGTCATTTGACTCATCAAACTTATTGGGAATTTTACAAGAAAAACAATGGTGTGCTTGGTTTTAACGTCACTTTATTCTTTCATGAGTTATTTACAAGTTTCTGACCACTTACAAAATGTGTTCAATGTGCTGCCCATTGTGTTGGATTGTCAATGCAACCCTTTTCTCCCACTCTTCACACACTGATAGCAACACCGCAGAAGAAATGCTAGCACAGGCTTCCAGTATCCATAGTTTCAGGTGCTGCACATCTCGTATCATCTGAAGGCAATCGTCTATGCTGTGAAGATACGAGATGTGCAGCTCCTGAAACTACGGATACTGGAAGCCTGTGCTAGCATTTCTCCTGCGGTGTTGCTATCAGTGTGTGAAGAGTGGGAGAAAAGGGTTGCATTGACAATCCAACACAATGGGCAGCACATTGAACACATTTTGTAAGTGGTCAGAAACTTGTAAATAACTCATGAAAGAATAAAGTTACGTTAAAACCAAGCACACCATTGTTTTTCTTGCTAAATTCCCAATAAGTTTGATGTGTCAAATGACCCTCTTCCTATTGAAAAAACAAAAGTTGGATTCAAAATGGCCGACTTAAAAATGGCTTCCATGGTCACCACCCATCTTGAAAAGTTTCCCCCCTCACATATACTAATGTGCCACAAACAGGAAGTTAATATCACCAACCATTCCCATTTTATTAAGGTGTGTCCATATAAATGGCCCACCCTGTAGAAAGAAAAAAATATACTCACTTTACTAGCGCAGTTATTTGTGGCAAAAGGGTATAATAGCCTATTTAATCAAAGAAAGGAAAAAAATATACGCACTCCACTGGTGCAGTTATTTGTGGTAAAAGTGTTTAGTGGCCTATTTCATTATAGAAAGAATAAAATATATGCACTTCACTGGTGCAGTTATTTGTGGCAAAAGGGTTTAGTGGCCTATTTCAATAGAGAAATAAAAAATATATTCTCTGTTCACGTCGGCGGTTATATGTGTTAAAAACGTACAGAAAAAAAAATGTACTTCACTGGTGCACATATTTGTGGCAAAAGCGTTTAGTGGTCTATTTCGTTATAGAAAGACAAAAATATATGCATTACACTGCTGCAGTTATTTGTGGCATAAAGGTTTAGCTACCTATTTCATTATAGAAAGCAAAAAATATACGCACTTCACTGGTGAAGTTATTTGTGGAAAAAGCATTTAGTGGCCTATTTCAGTACAGAAAGAAAAATATATATGCACTTCACTGGTGCAGTTATTTATGTTAAAAGCGTTTAGTGGCTTATTTCATTATAGAAAGAAAAAAATATATGCACTTTACTGGTGCAGTTATTTGTGGCAAAAGCGTTAAGTGGCCTATTTCAGTACAGAAAGAATAATATATGCGCACTTCACTGGTGAGGTTATTTGTGGCAAAAGCATTTAGTGGCCTATTTCAGTACAGAAAGAAAAATATATATGCACTTCACTGGTGCAGTTATCTAAGTTAAAAGCATTTAGTGTCCTATTTCATTATAGAAAGAAAAACAGTATATGCACTTTACTGCTGCAGTTATTTGTGGCATAAGAGTTTATTTGCCTATTTCAATATCGAAATAAAAAAATATACGCACTTCACTGGTGCACTTATTTGTGGCAAAAGTGTTTAGTGGCCTATTTTGTTATAGAAAGAAAAAAAATATATGCGATACAATGCTGCAGTTATTTGTGGCATAAGGGTTTAGCTGCTTATTTCATTAAACAAAGAAAAAAATATATGCACTTCACTGGTGCAGTTATTTGTGGCAAAAGCGTTTAGTGGCATATTTCATTATAGAAAAAAAAAGAAAAATCTGCACTTCACTGGTGCAGTTATTTGTGGCAAAAGCGTTTAGTGGCCTATTTCATTATAGAAAGAAAAATATATGCGCACTTCACTGGTGCAGTTATTTGTAGTAAGAGTTCAGTGGCCTATTTCAGTTCAGAAAAAAAATATATGCACACTTCACTAGTGCAGTTATTTGTGGTTAAAAGAGTTCTGTGGCCTATTTCAGTACAGAAAGAAAAATATATGCACACTTTACTGGTGCAGTTATTTGTGGTAAAAGAGTTCTGTGGCCAATTTAATTATAGTAAGAAAAAATATATGCACTTCATTGGTGCAGTTATTTGTGGCAAAAGCGTTTAGTGGCCTATTTCATTATAGAAATAAAAAAAAATTGCACTTCACTGGTGCAGTTAATTGTGGCAAAAGGGTTTAGTGGCCTATTTCAGTAAAAAAAGAAAAAATATATGCACTCTTCACTGGTGCAGTTATTTATTGTAAAAGGGTTTAGTTGCCTATTTCATTATAGAAAGAAAAGAAGTATACTCACTTCACTGGTTATTTGTGGCAAAAGCATTTAGCGGCCTATTTCAGTAAAGAAAAAAATATATATGCACACTTCATTGGTGCAGTTATTTGTGGTAAAAGCGTTCAGTGGCCTATTTCATTATAGAAAGAAAAACAGTATATGCACTTTACTGCTGCAGTTTTGTGGCATAAGGGTTTATTTGCCTATTTCAGTACAGAAAGAAAAATATATATGCACTTCACTGGTGCAGTTATTTGTGGTAAGTGTTTAGTGGCCTATTTCATTATAGAAAGAAAAAAATATACGCACTTCACTGGTGCAGTTATTTGTGGTAAGTGTTTAGTGGCCTATTTCATTATAGAAAGAAAAAAATATACGCACTTCACTGGTGCAGTTTTTTGTGGCATAAGGGTTTAGTTGCCTATTTCATTATAGAAAAAAAATATATATACACACTTCACTGGTGCAATTATTTGTGGCAAAAGCATTTAGTGGCCTATTTCAGTACAGAAAGAAAAATATATGTGCACTTCACTGGTGCAGTTATTTGTGGTAAGTGTTTAGTGGCCTATTTCATTATAGAAAGAAAAAAATATAAGTACTTCACTGGTGCAGTTATTTGTGGCAAAAGCGTTTTGTGGCCTATTTCAGTACAGAAAGAAAAATATATGCGCACGCCACTGGTGCAGTTATTTGTGGTAAAAGAGTTCAGTGAACTATTTAATTATAGAAAGAAAAAATATATGCACTTCATTGGTGCAGTTATTTGTGGCAAAAGGGTGGCCTATTTTATTATCGAAAGAAAAAATATATACACAAATTTACTGGTGCAGTTATTTGTGGCAAAAGCGTTTAGTGGCCTATTACATTATAGAAAGAAAAAATATACGCACTTCACTGGTGCAGTATTTGTGGCCATAGGTTGTCCTATTTCATTATAAATAGTAAAAAATATACTCACTTTACAAGTGCAGTTATTTGTGGCAAAAGCGTATAATAGCCTATTTCATTAAAGAAAGAAAAAAATATACGCACTCCACTGGTGCAGTTATTTGTGGTAAAAGTGTTCAGTGGCCTATTTCATTATAGAAAGAATAAAATATATGCACTTCACTGGTGCAGTTATTTGTGGCAAAAGGGTTTAGTGGCCTATTTCAATAGAGAAATAAAAAATATATTCTCTGTTCACGTCGGCGGTTATATGTGTTAAAAACGTACAGAAAAAAAAATGTACTTCACTGGTGCACTTATTTGTGGCAAAAGCGTTTAGTGGCCTATTTCGTTATAGAAAGACAAAAATATATGCATTACACTGCTGCAGTTATTTGTGGCATAAAGGTTTAGCTACCTATTTCATTATAGAAAGCAAAAAATATACGCACTTCACTGGTGAAGTTATTTGTGGAAAAAGCATTTAGTGGCCTATTTCAGTACAGAAAGAAAATTATATATGCACTTCACTGGTGCAGTTATTTATGTTAAAAGCGTTTAGTGGCTTATTTCATTATAGAAAGAAAAAAATATATGCACTTTACTGGTGCAGTTATTTGTGGCAAAAGCGTTAAGTGGCCTATTTCAGTACAGAAAGAAAATTATATATGCACTTCACTGGTGCAGTTATTTATGTTAAAAGCGTTTAGTGGCTTATTTCATTATAGAAAGAAAAAAATATATGCACTTTACTGGTGCAGTTATTTGTGGCAAAAGCGTTAAGTGGCCTATTTCAGTACAGAAAGAATAATATATGCACACTTCACTGGTGAAGTTATTTGTGGAAAAAGCATTTAGTGGCCTATTTCAGTACAGAAAGAAAAATATATATGCACTTTATTGCTGCAGTTATTTGTGGCATAAGAGTTTATTTGCCTATTTCAATATCGAAATAAAAAAAATATACGCACTTCACTGGTGCAGTTATTTATGGTAAAAGCGTTCAGTGGCCTATTTCAGTAAAATAAAAATATATATAGTCGTGGCCAAAAGTTTTAAGAATGACACAAATATTAGTTTTCACAAAGTTTGCTGCTAAACTGCTTTTAGATCTTTGTTTCAGTTGTTTCTGTGATGTAGTGAAATATAATTACATGCACTTCATACGTTTCAAAGGCTTTTATCGACAATTACATGACATTTATGCAAAGAGTCAGTATTTGCAGTGTTGGCCCTTCTTTTTCAGGACCTCTGAAATTCGACTGGGCATGCTCTCAATCAACTTCTGTGCCAATTCCTGACTGATAGCAACCCATTCTTTCATAATCACTTCTTGGAGTTTGTCAGAATTAGTGGGTTTTTGTTTATACACCCGCCTCTTGAGGATTGACCACAAGTTCTCAATGGGAGTAAGATCTGGGGAGTTTCCAGGCCATGGACTCAAAATGTCAACGTTTTGGTCCCCGAGCCACTTAGTTATCACTTTTGCCTTATGGCACGGTGCTCCATCGTGCTGGAAAATGCATTGTTCTTCACCAAACTGTTGTTGGATTGTTGGAAGAAGTTGCTGTTGGAGGGTGTTTTGGTACCATTCTTTATTCATGGCTGTGTTATTGGGCAAAATTGTGAGTGAGCCCACTCCCTTGGATGAGAAGCAACCCCACACATGAATGGTCTCAGGATGCTTTACTGTTGGCATGACACAGGACTGATGGTAGCGCTCACCTTCTCTTCTCCGGACAAGCCTTTTTCCAGATGCCCCAAACAATTGGAAAGAGGCTTCATCGGAGAATATGACTTTGCCCCAGTCCTCAGCAGTCCATTCACCATACTTTCTGCAGAAGATCAATCTGTCCCTGATGTTTTTTTTGGAGATAAGTGGCTTCTTTGCTGCCCTTCTTGACACCAGGCCATCTTCCAAAAGTTTTCGCCTCACTGTGCGTGCAGATGTGCTCACACCTGCCTGCTGCCATTCCTGAGCAAGCTCTGTACTGGTGGCACTCCGATCCCGCAGCTGAATCCTCTTTAGGAGACGATCCTGGTGCTTGCTGGACTTTCTTGGACGCCCTGAAGCCTTCTTAACAAGAATTGAACCTCTTTCCTTGAAGTTCTTGATGATCCTATAAATTGTTGATTGAGGTGCAATCTTAGTAGCCACAATATCCTTGTCTGTGAAGCAATTTTTATGCAACGCAATGATGGATGCACGCGTTTCTTTGCAGGTCACCATGGTTAACAATGGAAGAACAATGATTTCAAGCATCACCCTCCTTTTAACATGTCAAGTCTGCCATTTTAACCCAATCAGCCTTACATAATGATCTCCAGCCTTGTGCTCATCAACATTCTCACCTAAGTTAACAAGACTATTACTGAAATGATCTCAGCAGGTCCTTTAATGACAGCAATGAAATGCAGTGGAAAGTTTTTTTTGGGATTAAGTTAATTTTCATGGCAAAGAAGGACTATGCAATTCATCTGATCACTATTCATAACATTCTAGAGTATATGCAAATTGCTATTATAAAAACTTAAGCAGCAACTTTTCCAATTTTCAATATTTATGTAATTCTCAAAACTTTTGGCCACGACTGTACACACTTCACTGGTGCAGTTATTTTTGTCAAAAGGGTTTAGTTGCCTATTTCATTATATAAAAAAATATATATGCATTTCACTGGTGCAGTTATTTGTGGCATAAGGATTTATTTGCCTATTTAATTATAGAAAGAAAAAAAATATACGCACTTCACTGCTGCAGTTGTTTGGGGTAAAAGCATTCAGTGGCCTATTTCATTATAGAAAAAAATATATATGCACTTCACTGGTGCAGTTATTTGTGGCAAAAGAGTTTACTGGCCTATTTTAGCGTTTACTGGCCTATTTCAGTACAAAAAGAAAAATATATTCTCAGTTGACGTTGGCGGTATGTGTTGAAAGCATACAGAAAGAAAAAAAAATATGCACTTCACTGGTGCACTTATTTGTGGTAAAAGCGTTTAGTGGCCTATTTCATTATAGAAAGAAAAAAATATACGCGCTTCACTGGTGCACTTATTTGTTGCAGAAGCGTTTAGTGGCCTATTTTAGTACAGAAAGAAAAATATATACGCACTTCACTGGTGCATTTATTTCTGCTTAAAGAGTTTACTGGCCTATTTCAGTACAAAAAGAAAAAATATATTCTCAGTTCACGTCGGTGGTTATATGCGTTAAAAGCATGCCTGTGAGTCAGCAGGTTGGCAGTAGTGAGAGGTCGGGAGCCAATCGTGCCTCGGGTAGACCATTTGCCTCGCAGCAGTCTACCTACCCGGGAAGTAGTGGTGTAGGGGGTTTATGTAAGTAGCGGTGGTAGCAGTCAGTCATTGCGGCAGTTATAGTTGTTATTTTGTATTTCAGTATAAAATGAAAAATACATTCTAAGTTCATGTTGGCGGTGGCTACTTGTCTTGAAATCGTTTAGTGGCCTATTTCAGTACAAAATGAAAAATACATTTTCAGTTCATGTCGACGGCGGTTATATGTCTTGAAAGCGTTTAGTGGCCTATTTTTTAGTACAAAAAGAATAATATATTCTCATTTCACTTTGGCGGTTATTCGTGTTAAAAGCGTTTAGTGGCCTATTTCAGTACAAAAAGAAAAATATATTCTCAGTTCACGTCGGCAATGGATAAATGTGTTGAAAGCGTTTAGTGGCCTATTTCAGTACAAAAAGGAAAAATATATACGCTTTTCACTACTGCAGTTATATGTGGTGAAAACGTTCAGTGTTGTATTTCAGTACAAATAGGAAAAAAAAATTATGCACTTCACTGGTGCATTTATTTCTGCTAAAAGCCTTTTACTGGCCTTTTTTAGTACAAAAAGAAAAATATATACGCATTTTACTTCTGCAGTTATTTCAGTACAAAAACAATATATATTCAGCGTTCACTTTTGCAGTTATAAACCATTAGTGACGTATTTTGGTAGAAAAAATATATACATTCAGCATTCACTGTTGCAGTTATATGTGGCAAAACCTTTAGTGAAGTATTTTGGTTGAAAAACTAAATATATTCAGTGTTCAGCGCTGCAGTAATATTTGTGGTAAAATCTATATTGACGTATTTCGGTTGAAAAACATATTTTATTCAGCTTTCAGCAATGCAGTTATATGTGGTAAAATCTTTATTGACGTATTTAGGTCGAAAAACAAGATTAATTCAGTGGTAAGCGCTGCAGTTATATGCAGTATAATCTTTATTGACGTATTTTGATTGAAAAACAAATTTTATTCAGCGTTCAGTGCTGCAGTTATATGCGGTAAATTCTTTATTGACGTATTTCAGTCGAAAAACAAAATTATTTCAGTAGTCAGCGCTGCTTTTATATGCTGTAAAATCTCCATGATGTCTCCATGATAAATCTTCAGTGTGGGGGCCCCAAGTGGTTTCTACACACTTTCAAAATTATCTTTCAGCGGGGCGAATAGATGCCGGATGACCGGGACGCTCCATGACCTTCCCAGGAGCTGCTGTCGGGAGCAGCGGTTCATTTCTGAGATGTCAGTAAAGTGCGGGGGGAATCCGAAGACCCTCTCCATCTCCGTGCTCCGTTATATGTGGTTAAATCTTTATTGACCTATGTAACGGATCACCTGGCACCTCGACTGGGTACCTCCGTTGATGGATGCTCCTAGTGCTTCCCGAGGGCTCAAAGCACTCCACTTGACACCGCAATCACTGCCGACCCCATGAACCGCCGCAGCTTGGTTGGATTCTTGCCGTCTTCTACCCACCCTGAACCTACGCTAAGGCTTCCAGGTTCCAGTGGGTGAGCCTCTCTTCCTTCAGAGAGCGATGCAGGAACAAGCTCTTAAAAGAGATCAGGGATTATAGCCAGGGGAGTATATAGCATATAACATTCCCCAGTGTAGATGCAACCTTTCCCCCACACATGAGACAAGGCTCTATGTTGAGGGTAAAACAGGAACTCTTTAATGAGGCTACCTGTCAGCCTTTTATGCAGGTCTTCCAGAAAGGGAGACTCCCCCTGGGGACCTTGTGGTAGACTGAGATCGTTTTTACATTAGCCAATCACTTGCATTTACAGTATTGAAACACTCCTAGCAATTGTACACAACCCCCCCCTCTGTCTGTAATACAATTAACAAAATACAATGGGCTTTGTCTGTGACGCAATCAACAAATACAATGGGCATTGCCTGTGACACAATTAACAAAATACAATGGGCATTGCCTGTCACACAATTAACAAAATACAATGGCTCTGCCTGTGATACAATTACCAAACACAATTAACTTAATCACTCACAGGCAGAAAACACACATTTTCCCAAAACACAGAAAACACCTCAAAACCCCACATACCCCCCTAAATTCCCCTCTGATCTGGGTGAACAAAATATCCCAAATTCCACGGAAGTCACATTTGACCGACCGCAAGCATGGCTTTCCTGCCTAAAACAGTTCCACAGATTTAGGCTGTGTGGCCGGTCTATCTTCTCCTTCCAGAATATACAGTACAGACCAAAAGTTTGGACATACCTTCTCATTCAAAGAGTTTTCTTTATTTTCATGACTATGAAGGCATCAAAACTATGAATTAACACATGTGGAATTATATACATAACAAACAAGTGTGAAACAACTGAAAATATGTAATATTCTAGGTTCTTCAAAGTAGCCACCTTTTGCTTTGATTACTGCTTTGCACGCTCTTGGCATTCTCTTGATGACCTTCAAGAGGTAGTCCCCTGAAATGGTCTTCCAACAGTCTTGAAGGAGTTCCCAGAGATGCTTAGCACTTGTTGGCCCTTTTGCCTTCACTCTGCGGTCCAGCTCACCCCAAACCATCTCAATTGGGTTCAGGTCCGGTGACTGTGGAGGCCAGGTCATCTGGAGCAGCACCCTATCACTCTCCTTCATGGTCAAATAGCCCTTACTTTCAAAGTTTTCCCAATTTTTCGGCTGACTGACTGACCTAGCTGCTTTTTTCTTGCCATAATACAAATTCTAACAGTCTATTCAGTAGGACTATCAGCTGTGTATCCACCTGACTTCTCCTCAACGCAACTGATGGTCCCAACCCCATTTATAAGGCAAGCAATCCCACTTATTAAACCTGGCAGGGCACACCTGTGAAGTGAAAAACATTTCAGGGGACTACCTCTTGAAGCTCATCAAGAGAATGCCAAGAGTGTTCAAAGCAGTAATCAAAGCAAAAGGTGGCTAGTTTGAAGAACCTAGAATATGACATATTTTCAGTTGTTTCACACTTGTTTGTTATGTATATAATTCCACATGTGTTAATTCATAGTTTTAGTGTGAATCTACATGCCTTCAGTGTGAATCTACAATTTTCATAGTCATGAAAATAAAGAAAACTCTTTGAATGAGAAGGTGTGTCCAAACTTTTGGTCTGTACTGTACATGGGCCATAATCCTGAGGCACCACTGGCTGGTAAACAGGCCCCTCCAAAACCCAGTGGTGAGGTTACTTTCGCCACAACGTATTTTGGTCGAAGTTATATGTGGTAAAACCTTTTTGGACGTATTTTGGTCGAAAAACTAATTATATTCAGCGGTCAGCGCTGCGGATATATGCGGTAAAATCTTTAGTGACGTATCTTGATGAACTTTGCGACTCTTCCGGGCTCAAAGCTATCTTGACACTTTGTCTTCTCATTGTCTGTAGCTACTTAGAGGCCTGTTCATGCCAGGCAGGTTCCCCCAGAAATATCTAGGTCGATAAGCAACCGATACCACACTTACATCAATCTTGACAGGATTCATCTCTAGGTGGAGAGGAATTGTTTTTTGGAATGCTTTTTCCATCGTAACCATGTCATTGAATAAACAAAAGACTAGTGGATTCTCTCCTGTCTTAGGCAACACTTAATTTTTATTATTACATTTATTAAATATTGAATATTAAATTGAACAAAAACTTGATTAAAATGATAAGAAAGTAAACTTAAATTTGCCAATATATTATCACAATCTTCGAGAGAAATTCACGGACAATCAATTTGCCAAGCCTTTTGTGCCGGAGAATGTGTATTATTAAATCGTGTTTTAAGCAACACTTTATAAAGTTGAGAAATTTTAACCTTCTGTTCTGTTCAATATTCCCTATACATCAATAGACGAAGCGGCCACTCTGTCTCCACAATCTCTCATTGTCGTGCCACTCTGTGGCTTCCTCATGCTGCTGCCACCTCCACATTGTCACCTTGCCACTCTGTGGCCTTCTGTCACCGCCAGCTCTCTGAGAAGCTCTGGCAGACGTTCTTCTGTACCTCTTGCATGATGTTCTTTGTTTTGGTTTCACTTTGTCATCTCTTTTCCTTCTCCCAGCTGTCATCCATTTACACTGATTGCCTCCCTTTATATTCCCTCCTATACTCCTATACTGCCTCACTTTGCGGTTTATACTACTTCCTGGATTGTGTTCACTGCCAGAGGCTGCAACTGCTGGTTCCTCAGATAAGTCTTTCCCTTTATTTGTGTTTCCGTGCTGGCTTGATTGTAGGTGACCCTGACTCCCTCTGTATTTAGTGCAGGGAGTCGGTGGTCGTGTCCCCTCACTATTATAGGGTTTTCAGGTGTCACACAGTCTAGGTACGAGGGCATGCAATTATCTATCATAAAGATCTTTGCATAGGCAAAGCAGTCAGGGAGAGCTCTAGGAGTTTTATAGGGCTCACCCATATGTTCCTTAGCTTGGGATCAAGTCAGTCGAATGTTTATTTATAACTTCCAGTTTTCTGCAACACCATCCGTGACACCTTCTCATGCTGCTGCCACCTCCACACTATGTCACCTTGCCACTCTGTGGTCTCCTGATGCTGCCGTCAACTCCACACTCGGTCATTGTGCCACTCTGTGGCTTCCTCATACTGCTGTCACCTCCACACTCTGCCATTGTGCCACTCTGTGGCCTCCTCTTAATGCTGCTGCTGCCATCACTACCGGACTCTGTCATGGTGCCACTCGGTGGACTTCTACTGATGCTGCTACTGCTGCTGATGCCACCTCCAGACTCTGTCATTGTGCCACTCGGTGGCTTCCTTATACTGCTGCCACCTCCACACTCTGTCATTGTGCCACTCTGTCGCCTCCTCCTGATGCTGCTGCCACCTCCACACTCTGTCATTGTGCCACTCGGCGGCCTCTTCATGCTGCCGCCACCTCCAGACTCTGTCATTACACCACTCTGTGGCTTCCTCATACTGCTGCCACCTCCAGACTCTGTCATTGTGCCACTCAGTGGCCTTCTCATACTGCTGCCACCTCCACACTCTGTCATTGTGCCCCTCGGTGGCTTTCTCCTGCTACTGCTGCCACCTCTGTCATTGTGCAACTCTATGGACACCTGATGCTGCCGCCACCTCCACACTGTCATTGTGCCACTCTGTGGCCTCCTCATGCTTCCACCACCTCCAGACTCTGTCATTGTGCCACTATTTGGCCTCCTGATGCTGCCACAACCTCCAGACCCTGTCATTGGGCCACTCTGTGGTCTCCTCATGCTGTTCCCACCCTCCCTAATTCATGACTGGGCTACTATTTTGGCTTTCGGCCTGGCTGACATAATTTATTTGAGTTTCTTCTGATCTGTCAGAAGGAAGGAAAAATGAGACGCACAATGGATCCTGTCTGTGCAGCAGCTATAAGGCCTGTATGGTCCCATCAGAATTGGCTTATGATTTGGTAGCCAAAAGCAGCAGTGGGTACAAAACACAGAAAATATGCAAATATTCAATTCATGTGTCATCTCTGTTTTAGATCCACTTTTTTTGGGGGCATTAGCAATACAGATGGATTGAGCAAATGCTGACCGTATGCTCCCCAGACAGAATCCATTTTTTGTGGGTTATTGTTCTGATGGATTAGAGGAAGGACAAATTAATTAGTGACATCAACACAAACTTACTGATGACACCCTCGCCACTTTGTCGGGGGGCTCTACTTGTATAAGCGTTTAATAGAACAGGTTCTGTAATCATCTATGTGGAATTAGCTGGCAACGGTGTAAAAGGAGTGCGCTTCTTCTTGACGCTAACATTGACCTGTAAGGCTGAGTTCATACTTGATTTATTTGGTCAGTTTTGGCACCGTGACTGCCCTAATAAGTGAAGTGTGCAGTGATTTTAGGACTGGTGCCTATCAACTGCATGTCATACGAATTCACAGTATTATTTCACTACCAAAGCAGACTCACTATGCGTGTTACTACATGTAATTCGCCGCAAATATATTCAGATCAAACCAAATTTTTGCCGAGAAATTTAGCGAATCGGCGAATCACGTTTTTGAAACATTCGCACATCTCTAGTCCCAGCAGTAGGACTCCCACCATTCTATTAGTTATTCAAAGGATAGGAGATATCTTAATCCCTTAGTGACCACCCATGCACCTTTTTATGGCAGTCACTAAGGGGCCTTAGGTGGGGCCGTTGCTTTTTTATGGCGGCCCAGTCTAAGTGCTGCACAGGTCTCCCGTGCAGCAGGGAGTGGGGGCTCGGCTGTCGCATGAGGGCCGTGCTCTTGCTCTGACAGCACAAACCTACATGAGTGCCGATCCTGGCTGTTACACCCTTTGCATTCTGCAAGCAATGACACTCGCCACATGTAATGTGCTGATAGAGAGAGTGGGGTGCCGATCTGTGTAAGGGCTGGTTGGGGTCTGATATAGGCCCAAAATCAGCCTTGAGTGTTTTACAGCAAGCTATGCCTCTCTGGCGCAGCCTGCTGGTCAATGTCAGTAAAGCACTGAAATTAAAATGCAATGCACTATATGTGGACTATATGGATAGTGCATTGTATTTTAAAATCAATTAAAATGTTGTCTGTTATAGTCCATTTGTGGGACTATTAAGTGGTAAAAGTCATAAGCGTAAAAAAAACAAAACCTCATTTATTAAATAAAATAAAAAGGGGGCGCATGCGCGTGGCTTGCAGGGAAGACATGGCTCTGTGAGCTCCGCTCCGACCGCTGACAATTTCCCTACAATAGCGCCGATTAGTCATCTCCACAAGCTCTGAGCACTCATGCAGGGGTCACAGAAGGCTGCCCGAAGCAAGAAGGGAGCTAAGATTCCGGGAACACTAGCTGCATCGTAAACATTACCGGAGATCTTCAGGAGCATGAGGCATTCCATCATGGCGGACAAGACAGTGTCCCCGACAAGCCCAGCCTCCTCTACTGAGAGTGAACTACGCGCGGACACCGCAACTTCACAAGCAGGTCAGGCAGATCTGTATGCTAATATAGCAACCCTCTTTAGAACCGAAGTTTCCCAGGCGGTTGCGGAATTCTCCCGCTAGATAAATGACTTGGGGAACAGGGTCTCGGACCTGGAGTCCAAAGCAGACGAATTAGCTGACGCCGTAGGCGCCGACAGGGAGGACATTGACTCACACTCTGTGCAATTACAGGCACTTGAATCGAAGCTTGAAGATCTGGAGAACAGGTCCAGGAGAGGGAACCTGCGGATCCGAGGCCTGCCTGAGTCCTTCCAGGATCTCTCAACCACTATGGGCTCATTATTTACCACATTACTGCCCCATGCCCAACCGAGTCAATTGCGGATGGACAGAATACACAGGGCCCTGGGAAAACCACGAATCCCGGACACTCCTAGAGATGTGGTCCTAAAATTCCACCACCCTGAGGTGAGGGACATGATTCTTAATGCCGCAAGAAATATGTCAGCCCTGCCGGACCTCCCACCCTCTGTGCATCTTTACTTAGACTTAGCGCCTACAACGCTACGGAAACGCAGGGAAATGAGGCCCGTGACACAGGCACTACAACAAGCGCAAGTGCGCTATAGATGGGGGTTCCCCTTCGCCCTGTCTTTTCAACTGAACTTCCGTTCTTACACAGGTCATACCCCAGACGAAGGGATTGAAAAAGATACACCAAGCCGGAATAAGGGTGGAACGCATGGAGAGGTCGACTGCACCTTCAAGGCCTCAGCGCCCGGCCAGAGTGTGGACACGGGTTCCCACCACCGCTTCAACAGCGAGCAAATCCCCAGGACATTGAGTGAGCTGTTCTGATTCATACCTCTATGTCCATGGAAGAACGGGACTCTAATCCTGCGTGGCGTGTTGTCACATGTGTTCATTTCCTCACTGGGCCCTCCATGCAGCCCGGTATTATTTTTAGTTTTTTGTTCCTTGAACGAAAATTGCTCAGGTTATCCGAAAGGGAAACAGCGATTCGGATTTCATGTTGCCTACCACTGTTGGGTTCTTTCTTGTGGATCCAGGGATAGATATTTTTCCCCTGACACCCACATCCGACCCACTTATTTTTGCTGGCCATCTTGGGCTCAGCCATTCCTGCTGTTTAACAGCATTGTTAGAATTATTGTCATTTTTGTATGTCCGTTTAATTGTTTTTATGGAGATCTTCACTTTCACCGTTAGTTCCATTAAGTGGTCTATGCAATTCCATATACTAAGCCTATCTATATATTATTGGGATTATGTGTAAGTTGCTATCACACAATGTACGGGGTCTGAATTCCCAGAGGAAACGCAAAATGGCGCTTACCTCCTATTTTAGGCATAATCCGGATATAATATGTTTACAGGAGACGCATTTTACGCCTGCCTCCCATCCCAAATTCTTTCATTCCCGCTATACTAGGTTTTTCTCTTCCACGTTTTGTAGTAAAAGTAGGGGAGTAGTCACTCTATTACGAAACTCCTTTCCGTTCCAGATAACTAGTCATATCTCTGACCCCGAGGGGCGCTATGTTATTTTACTGGGTCAAATTGAGGGGAAAATAATGTAAAGTGTATAGAAATGTGTATGCTCCAACTGACGATCCGATTACTTTTTTCATTCAAATGTACCACATACTTGAAACACTAAGGTATGATGAGTTATTGTGGGCAGGGGATTTCAACTTTGTAATAAATCCCTTACTGGATCGCTCCTCGCCTCCTAACATCCCGCGCCCCGCTGCTCAGGGAACCCAGATTAAAATTGTTCTAGAATCTCTTTCCCTTGCTGACTCTTGGAGGGAGCACAACGGCACTCAGAGAAGCTATACTTACTATTCACCCGCCTATCACCTATATACCCGCATCGATTTGGTCCTGATTTCCACATCCCTCCTACCGCTTTTAGCCTATTGCAGACATCAAGTAGTCTCCTGGTCTGATCACGACATGGTTATCATAGACGTCACCCCGTCTAACCCTACAAGTCGTCTCTTCACATGGAGACTTAATTAATCATTGTTGTCTAGACCTGCCATTCGTGATCGGCTACAAGATAATTTAAGGCATTTCTTCCTGGAAAATACCGACGCAGATGTTGACCCGGTTGTAGTCTGGCTCGCTCACAAAGCTTTTATGAGGGGCCAACTTAATAAGGAAGCCTCACTTTTAAAAAGGGAAAGAAATGCTACCCTGCTAACCTTAGAGTCTAAACTTAGTAGACTAGTAAGGGCCCATCAAAGGACTCCCTCACTTTACCTGCTTAGAGAAGTAAAAAACACCAAACTGCAAATAAATATGATTCTCACAAACCATACGGAGAAAGCTTTACGTTGGACCGCATCATATTACTATAAATACGCCAACAAACCTGACAAGATGTTAGCTTGTCAACTTAAAGCTAGACAAAAAATCAACCAGGTGTTTCAGATTCGCTCAAGGTCAGGACAGGTAACCTCCAACCCAGAAACCATATACAAAACTTTCCACACGTTTTACCAACAACTTTATGCTAAACCGGGAAATGGACAGGGAAAGTTGGATAACAACTTCTTGAACTCCATTAGGTTACCACAGGTAACCCCTGAAGCAGTGAATGACTTAGGCAAAGCAATAGTAGGCGAGGAAGTAGATCTCACAATTAAGGCATTAAAATTGGGTAAAGCTCCGCTATTGACCCCCCATATCACCAAATTCTGTAACCATATTATGCAAGGTAATATTCCCCACCCCGACTTCCTAGCTGCCAACATTACGGTCATTCCCAAGCCCAAAAAAGATCACCTATCTCCGTCTAATTATAGGCTGAGATCATTATTGAACTTGGATACAAAAATTCTCACATCCCTCCTTGCGCGGCGACTCAATAATCTTCTCCCTAGCCTAATAGGTAAAGACCAGGTAGGATTTATTCCCGGCAGGGAGGCCCCCGATAATATCCGAAAAATACTTAATCTGATCCAGGTCGCAAATAAACAGACCACTCCTTTAGCTATCCTGGCTCTTGACATAGAAAAGGCTTTTGATTCGGTTACATGGGATTATCTACATCAAGTCCTTCATGCTATGGGTATCAAAGGACCATTTGTACAGGCAGTCAGGTCCCTTTATTCCACTCCAATTGCCTACCTTAAGCTTCCGTCCATGCACCCTGCTCCCATCCAAATACTTAGGGGTACACGTTAGGGGTGCCCCCTCTCCCCGGCCCTCTTTGCCTTGGCGATGGAACCCCTTGCCATTCAAATCAGGAATGACCAAAATGTTACGGGGGATCAAAGTAGGAAACACAGAATATAAGCTTAGCCTGTTTGCGGATGATCTCCTATTATCCCTTACAAACCCCATTGTTTCGCTGCCAAACCTTTTACAACTCCTGAAGTCCTTCTCAGAAGCCTCCGGGCTTCATGTCAATCATCAGAAATCTGAGCTTATGTTATGCAATACCTCCCCATCACTAAAGTCACTTCTATTACAAAATTTCCAGTTCCAACATTTACCTAACCATATCTCATATTTGGGCACTGTAGTTCCCGCCCAACCTCACATGATGTATAAGTTGAACTATACTCCTCTATACCGTACAATCAGGGAAGATCTTAAGACCTGGAGTGTGTTACCAATATCATGGATAGGTAGGATACATATAATAAGAATGGTCGTCCTGCCTAAGCTCCTATATCTTTTTCATACCATCCCATTGCAAGTCCCGAGTTGGGATTTCCATGACCTACAAAAGGATGTAATGAAATTCATCTGGGGTAATAAACGTGCCCATATTGCTCGGGCTACTATGTGTCGGCATAAAACACAGGGTGGTCTCTCAGTACCCGACTTCATGAAATATTATAAAGCAGCTAGGCTAGCTCAGTTATTCCTGACGCATTTGAAACCAGGGACACACACCTTATGGGTCTCAATAGAACAGACACTTCTTGCTCCTTGGTCGTGGAGAGCCCTACTCTGGACTGCCTTACCACTACCGATAGCAGTTCGATCCAACTCACCACTATCCTACCATGCTCTATTGATGTGAAGATCAGTCAGATTTAAGTTGGGACTTCAGTCTAAATACACACCACTTCTCCACTTAATAGGCAACCCGGCTTTCCCGCCAGGGCTTAGGACAGCTGACTTCAGTTGGTGGATCAACAACAAATGTATAACGTTGCATAAGTTCCTGGTCAGGGGAAAATTTATCACATTGAATGACTATAAAGATAGGTACAATCTCCCTGCTAGTGAGTCATTTGCAGCTAACCAAGTATTCTCATTTCTCCACTCTCTGAAGATAGGCAAATTGAGCTTAGATTTTACCCCCTTTGAACGCTTTGTCACTTTTTCTTTGTACAAACAGGGACTACTATCTAGACTATATGGAATGCTTGATACCTCGCCTGAGGGAGTTAAACTTTCATATATGGCGGAGTGGGAGAGGGATATACAGGAGGAGTGCCCAATTTCCAAGTGGTTTCTCTGTTCCCAGACCTTAACCAAAAACTCTTGGCAAACTACATTGGCAGAAACCTCTGTAAAAGTTCTTCACAGGACACATCTAGTACCCTTTAGACTGCATCATATATACCCAGAAGTATCACCGTTATGTTTTAGAGGGTGTGATGTGGATGGTACAGTCTACCACATTTGGTGGACATGCCCACGGGTCCAGCTGTTCTGGTCCAAAATAGGCAGATTAATCTCTACAGTACTAGGTTGCACCTATCAGCCCACCCCCTCTTTGTGTCTCTTGGGGGACAAACCCTCTTGGCTGACGTTTGCCAAGTTCAAATTATCGCAACATATACTACTGGCTGCCAGAATTCATATTGCGTATAAATGGAAATCTGATACGTTGAGTTTCCAAGCAGTTATAGATAGTCAATAGAATTCTATTATATGAAAAACTCTCAGCCAATCGTATGGACACATTCGAGGCATTTGAAAAATTATGGGAGCCCTGGGTGTCCTCCTCCTACTCCGCCAATGTTCATCACAGTATGTCGTTGTAATATCAGATGAACCTTGCATGAAGCACCCCAAGTGTACGAAGCTTGTAGACCACATGAACATGTAATGTTGTAATACTCTGTAACATCACCTTGCAAGTAACCGTTAATGGATCTCCTTTTGGTTATTGTTAATGTAATTTTATTATTTATTTATTTTTGTTTGTTCCTCTTTTCTATATGAACAAATTGCTTATACCGCATGTACTTCATGATGCATTTATAATGCTCTAAATTTTCAATAAATCATTTGAAACGTAAATAAAATAAAAAAAATCCATTAAAAAATATACTTTTTTTCCATTGAAAAGAAATCTCCTAAGGAAATCTCCACCACATGTTTGGTATGGCTGCATCTGTAACGACCCACACTATATAAATACGTAAATTATCTCCTACGGTAAACGCTGTTAACAAATAAATAAATAAATAAATAAAAAATGACAGAATTGCTAATTTATACTTAGTTGACACAGCAAAAGCTTAATAACAAGTGATTAAGTGTCATTTACTAAAAAATGATACAAATGAAAGCTACAAGTCGTGCAAAAATATTTTTTTTCCTTTAAAAAAAACTGTTACCATAAAGTAGTAACATTACAATTGTCATTCAAAAGTGTGTTTCTACAGGAATAAAATACCAAACTTCAAAGAAGCTACGTTTTGCCAACTACGAGAGGCCATAAACCTAACTAAGGCCTCTTTCACACTTCCGTTGTTGGGATCCGGCGTGCACTTCCGTTGCCGGAGGTGCCCGCCGGATCCGGAAAAACGCAAGTGTACTGAAAGCACCCCTAGTTTGGGTGACTTCTGTGTGTGAATTTAAGCAGCAACCATATATACAATAATTCACCAGAGAATTATTTCTATTTGTGACACAAATCCCTAGTTTGGGTTTCATCTGTGTTTGAATTTAGGCCACAAAATAGGACAAAGTCCTCAAAAATAAAAATACAGCCACAAAATGTGATATTTTTAAAAGCACCTTAAAACCTAATTGTGAGAGGTACATACGTTATAGGAATAAAAGGTTAAGGAACAAGAAAAAAAAAAAAACAATGTTGATGAATAGAAATGTAAGGAAAGCTATAAATGACAAAAATAAAGCATTTAAATCACTAAAACAGGAGGGTTGTGAGGAAGCATTGGAAAACTATAAGGAAAAAAATTGAATATGTAAAAGACAAATAAAAGCAGCCAAACTAGAGATTAATTGCCAAAGAGAGTAAAACTTACCCTAAAATGTTCTTCAATTATATAAATGGTAAAAAGTATATATCTGAAGCTGTAGGCCCTTTAAAGAGTAATGAGGGGGGCGTTGCAGAGAGTGATGAGTAGAAAGCAAAGCTATTAAATATTTTTTTTCTCCATTGTAGTTACTGAAAGTGATGAGCGAGCATGCTCGGCCGAGTACCGGTTCGGCTCGAGCATCGCTATGCTCGGCTCGTGGCGGTACTCGGCCGAATACCACGTGTGCTAGTTGCATTGCTCGAGTCTCCGCCCCGCACGTATGGCGCCTCCTGAAGCATCCAATCAGCGTTCAGGTAAGTAATTCCCTCCAGTGTAATGCCATAGCCCTGTTAGCTATAAGCTTTACACTGGTTGGCTGGCCGGAACACGTGGTACTAGCTTATATAGGAGCCGACATCCCACGCTCGGATCATTCAGCGTTAGGGAGAGCCGACAGTAGGCAGTGACATATAGCTGTTTGCTGAAATTGCAACGATTGAACTCCCAACAAGCTCTTGAAATACAAAACAGTCCTCTTCAGGACTAAAGTGTGTGGTTGACAGCAGTGCAGCATTTCTTTTTTTTTTTTTTTAACAAGGGTTAAATTCAGCAGACTGGCGATTGAAGGAAGGGACAGACAAATTGCTGTGTTCAGTACGAAAAAGCTTTCAAAAGAAAGAAATATTACATATCAGTGAGATCTAGAGTACACCATCAGAAAGCAGTGTGTTTAGCAGAAATTCTAAAAAGGGGCTTATTCACTAGAGTGTGCCTGCTAGCGAGATATACACCGCTCCATCATAGAAATTAATTTTTCTGGGGAAATTAACCTAATTTGTGCCACATCTGTGTGCGCGCTCAATCCACAAACGTTATATACAGTATTCCAGCCTAGAAAAATTTCTATTTGGGACAAATTTCACTAGTTTGAGTCACATCTGTGTCTACATTTAGGCCGCAACCATATATACAGTAATTCAGCAGAGAATTCTTTATATTTGGGACAAAAATCCCTAGTGTGGGTTTCATCTGTGTGTGAATTTAGACTGCAACCATATATACAGTAATTCAGCAGATAATTATTTCTATTTGAGACAAAAATCCCTAGTGTGGGTTTCATCTGTGTGTGAATTTAGGCCGCAACCATTATATACAGTAATTCAGCATAGATTTATTTCTATTTGGGACAAATATCCCTAGTTTGGGTGACTTCTGTGTGTGAATTTAGACTGCAACCATATATACAGTAATTCAGCAGAGAATTCTTTCTATTTGGGACAAAAATCCCTAGTGTGGGTTTCATCTGTGTGTGAATTTAGGGCGCAACCATTATATACAGTAATTCAGCATAGATTTATTTCTATTTGGAACAAATTTCACTAGTTTTGGTCACATCTGTGCGTGAATTTAAGCAGCAACCATATATACAATAATTCACCAGAGAATTATTTCTATTTGTGACACAAATCCCTAGTTTGGGTTTCATCTGTGTTTGAATTTAGGCCACAACCATATATACAGTAGTTCAGCAGAGAATTATTTCTATTTGAGACAAATTTCAGTATTTTAGGTCTCATTTGTGTGTGAATTTAGTCCGCAATTATATATACAGTAATTCCGCAGAGAATAATTTCTATTTGGGACAAATGTAACTGTTTTGTGCCAAATATACTGTCCATGTACTGTGGATTCATGTCACAAATACTCTATCGCATTTGAAAAGAGTGTCTGTTGCTCCAATCTAAATAATCTGTGCATAATCTAGTGACCATATTCTGTTCATTACTGCGGCATATACTGAGTCAAATTTAAAATTTCGGTGTCTAGAGACAAAATAAATAATCTGTTCAAAATCTAGTGTCCATGGCGCGTGACTCTCTGTTTCAAATACAGTACCTCATGTGAAAACAGTGTATTTTTGTGAGAAGTAAAATTTTTGCGCCACATCTACTGTGTGTGCATTTCATACATATTACTAAGATATACTGTACTCCAATCAGAGCTTAGGTCAGTGACGTCATCGTCCCCCATCTCCAAATCCACTTCCTCACTCTGGTCATCCTCCTGACTTGACCTAACAAGACCCTACTTATTGGCAACTGTGTCTCATCTTCATCATCCACCAAGTGAAACACTAATTGCCACCCCCCCCCCCCCCCGTCATCTTCTTCTGACTTTGGAGGCTTAAGATTTTGGGGATCAGTGCATAGGATATCCTTATGTCCCTCTTCAGGGATAGTCAGCTCACCTGCAGGCCCTCACCTACAATTTTTTTGGGGGGGTCAGCTGACATGGTATATTTTCTATTTTTCAGACTTGGAAGGAAACATAATTTGGTTTCCTTCAGTGGTGAATCTTTCATGCATGTGTTTTTTTACAGGATTCTGGTTTTTATATAGTGACACAGGGCTAAATATTTCAATGTTTTTTTTTTTTTTTTTAATATGTCAGGCTTGACTACATTTTCTCCTCTCTCGTTTGCAGATGCCTTTTCAGGAGATATTAGACCCTTTCTCATTTGGTGCCTGGAGGAATTACAATTGTATTCCTTTTTTTCATTGTATGTGCCACTTTCCCTAGATCTTTCTTTGGGGTAGACAATAGAATTCCAAAATAGTCAGATAGCAGCTTGTAATTGTGGTACAGTTCCATAATGTAAAGAGGCAACAAATGCTGACCGCCATTCCCTGCTCTAACCCTGCTATGTGACGTTCTCTGGAACACAAAGGAACATTACAAATAGAAATTGGTCATTCTTTCTTGGTAGCCTGCGCTGACCGCCATTCCCTGAGCTAACTCTGCTATGTGACGTTCTCTGGAACCCAAAGGAACATTATGATTAGAAATTGGTCATTCTTTCTTGGTAGCCTGTGCTGACCGGGTCAATTAACTTCTTAGGTGGTCAGATCAGCAGGCCCTTGCTCCTAATGTTTTTGAGGGTCACCAGCAGGCCATCAATGATAATTTTTAAAGGGTGTGTAAGATGCCCTCCTTTATGTGTAATAAAGGGTGCATTGTAGTGCCAGTTCCTTGTAATTGTTGGCAGCCCTTTCACGTAGTGCATAGGCTTTATGAGTGTAGGAGTCCCACTACCTGAACAATTGTAGCACCATGTGAATGAGGCCCTCCTTTATGTGATATACAGGCTGTATCTCTTCTTCCTTGTAATTTTTGGCAGCACTTACACTGTATATACAATTGAATCTACAGGAAAGAATGTTTCCTAACAATTTTTCCTCAAAAAGGATTTTTTTTGTGGGGGTGGGGTTTTGTCCGTTTCTTTCTCAGTCTGTTAAAGTGGCGTACAACTTGGACAACATGGTTACCAGCAGCGACATTGGTGTCCAAGATGCATCCAGACATGGTCCCCCTGCTGTTCCTGATCAATTTCAGAGGTGTTTCCATCACTTTCAGACCTTTTCCTATGGTCCAGGCACCCTCCCCTCATCCGAGCAGGGGGTGCCTGGTTGTCTCCCATTGACTTCCATTATACTCGGGTGCTCGGCCGAGCGCACGAATATTGCGATGTGTTCGGATCGAACACTTTGGTGCTCGCTTATCACTAGTTACTGAGGAAAATAAACTGTCAGATGAAATGCAGAATATAAAAGTAAATTTGCCATTAAAAGTGCCCTGTCTGACCCAGAAAGTACAGCAGTGTCTTAAAAAAAAATAACATAGACAAATTGTCGGGTCGAGATGATATAAATCACTGAATCCTGGGAGAATTAAGTAATGTCACAGCCAGACCCTTATTCCTGATATTTAAGGACTATGTACTGACAGGGAGTGTTCCACAGGATTGGCGCATAGCAAATGTGGTGCCAATATTCAAAAAGGGTCCAGAAATAGAGCCCAGAAACAATAGGCCGGCAAGTTTAACATCTGTCGTGGGTATACTGTTTAACGGTTTTCTAAGAGATGCTATCTTGGAGTATCAGCATGGCATGAGGGATCGGTCATGTCAAACTAATTTAATCAATTTCTATGAGGAGGTAAGTTCTAGACTTAACCACGGCAAATCTATGGATGTCGTATATCTTGACTTCTCCAAAGAATTTGATACTGTACCACATAAAAGGTTAGAAGATAAAATGAGAATGCTTGGACTGGGGGAAAATGTCTGTATGTGGGTAAGTAACTGGCTCAGTGATAGAAAACATGTTACACACACAGATTGGGTCACTGTCACTAGTGGGATACCACAAGGGTCAGTACTGGGCACAATTCTCTTCAATGTATTTATTAATGATCTTATAAAAGGCTTGCACAGTAAAACATACATTTTTGTAGATGACACTAAACTGTAAAGTAATTAACACGGTAGAGGAAAGTATACAGCTACAGATGGATCTGGACAGTTTGGAGGCTTGGGCAGATTAGTGGCAAATGAGGTTTAACACTGACAAATGTAAGGTTATGCACATGGGAAGGAATAATGCAAGTCACCCGTACATACTAAATGGTAAAACACGGGTAACACTGACATGGAAAAGGACCCAGGAATTTTAGTGAACAGCAAACTGCAGCAGAAACCAGAGTCAGACAGCTGCTGCCAAGTCCAATAAGATAATGGGTTGCATCAAAAGGGGCATAGATGCCGTGATAAGAACATAGTCCTACCACTTTACAAATCACTGGTCAGACCACACATGGAGTACTGTGTACAGTTCTGGTCTCCTGTGAACAAGGCAGACATAGCCGAGCTGGAGAGGGTTCAGAGGAGGGCAACTAAAGTAATAACTGGAATGAGGGAACCACAGTATCCTGAAAGATTATCAAAATTAGGGTTATTCACCTTCCTCTGGATCAACTTACAGGATAACAGGCCGAACTGGATGGACAAATGTCTTTTTTTGGCCTTATATACTATGTTACTATGTTATTGATTGGGATTTAAGCATTACCTGGCAGGAGGCAGTGTCTTCTTCTCAGTTGCTAGGTATTCTATATCCAGCAATCATGTTGGGCACTGCTTGCACTTAACCTGGGGAAAGTTGTCATTAGCATGTCATTTGGCAAAAGCCAAAACAGAATGAAGTACATTGAGCAAACATTCTTTGAATCAATACAATGTAATACATTTCATAATTAATTTCTGTCAGTCAGATTTATCTTTTTTAGCTTATCTATAAAGCCAAAGTCAATGAACCCAGAATACCGCTGCTGTAATCTCTTCCTGTGCTGTAATCATGCCAAATCCTTTAAACATGTAGATGTCATAAAATTAGCAGTTTACTCCTTGTCTAGGCACAGACAGATGAGTTAATATGTTTTATATAGGGATGACTGGCGTTGATGTTTGGCGGGTTCGCCGAACTTCGAGTCAAAGTTTGAGTTCGAGACCCGAACTTGACCAGAACTCGAACCCGAAGCCCATTGAAATCAATGGGGACCCGAAATTTGGTGCAATAAAATGACTGTAAAATAGTCATAGTAAGGGCTAGAGGGCTGCAAAAGGATGCAAAATGAGGGTAATAGTAGGACAATTGCCCTGCAAACAAATGTGGATAGGGAAATGACTTAAAATATTATAATATATAAAAAAAAATTAAATATAATAATATTGAACTAGGAGACAGAGTTTAAAGTGGAGTAGGAGGTTAAGGAGGCTTTAGACATGGCAATGTAGGTGGTGGAGGAGGAGGAGATAGCCAAGTCTGCAGCCGGTATACTTGTCTATTCAGCACAAGGTACGGACAAGTCCTGTGGGATCCATGTCTGGTTCATTTTAATCAATGTGAGCTTGCCTGTGGACAGGCGGCTGTGCTTGTCTGTGATCACCCCCCCTGCCATGCTAAACACACGTTCAGACAATACACTGGCCGCAGGGCAGGCCAGCACCTCCAAGGTGTAAAGGTCAAGCTCAGGCCATGCGCCCAATTTGGAGACCCAGAAGTTGAATGGGGCAGACCCATCAGTCAGTACATGTAGGCGTGTGTACATGTACTGTTCCACCATGTTACTGAAATACTGCCTCCTGCTAAGACGTTCCGTATCAGCTGGTGGTGCTGGATGTTGTGGCGTGCTGACAAAGCTTTTCCACATTTCAGCCATGCTAACCCTCCCTTCTGAGGTGCTGGCGGTGCCCCAGCTGCACTGGCAACTTCTACCTCCTCCTCTGCCTTCGCCTTGTGTTTCCACTGAGCCCCCGCTGTCAGGTGGGAATGCCATGAGCAGCGCATCTACCAGCATTCGCTTGAATTGCGCATCTTCCGATCACGCTCCAGTGATGGAATTAAGGATGGCGCGTTGTCCTTGTAGCGGGGATCCATTAGGGTGGCCACCCAGTAATCAGCACTTGTTAGAATGTGGGCTACTCAGTGGTCGTTGCGCAGGCACTGCAGTATGTATTCACTCTGTGTGCCCGGCTGCCAGGAGGCAACGACAAGCAGTTCTATGTGAGTGGTGTATCGTCTGTGTCCACTGTATCCCCCCAGCCATGCTCCATGCTCCATGCTCCAGTGATGCCCATGAGCTGCTTTGGGTGCCACCCTGCTGTGAACCTCCTCATTATCCCCCTCTTTCTCATCCTCCATAACTGTGTCCTGCCTGGACAGCTGTGTAGCTGGCCTCTGTTGGTGCAGGAACCCACCCTCCGAGCCACTTGTGAATGACTGGCCTGATAACCGTGGAAATGATCCCTCTTCCTCCTGTGCCACATCCTCTTCCATCATCGCCTGAAGCGTTTTTTCAAGGAGACATAGAAGCGGGATAGTAACACTGAGGACAGCGTCATCAGCACTGGCCATGTTGGTGGAGTACAGTGTAACACCCGTGCTTACTGGTCCACGTATCGGTGGTTATGTGGACCTTGCCACAGATGGCGTTGCGCAGTGCGCACCTGATTTTGTCCATAATGTTTTTAAAAGTCTCTGTTTTCCACCAGACGCCATGACAGCATTTGAAAGGCCAGGAATTTTGAAATGCTGGCATTCAGGGCCAGGGATCGATGTTGGGTAGGGGGTACTTCCTTTTTCTTTCCAGTGTTTGGGGGTTGGACAGCTGAATGCTTCCATGGGACAGTGTGGAGATGCTTGGTGACGGTGGTGAAGGTGGTGGTGTTGCTGCCACATCCTCTGTTTGCGGGGTGGCAGGTGCCACTGTCACTCCAGAGGGGGAGCAAGAGGCCGAGACTGCAGCAGAAGAGGGAGCATGAGAAGCCTGAGATATTTTGTGGTTTTTGAGGTGTGTTCTCCACTGCAGCTCGTGCTTTGCATTTAGATGCCTGGTCATGCAGGTGGTGCTCAGGTTTAGAAAATGTATGCCTCGCTTCAGGCTCCAATTGCACAGCGTGCAAACCACTCGCGTCTTGTCGTCAGCACATTGTCTGAAGAACTGCCACACCAGGGAACTCCTTGGAGCTGGCTTTGGTGTGCTCAGTCCCTGGGTGCGGTGGGCAGTAGAAGGCGTACTGGCTAGAGGATGGCCACTCTGCTTTTGCACCCTGCTACCTCTTTTGCTGTGTGGCTGGCGCTGTGTGACCACCACCTCTTCCTCCGAACTGCACACGTCACTCGCATGACCTTTATTCAATGTGGGGTTGAGGACCTTAAACCCACTCCTCACCACTGCCCTCTTGGCCGGTCTTCACACTGCATAAAGCCGCAGCAGTTGGCACCTGTGTTTTGTCATCATCAGAGATATGCTGCGGTGGTCCTCCCATGTCCACATACTGAAACATAAGTGGTTGGGCATCAGTGCACTCAATCTCTTCCACTTCTGGGGCAGAGCTAGGTGGAAGGTGGATGGCCCATGGAAACACTGCTAGCAGAGTCATCAAAAAGCATAAGAGACTGCTGCATGACTTGGGGCTCAGACTGCTTGCCTGATTTGCAAGGGAGTTAGGTGAAAGACAGATGCCCATGGGCTGCAGGTGCCAACTCTGCGTTTTCAGCAGGGGACTGGTTGGGAGACAATGTGAAGGAACTGGAGGCACTGTCACCCACCCAATCTACTACCGCCTCTACTTGTTCTGGCCTCACCATTTGTATACCGGTATTTGGGCCTACAAAAATAACACTGAACGTTCTGTCGCCTACATGCACCTAAGGAAGGTGTTCTATTTGGGGCGTGTAGCTGGCACAGATCGACCATGTCCTCCTCCTGCAACAGGAGCTCCACCAACACCAGCAGCACCACCCTTATTTGATGCTCTCCTTATTCTTTGAGGTCACCCACTGAACTAACAGACAATTTTCCTGTCACGTATGCAGTGCAGGTCTACCTCACACCAAAAATGGGTATATGTCACCCACGGATCTAACAGACAGACTAACTATATTAATTTCCCTGTCCTGTATGCAGTGTAGGTGTACCTCACACAAAAAATGGGTATATGTCACCCACCGAACTAACAGGTGGATTAACTATATTAATTACCCTGTCACAGATGCAGTGCAGGTGCACCTCACACAAAAAATGGGTATATGTCACCCACAGATCTAACAGACTGATTAACTATATTAATTACCCTGTCACAGATGCAGTGCAGGTGTACCTCACACAAAGGGAGGGAAGGGATGAAAATGAGCTCTTAACAAGCTCTGCCTCTAATGCCACGAGATGTAAGGCATCTATCCTAAAAATCAATGTTCAGCTCTTAACAAGCTCTGCCTTGAGACATGACTTGGACATTAAATAAGCCAGCACCTCATCTGCAGACAGCTGTTTCGGGGTGATTGCCCCTTACCAGTGCAGAGCAGAGAGTACTGGCTTAACTGGGTCAGAGGCCTGTGTCACGGATGCAGTGCAGGTGTACGTCACACAAAAAATGGGAATATGTCACCCATTGAACTAACAGACGGATTAACTATATTAATTTCCGCGTCACGGATGCAGTGCAGGTGTACCGCACACAAAAATGGGTATATGTCACCCATCAAACTAACAGACGGATTAACTATATTAATTTTCTTGTCATGGATGCAGTGCAGGTGCACGTCACACAAAAATTGGGTATATGTCACCCACTGAACTAACAGACAGATTAACTATTATATTTCTGTGTCAGGGGTGCAAAGATGGTGCATTGCACCCACAAAAGATCCCTATAGGCCACCCAAAGAATTAACATCAATATTAAATATTATATTTCTGTGTCAGGGGTACAAAGCTGATGTATTGCACTCACAAAAAAATCACTATAGGTCACCCATAGAATAAGTAGCCAGATGATATTCCTAACACTCTCCCTCATTTCAGCTGCCTGCTTCCTGCCCTGCACTACTCAGAGCTGATGGGCGGGGCTACACATGATCCAGCTTGTATAGAGGCTGGGTCACATTATGCACCGTCCAATCACAGCCATGCCATTACTAGGCATGGCTGTGATGGCTTCTAAGTGCCAACAGCTTAAAAGCTTGTTGATTGTCTTCCCTGCAGCCTTTCAACAAGCTTTAATATATGCCAGAAACACCAAACTTGAACCCGGACTTTTGCTGAAAAGTTCGGGTTTGGGTCAAGGTACCCGAAATCGCAAAGTTCAGTACGGACCCAAACTTTACAGTTCGGGTTCGTTCAACACTAGTTTTATCGTTTTCTCACAATTTTGAAAGATCTATATTTAGCAGAAATTAGAAGATATATTTTTTAAAAGAGTGACCCTCAACTCTGTGGAAGAAGCGTTCCCCTAATCTATCATTTATGCTGGTTACTGTTGTCATGTTAAACTATGTATTGTATGCCTTGTAATGCTTATGTAAAGGTGTTCTATAAACTGCGTCACCTGTAGGTGTTTCACTCTATATGGCCACTTTCACAATCTCATTATTTAGTCAGGATTTTTCATCTTTTTTTTGCTGTAGGTTCTTCTCCTGGTTTTGGCTTACAAATACTGAAATAAAATACTGACCAAATACTGATGGTGTGAAAGTGACCACTGTCTCTATAGATTACTAATGAATCATGATGTTCTATAAATAATAATTCTAATAATCATTAGTTTCCTTATAAAAATCCACTATACTGTATATACCAGTTCAAAATATCTCACCGTCTCTCACCACAAGTGGTAATGTGAGACTGGCCAAATCAGCTGCACAGCAAGCACAATACACATCAAACATACACATTCTTCTTTAACATTTTAAATTCCCAAGTTAAAAATCAAGGAAAGGAAAGAATCTGTTAATGGAAAATTCAACAAGAAAAGGATAGTGTTCAGCTTTTTCCCTTAATTCCCTAGCTGTGTAGATAATCATCCCTGTCAATATATTTGATGCAGTGCTAATATGAAGTGTTCCATCAAAATGCAACATTATATTCTCACAGGCTTGATTTCTGAATTCTCTTGTGCTGAAAGCAAGGCTCAGTAAGTTGTTCACTGCTGATATAAGGTATCAGTATCAGACAGAAACTGTTCCCTTGAAATGCTCATTCACTATTCACTCCCTCCTTCTCTCCATCTCCCTTTTATGCTTCTCCTCCTAACTCAGTCCTTGTCTTCTCTTGTAAACACTCAAACACCTTCTAGAAAAAACATTTCTCTTCTGTTTCTATAAACCACTTAAATATAATGCATATTCTATAGGGTTCTCCCATTAGAGAAAGTCTATAATTCACATAGTATAAAGGCTCCCACCATAACATGTCTATAGCTCATGACAGGCTGGCTGAACTCCTGTGGGAATGTTAATGCAGCCTGTAGTAGTATTATGTCAATGTACTATATGCAGACAAGTTAAGGGCTAATGAGACATAATCCCACCACATCATACCTGTGTTGGTGTGATCATTTTGGTGTATGGACACCATCAGTAAATGCAAAGTGGACGGTCGGTGTACAGCAGCAACACGTTTATATTTGTTGACCTGTAGTGTTGGGATCATAGTATTGACTTAGTTTTGTGTATAGATTTATTTTTCTGATTGACGATGACCAAGTTGGAGCAACTACTTTTAGGGTGCAGCCACATGGTAAGGTTTACTGATGCAGTTTCTGATGCCAAAACAAGGAGTGAATAATAAAAAAATAAAAGTTGTATGTGTCCTTGGAATTTTCTCTCCTTTTGTGATCCATTTCAGAATTTTGCTCCATCAGGAAACCTGACCATGTGGCCGTACCATTAAGTTACCTGCACAAATTTCTGTATAGATTTCTTTGCATTTCTGCTCCATATTGCACCCAATTTCTAACAGAAGATTTTGCTGTTGATTTGATATTATTTTGATGCAGATCTTATCTTTCATTGGAGAACTAAAACCGCAAACCTAATTGACATGTTGCGGATTCAGAAATCTGCAATGCAGGTCAATTTCTGCACTGAAAAAATACGCAAAGTGTGAATGAGATGTGTGTAATCTCATACACTTTGCTGGTTCAGTGCTATGCTACGGTTTTTCCGCACAGAAAAAAATCATGTGTTCTGCAACATGTGCAGGTGGCCTTAGACTAGTCTTTTTTTGTAGTGTCTTTTAGTGTAACGATGAGGAATTCCAGCACGAAGTAAAATTATCATTGCAGCGTCATTATTAGTATATTCACATCACAAGTAAAATGCAATGGACTTCACCTCCCACCACCATCCATCAGGTCAACATGTTTCAAGCCAATGAGGTTTTTAATCATAACCACTCAGGTTTCCCAGGTTGTGTGGTTCTCATATATACCCCCCCCCCCCTCAATTAGAGGGAACCAAAGAAAAAAAGAAAAACAGGGAGGAGAAAATGTAAAATTAGAAGGGGGAAGGGAGAAAGGGAGAAGTGAGAATGGTAGAGGGAAAAGCTGAACACAGGTGAGGGAAAGTAAGCTAAAAAAAAAAAAAGAAAAAAAAGTGAGATTGGGTAATGAGGACCACAATCTCTAAAATGGACCAACCACACCCGAACCTCTAGTGAAATTAACCCTAAAAACATTAAAATCAAAATTGGTATTAAAGCCCATGTACCACCATGTCACGGCTAATTATCTGACCCGAAAATTGGTACAAAAAGGCCCAGTAAATATTAGGGGGACATTAGGGCCTAATTCTATAATAGCTTAAAACTGCATAGTGTGTACGGGCTCCACATTCCAATTTAGACTTGCTGGGTTAAAAACAGAAAGGGGTAGGAAACAACCAAGGGGCGAACAATAGATCCCCACAAAGGTTTCCTGCCCTGCAAACCGTTGACACTAGAAATGGCCTATATAAGTAACACACTCTCATAATAATATTACATAGAATTAATAAGATGACAGATGTCAATACAACGTTTAATAAAAATGCATGAGTTCTTTTTTCTGGTTCAGTTCGGATGGAAACCTGGCTATTCAATGTAAAGATCCAGAAGGCTTCATGCAACAGGATTTTTTTCTTGATGTTACCTCCCCGTTTTGGAGTCACTACTTTCTCAAACACAAAGATATGTAGACTATTAGTGTTTCAGTTATGCTTAGGTATAAAATGATTTGCTACACTGGATATGCCCATAGACCTCCTTGAGACAATTCGGCATCCTTTTTTGAGGGTATTATATAAGACCTCATCATCGTAAAGTATCGGGAGACATTTCCTAACCACTGTAATTCTATTTTAGACAAAGGACTAAATGAGGCTTTTATTAATCAGAAAGTGTGTGTGATTTTCTGTGTGCGGAAGCACCGGTAACACCAATAATTCATGCACTGCCTAAAACACATAAAAATCTAAATCCACCCCCATTGCGACCCATTTCTCTGGCATTGGGTCTCTAACTGAAAGATTGGGGGATTGGTTGGACTCGCTATTGCAACCCTTAGTCAGGAGATTGGCAGGATAAATCCGGGATACCACGGATGTATTACGGGCTGTACATAATAGAAAATAGTGTAGCGGTTTTTCATGGCTCACTTTAGATGTACTTTCACTGTATCCTTCCATCCCCCATGAAGTTGCGATTTGGGCCTTAGAATACCATCTTTACAGATATAGTAGATACACACCTGAATTTATGGCTTACATTTCTGAGGTCACGTTTTTCCTTATGACCCATAATTATTTTTGGTTTGATAAGAAGTTTTATCTACAAATAGAGGGTGTGTCAATGGGGGCTAAGTATTCACCTTGCCTTGCTAACATTACTTTGGTCTATTGGGAGGAACGTTATATCTTTTCAACTGAGAATCCCTTTGTGGGGGCGGTGGTCTGGTATGGCAGATACATGAATGATCTGCTCATTATTTGGTGCACTGATGTGTCTGCCATACCAGACTTCGTGGAGTATGTTAATAACAACCCATGCAACCTCAAATTTACACATTTTGTGGACCCCCATATTGTCAGCTTTTTAGATCTCAAATTGAGAGGCACACAGGATCAAAATATTGACATAGAAACATTTTGTAAGGAGATTTTAGGTAACACCATACTCAAGGCTATAAGTTACAATCCTAGACACACGATTAAGGCTATTCCAGTGGCTGAATTTACCTGTGCATGCAAAAACTGAAGCACTGAACCTGCTTTTAAATTATTTGGAATCGCCTTAAAATGAGAGGCTATCCTGATTGGATGCTGTACAGAGCTCATGATATAGCATCTAATAAGTGTAGGGAGAAACTTCTGCTCAACACTGTAAAATCTAGTATAAGACGTGACAACCGTAATAATAAAAACACAAACAGAGGGGAAAACAATAAAGATAAGACAGACAGGCCAACTTTACGTATAGCCGACAGTTTTCTGAAATACGGCGAGCTGTTCGGAAATGTCTCCCGATATTTTACAATGATGAGGTCTTATATAATACCCTCAAAAACGGATGCCAAATTGTCTCAAGGAGGTCTACGACTTTGGCCAATTCTTTGTCTCCATCATTGTTTAAACGTACTCCAATTACAGATGGAAATAACTGGTTGAAATTCATGGGCTTCACTAAATGTTGGGGTCATCCCTGCAAGACTTGTAAATTTGCTGTTCAAACTACTGAATTTAATAATTCCTCACATACACATACATTTCCCATATGAAATTATATTAACTTCAACACATCCGGAGTAATTTACGCTATTAAATGTAATCTATGTGATTTAACATATGTGGGGAGCACAAGTAGACAATTTAAAATAAGATTGCAGGAGCATCTCAACTATATCGAAAACCCACGAGCAATGGGCGTATCCAGTGTAGCAAATAATTTTATACTTAAGCATAACCGCAACACTAATAGTCTACGTACATTTGCGTTTGAGAAAGTGGTGACTCCAACAAGGGGCGGGGGGGTAACATCAAGAAAAAAATCCTGTTGCGTGAAGCCTTCTGGATCTTTACATTGAATAGCCAGGTTTCCATCCGAACTGAACCTGAAAAAAGAACTCATGCATTTTTATTAAACATTGTATTGACATCTGTCATCTTATTAATTCTATGTAATATTATTATGAGAGTGTGTTACTTATATAGGCCATTTCTAGTGTCAACGGTTTACAGGGCAGGAAACCTTTGTGGGGATCTATTGTTCGCCCCTTGGTTGTTTCCTACCCCTTTCTGTTTTTAACCCAGCAAGTCTAAATTGGAATGTGGAGCCCGAACACACTATGCAGTTTTAAGCTACTATAGAATTAGGCCCTAATGTCCCCCTAATATTTACTGGGCCTTTTTGTACCAATTTTCGGGTCAGATAATTAGCCGTGACATGGTGGTACATGGGCTTTAATACCAATTTTGATTTTAACGTTTTTAGGGCTAATTTCACTAGAGGTTCGGGTGTGGTTGGTCCATTTTAGAGACTGTGGTCCTCATTACCCCGTCTCACTTTCTTTTTTCTTTTTTTTAGCTTACTTTCACTCACATGTGTTCAGCTTTTCCCTATACCATTCTCACTTCACCCTTTCTCCCTTCCCCCTTCTAATTTTACATTTTCTCCTCCCTGTTTTTCTTTTTGCTTTTTCTATTTGGTTCCCTCTAATTTAGGGGGTGGTATATGAGAACCACACAATCTGGACAACCTGAGTGGTTATGATTAAGAACCTCATTAGTTCGAAACATGTTGACCTGATGGGAGGTGGTGGGAGGTGAAATCCACTGCATTTTACTCGCGATGTGAATATACGAATGAAGTCCCTGCAACAATATTTTTTTTGCGTGCTGGAATTCCTCCTTGTTTTCCTCGTATGAAGAGCTGGCCTTGGCTGTTCCGTGCTCGGAAGACACTGGGTGAGCTGAACTAATTTACTTTATTTTAGGATTGTCTTTTAGTGTATCATGCCTGCCATTTTTAGAATAAAAATACGATCAATTCAATACAGTACAAACTTATTTTAAAATATTTTTTTAAATGTTTTTTTTCTAGTAACATTTTTCTTCATGTTGTGTTTTAATTACCATTGCCATTTACATATATATTTTTTTAATTACAGCATGCTCTATGTGGTGCTTTGTTGCCCCGTTTTCATTTTTTTTTTAGCCCACACCTGCTTGAAAAAAACAATTGGTTGGCTTGGTTGGCTTAAATTGAGACAGAAATGTAAAGAATTGTGTTGCAATTTTGGTGCTAACCAGTGCATCATAGGTCATGATACTTTCCCCACAAAGACACACTGTAAAGCTAAGCCCTCGAAGAAAATTGTAGACACCGGATTGAGCCAATATTTATAACATTTTAGGCAGATTTTAGGCACAGACATATTAGTAAGACTGGGGACAGTTTGTTAAAAAAAAGTTCACAAAATGTAGCACAAAATGCAGAAACAGTGGTTTTAGATTTTTATTTTTTTTACAAAAAAATGCAAATAAAAAAATGTACTCTAGCATAAACCATAGCAATTTAGCTCTGTTATACAGAATATAAGTCTGCAAGATGCTTGTACAGAAGAAATGCAGTACAACTCTCCTATTAGTAATCTTAATGTGCACAGAAGTGCTAGGCAGCACACAGTGGTCTAACTTTAAAGTGCATCTGTCACCATGATTAATCCTATGAAACCAGGGATACTGCCTTATAGTGTTCATTATTGGTTGGTGACTAAATTGAGCCCTTTTTCTCTGCAATCCATATAACTAATGCATATATTTTCTTAATTTTACCTATATGCAAATGAGGTGCTCATGGCACAGAGAGACTTCACCTCCACCTCTCCCTGTTGTCACCCCTCTCCCTGTTGTCACCCCTCTTAGTGAGATTGACAAGATCAGGCAGCTCCACTGCTACAAAGCCTGGCCCTGCAATCTCAGGCATGCTCCAGCAGCAGTACCATCTGTTCATGTGCAGTGAAAATCTCAGAGCGGGGATGACAAGAGATCTTCACTGCACTGGTCAATGTATGACATTTAAAGGATGCCTGGCACCATCAATCTCAAAGAGAGAGAAAGAATGGCAATGGGGAAAGATGGAAACACCTAATTTAAATATGACTAGAAGAAAAGGGCAGTATGGATGGTTTAATTGATAATAGTGGCAGATGGTCTTTAACCACTTCCAGACCGCGCCATTTACCCCCTTCCTGACTAGGCCTAATTTTGCAAATCTGACTTACAGTATATCACTTTATATGGTAATACATTTGGAATGCTTTTACTTATCCAAGCCATTCAAAGACTGTTTTCTAGTGACACATTGTACATCATGTTAATGGTAAATTTGAGTCAATATATTTCCCCTTATTTATAAAAAAAAAAAGTTAACAAAGATTAGAAAAAATTCACTGTTTTCTGAATTTGAATCTCTCTGCTTTTGAGACAGATAGTGATACCTCATAATATACTCATTAATTAAAGGGTAACTGTCATATTATATTTTTTTTAATGTAATTGGATTGGTCTGACTAAGTTTACCCTAGTTCCCTAGTTAATACACCTAGCGTTGCAAGGTGTCTTCCGTCTCCTATCTTCTATATACAGAAGATGGAGGACATAGTAGTGGGCAGTCCCGAACGCTGCATGCGCCCTCCCGTCGGACAGGGATAGTGCCGACATTCACGATACAAATTTGCGATTAGAATATTTGCGATTACTCAGGAGGCACTAGTGGAAGTAGTCTGGAGAAAGCCGATTGGTTGGGGTGAGGCTGCGCGTTCCCGAGATGAGGTGCATGAATTCTGGGTAGTTAGAGAGGGAGGTCTTAGCCTCAGGGTAAGGGCATCGGCGGCCATCTTGAGAAGATAGTCAGAAAGAAGTCTTGTGAGGACCGGTTGCTATAGATGGAATCTTATTAAACAACTGGTATGTGAACACAGTAATTAGTGTTTATGGATTATCACCACAGCAGCAACAACATACACTGCCTGTCCAAAAAAAAAGTCGCCACCAAGAAACAAAAAGATTACACACTTTAATATTTTGTTGAACCGCCTTTAGATTTGATTACGGCACACATTCGATGTGGCATTTTTTCGATAAGCTTCTGCAATGTCACCAGATTTATTTCCATCCAGTGTTGCATTAACTTTTCACCAAGGTCTTGCATTGATCATGGTAGCGTCTGACTGCTGCGCAAAGCCTTCTCCAGCACATCCCAAAGATTCTCAATGGGGTTAAGGTCTGGACTCTGTGGTGGCCAATCCATGTGTGAAAATGATGTCTCATGCTCCCTGAACCACTCTTTCACAATTTTAGCCCGATGAATCCTGGAATTGTCATCTTGGAATATGCCCGTGCCATCAGTGGAGAAAAAAAATCCATTGATGGAATAACCTGGTCATTCAGTATGTTTAGGTAGTCAGCTGACCTCATTCATGGAGCACATACTGTTGCTGAACCTAGACCTGACCAACTGCAGCAACCCCAGATCATGGCACTGCCCCCACAGGCTTGTACAGTAGGCAATAGGCATGATGGGTAGAGATGTCGCAAACATAAAATTTTCCGTTCGCGAACGGCGAACGCAAATTTCTGCAAATGTTCGCGAACGGGCGAACCGCCATAGACTTCAATAGGCAGGCAAATTTTAAAACCCACAGGGACTCTTTTTAGCCACAGTAGTGATGGAAAAATTGTTTCAAGGGGACTAACAACTGGACTGTGGCATGCCGGAGGGGGATCCATGGCAAAACTCTCATGGAAAATTACATAGTTGGCACAGAGTTGGATTTTAATCCATAAAGGACATAAATCACCTAACAACCCTATATGAGTGGTGTCTTAACTAGTACTATTCCTATCAGTTTAATCCCTGTTACGTCCCCTATCCGGGGACGTGTGTCGAATTGATTAACCATTGTCGAATTAACGAACCATTACGACATCCTGGAATAATTTAGTTCTGAGCTTTGAACTTGCTTTGTATTGGAATTGATGGGGATTTTTTAAATTGTCTGCATTATTTCTAATAAACTATTAAGAGACTTTATTATGATTTTTTTATTTTATGTATTAAAAACCCACCCATACTTTTTTTTTTTTTTTTAAGTTGTAAGTTTTTTCTATGAAAAATAATCCAGCCGATCGCTTTTGGTCTGATCATAATGAAGCAACGGCCGTATCATCTGGGGTGTGGCAACATTGCCAACACACTCATAGAGGTGATGATCGCTTCATTGTGATATTCAAGCCCCTTCACCACAACAAGGTAACGATCACGAAGGGGAATTGACACTTGTATGTGCCTTTTTTTTTTTGTTTTGTTTTTGCAGCCACAGTGCAGCACCAGAGGCCAGAAAAATTAGGCATGTACACATGCCTGAAAAATAATGTTATTGTTGCAGCCGCTGTTGTAGCAGCGGCCGGAAAAATTTATGTTTTCAAGGCAGAAAGGTGACTAAAACATTGCGGCTTGAACCCTAGTTGGTGGCAGAGAATTCACGAAAGTCATCCGGTATGCAGACATTAAATACAGCAGCGTGGGGACCATTTTGAGGCCAAGGCATGTCATCAGGCCTTTTGTTATTCAAACGTATCCCCCACTGTCAGTCCCTTCGGAATCCATGCCTCATTCATCTTAATGAAGGTGAGGTAATCAACACTTTTTTGACCGAGGCGACTTCTTTTGTCAGTGACAATGCCTCCTGCTGCATTTCTGACAGGACACTTGAAGCGAGGCAGGCCAGAAGTTCTATCGCAAACTGGGATAGCTCAGGCCACAGTTCAAGCCTGCACACCAAGTAGTCAAGGGGTTCATCGCTCCTCATGGGTGTCAATATCTGCAGTTAAGGCGAGGTAGTCTGCTACCTGTCGGTCGAGTTGTTCTCTAAGGCTGGATCCCGAAGGGCTGTGGCGATGTGTAGGACTGAAAAAGCTCTGCATGTCCTCCATCAACAACACATCTGTAAAGTGTCCTGTCCTTGCTGCCGTGGTCATGGTAGGAGGAGGATTACTTTCACCTCTTCCCCTGTTAGATTCCCGTTGTGCTGTGACATCCCCCTTATAAGCTGTGTAAAGCTAATTTTTTTGTTTTGTTTTGAACTGCTAGATCCTTTCTGACTTTCGGTAAGTTGGTAATATTTCCGCCACTTTCTGCTTATACCGGGGGTCTAGTAGCGTGGCCACCCAGTACAGGTCGTTCTCCTTCATCCTTTTTATACGAGGGTCCCTCAACAGACATGACAGCATGAAAGACCCCATTTGCACAAGGTTGGATGCCGAGATACTAATTTCCCGTTCCTCGTCCTCACTGATGTCATTGACTGTCTGTTCTTCACCCCAGCCACGTACAACACTACGGGTCCCAGATAGGTGACAACAACGAGCACCCTGCGATGCCTGCTGTGGTTGGTCTTCCTCCTCCTCAAAGCCACATTCCTCCTCTGACTCCTCTTCCTCATACTCCTCTTGCAGCGTTGCTGCAGGTCTGGCAAGCGATGATGACAAGGCTGTTTCTGCTGGTGATGGTGACCACAACTCTTCCTCTTCCTCTTCACGCTCATCTACAGACTGATCCAGCACTCTTCGCAGGGCACGCTCCAGGAAGAAAACAAATGGGATGAGCTCGCTGATGGTTCTTTCGGTGCGACTGACTAGGTTTGTCACCTCCTCAAAAGGACGCATGAGCCTACAGGCATTGCGCATGAGCGTCCAGTAACGTGCCAAAAAAATTCCCAGCTCCGCAGAGGCTGTCCTAGCACCCCGGGCATACAAATACTCGTTGACGGCTTTTTCTTGTTGGAGCAGGCGGTCGAACATTAGGAGTGTTGAATTCCAACGTGTCGGGCTGTCGCAAATCAAGCACCTCACTGGCATGTTGTTTCGGCGCTAAATGTCTGAAAAGTGCGCCATGGCCGTGTAGGAACGCCTGAAATGTCTACACACCTTCCTGGCCTGCTTGAGGACGTCCTGTAAGCCTGGGTACTTAGACACAAAGCGTTGTACGATGAGATTCAACACATGTGCCATGCACGGCACATGTGACAACTTGCCCAAATTCAATGCCGCCAACAAATTGCTTCCATTGTCACACACCACTTTGCCGATCTCCAGTTGGTGCAAGGTCAGCCACTGATCCACCTGTGCGTTCAGGGCGGACAGGAGTGCTGGTCCGGTGTGGCTCTCTGCTTTCAGGCAAGTCAACCCCAAGACAGCGTGACACTGTCGTATCCGGGATGTGGAATAGCCCCTGGGGAGCTGGGGGGATTCAGTGTATATGCAGCCAGACACCACAGCAGAAGAGGACTCAGCCGAGGAGGTTATGGAAGAGGATGGGGTAGGAGGAGTAGAGGAGGTGGCAGTAGGCCTGCCTGCAAGTCGTGGCGTTGTCACCAACTCTGCTGCAGAGCCACGCATTCCATGCTTGGCAGCCGTCAGCAGGTTGACCCAATGCGCAGTGTACGTGATATATCTGCCCTGACAGTGCTTTGCAGACCAGGTATCAGTGGTCAGATGGACCCTTGCCCCAACACTGTATGCCAGAGATGCCATGACTTCCTTTTCAATCACTGACTAGAGGTTTGGGATTGCCTTTTTTGAAAAAAAAAATTGTCCGGGTACCTTCCACTGTGGTGTCCCAATAGCGACATATTTTTTGAAGGCCTCAGACTCCACCAGCTGGTATGGTAAAAGCTGGCGGGCTAAGAGTTCTGTCAAGCCAGCTGTGACATTGGCTTCCTACGCTCAAACATTTCCTTTACAGACACCTGACTGTGGGCAGATGAGATGGAACTGCTGAAGGTGAGAGGCGGAGAGGCGGGTGGTTGAGAGGGGGCAAGGAGGACAGCAGTGGTTGACGTGGCTGAAGATGCTGGACCAGGAGGAGGATGGTGGCTTTGAGCTTGTGTGCTGCTTCTATTCGTCATCATGTGTTGATCCCATAGGCGTTTGTGATGTGCGATCATGTGCCTTCACAAAGCAGTTGTACCTAGGTGGGTGTTGAATTTCCCACGACTCAGTTTCTTTTGGCGCAGGTTGCAAATGGCATCGCTGTTGTCAGAGGCAGACACACAAAAAAAATGCCACACCGCTGAGCTTTGCAATGACGGCATTCTGGTGGTGAAAACAGCATATGTAGATTGGCGTGCTGTCTGGCTCTCCCCGGGTGCCGATACATGCTGTCTGACTGTGCCACTAGCTCCTTGCGACGACCTCCCCCTGCTTCCAACTCGTCTCCTCCTTCTCTCTGTCTCCCCTTCTGAACTTTCCCCCTCTTCTTCTTCTCTTCGAGCAGGCACCCACGTGGCATCCACGGACACATCGTCATAAACAACCACTTCACTTGTATCTGACACCTCAGCAAAGGAAGCAGCAGCGGGTACAACATCATCATCATCATTACACTGTACGTCCATGTGTGTAATGCTGCCTGACTGAGACCTATCCCTGTTATCTCCATCCTCTGGCAAAAATGGTTGCGCATCACTAATTTCATTCAACTGATGTGTAAATAACTCCTCTGAGGGATCAAGTGAAGCGGCTGTGGTGGCTGTGGTGGTAGTGGTGGCGGTGGGCGGGAGAGTGGTAACTTGAGAGCAGGTGACCAAAGCTGAGCTGGAGGAGGATGGTGCGTCAAGGTTCTTAGCGGAAGCTGTTGAAGATTGGGTGTCCTGTGTAAGCCAATCAACTATTTTCTCCGAATTTTTTGGGTTCAGGGTACGTGGCCTCTGAACACTGGGCATTATTCCAGGGCCAGTGGAAATCACAACACGATGAACACGACGGCCCCTGCGGCGTGGCCTGCCTCTGCCTGTCATTTTTTATTAGATAAGTGTTACTATGTGTGCAAGGTACTGTGCCTCCCTATAT
The DNA here is from genome assembly GCF_905171765.1 of Bufo bufo. Taxonomy (NCBI): domain Eukaryota; kingdom Metazoa; phylum Chordata; class Amphibia; order Anura; family Bufonidae; genus Bufo; species Bufo bufo. The sequence goes on along the minus strand of NC_053393.1, from coordinate 340,755,548 downwards.
AAGTGGTGGGCAGTGGGCACAGTACAGTCTGTGTGGGCCTGACACACACTGGCTTGCAACTGTGATTATATCACAGAAAAATATTAAATAGAATTTTTTTTTTTATCTGCGAGGTATTTGTGAGTGAGTGACACCCTGTAACGGTATAAGTGGAGGCCTAGCCAGTGGCCACAATACAGTCTGTGTGGGCCTGACACACACAGGCTTGCAACTGTGATTAGATCACAGAAAAATATTAAATAGAATTTTATGTATCTGTGAGGTATTTTCTGTCACACCCTGTATGAATTGTGTGCACACAGTACTGTCTGTGACTGAGACTGCAGCCTCTCTCACACGGGCAGGCAACTGCAATATATATATATATATATATATATATATATATATATATATAGCAGACTGATGTACCAGCCCTGAAAAGGGCTTTTTGGGGTGCTGTCAGGACGCTGTCCTTACAGCAGATGAGTCTGTGGACACAGAACACTGCCCTAGCTAACGCTTTCCCTATTGAATCAGCAGCGGCAGCACTGTCCCTCCTCTCACTGAGAATGCAGATTCCGAATGAATCTAAAATGGATGCTGTCCAGGAGGTGGGAGGGTCTGGGAGGGAGGGTCTGCTGCTGATTGGCTGGAATGTGTCTGCTGATTGAGAGGTAGAGGGTCAAAGTTTACTCAATGATGATGTATAGGGGGCGGACCGAACATTGCATATGTTCGCCTGCCGCGGCGAACGCGAACAAGCTATGTTCGCCGGGAACTATTCGCAGGGGAACTATTCGGGCCATCTCTAGTGGCAGATGAGGTTTAGCACTGACAAATGTAAGGTTATGCACATGGGAAGGAATAATGCAAGTCACCAGTACATACTAAATGGTAAAACATTGGGTAACACTGACATGGAAAAGTACCTAGGAATTTTATTGAACAGCAAACTAAGCTGTAAACAAACAGTGTCAGGCAGCTGCTGTCAAGGTCAATAGGATAATGGGTTGCTTCAAAAGGGGCATAGATGCCCGTGATGAGAACATAGTCCTACCACGTTAAAAATTTATGGTCAGACCACACATGGAGTACTGTGTACAGTCGTGGCCAAAAGTTTTGAGAATCAGACAAATATTAGTTTTCACAAGGTTTGCTGCTAAACTGCTTTTAGATCTTTGTTTCAGTTGTTTCTGTGATGTAGTGAAATATAATTACACGCACTTCATACGTTTCAAAGGCTTTTATTGACAATTACATGACATTTATGCAAAGAGTCAGTATTTGCAGTGTTGGCCCTTCTTTTTCAGGACCTCTGCAATTCGACTGGGCATGCTCTCAATCAACTTCTGGGCCAATTCCTGACTGATAGCAACCCATTCTTTCATAATCACTTCTTGGAGTTTGTCAGAATTAGTGGGTTTTTGTTTGTCTACCCGCCTCTTGAGGATTGACCACAAGTTCTCAATGGGATTAAGATCTGGGGAGTTTCCAGGCCATGGACCCAAAATGTCAACGTTTTGGTCCCCGAGCCACTTAGTTATCACTTTTGCCTTATGGCACGGTGCTCCATGGTGCTGGAAAATGCATTGTTCTTCACCAAACTGTTGTTGGATTGTTGGAAGAAGTTGCTGTTGGAGGGTGTTTTGGTACCATTCTTTATTCATGGCTGTGTTTTTGGGCAAAATTGTGAGTGAGCCCACTCCCTTGGATGAGAATCAACCCCACACATGAATGGTCTCAGGATGCTTTTCTGTTGGCATGACACAGGACTGATGGTAGCGCTCACCTTTTCTTCTCCGGACAAGCCTTTTTCCAGATGCCCCAAACAATCGGAAAGAGGCTTTATCGGAGAATATGACTTTGCCCCAGTCCTCAGCAGTCCATTCACCATACTTTCTGCAGAAGATCAATCTGTCCCTGATGTTTTTTTTTGGAGAGAAGTGGCTTCTTTGCTGCCCTTCTTGACACCAGGCCATCTTCCAAAAGTCTTTGCCTCACTGTGCGTGCAGATGCACTCACACCTGCCTGCTGCCATTCCTGAGCAAGCTCTGCACTGGTGGCACTCCGATCCCGCAGCTGAATCCTCTTTAGGAGACGTTCCTGGCGCTTGCTGGACTTTCTTGGACGCCCTGAAGCCTTCTTAACAAGAATTGAACCTCTTTCCTTGAAGTTCTTGATGATCCTATAAATTGTTGATTGAGGTACAATCTTAGTAGCCACAATATCCTTGGCTGTGAAGCCATTTTTATGCAACGCAATGATGGCTGCACACGTTTCTTTGCAGGTCACTGATAGGAATCTCTGACTGATAGGAATCTCTGAGTCCCACTTGGTACCCCTGGCACCAAAACTTCTAGTATCGGCTTGGTTTGAGTCCTTTCTGACGTCAGGAGAGCGCTTCACTCAGTAAGTAACGAAAGACACAACAGTGATGTACTGAATGAACACTCTGAGGTTTATTTTTAATGCACACAGGTTATATAGAGGGGGCTTTACCCTCTTTATTAGCATATCATCGTATGTTATGTATTTAACCTATCATATTAACACGTTTCATTCTACGCTCAGAGAAATAGAAACAAAAACGGAACTTCCATATTAGGAATATTGTCCGGGAGTAGTGCCAAAGAGATAAGATTCAGGGTTACAGAGAATAGAAACCTTACAGTATATTAGTTTTACAGCAATCAGAGTTACTTCTTAACAGAGAAACAAAACTTCAGCAAAAAGCAGAATTGATTTTGACATAATAAAGAACATGGATTCCTTTCAAATCCCCTCTTAAGAACCTTTAGTGGATCACACTACATGGTTCTTTCCTTTCTTGTCCTTTTTCTCTCTATATGATATTAGGTAATTCTTATACCCATCTGGGCTTCGATCCTCCTGGGGTACAGTAGTCTGATATAATGACATATTAGAGAGCCCTTTTTCTAGCATTCGTCTCACACAGGGAATAACACATAATGCTACTACACCTATTACTACAATTACATTTAGTATGACAATCCCTAGTTGCATGAGACCTTGTTTCCAATTTGTGAACCACCCAAAGTATTGATCCCATGGATCATTTATACCTGAGTTCTTTTCCAGTTCTACTGACAGATCTTCAAGCTTCTTTATAGCTATTGTGACCTTACCAGTGGGACCAGTATTATTTGGTATGTATGTGCAACAGGAGGTTGGATCAATCAATACTCGGCACACTCCGCCCTTCTCTGCAAGAATCATATCCAACACCATTTGATTCTGGAATGTCATGATTGAGTCTGCTTGTAGTTCTTCTGCTACCCCTAGAAATGCATCTCTAGTATAGTTTACAAACCTTTGCTGATTGTAGTATATGTAATTTATCCAATCCTCATTTTTATTCACAGTAATAATGGGAAATATTGATTCAAATCCGGCGGCTACTTGATCTCTAGCTTTGAACTCATCTAGGACCCCTCTTGGAACACCTATTGCATCTATATACACATGGGGGTCAAAACTTGAAAGGGGGGCGCTTCTTTTGTTTATCTTTAGCACCCCTTTGTCTATAATATCTGATTCAGTAAAAATGTGCATGTTCATTATAGCTTTGGCAAGCGCACATTCACCTTTCCAGGCACCTTCCAATCTGGATCTTATTTTTCCATCTCCACAGATCCAGTACACATCTCCTATGGAGTACACTTGGTTCTGAGTGAGGGATATGTTCAGATTGCTGTATTTGTGACAATAACCTTTGGTGAAATTCTGTACATTCCTCCCATGTGTACTCCCTTTGTAACATGTGTAGTTACCTGGATATACCTGGATGCCTGCCCCTGGGCGAGGATTTTTTAACAAAAGAGGGTATTTTGATTTCCATTCTGTACATGCACTGTGGTTATAAGACATATTAACAAAAAGAGTCAAAAAACATTCTTAAACACTTTCTGGTAACACTAGGGGTACGGTACCTAGGTGTGGCTTGGCAGCACCGCATATGTAACAGTTACTTTTATTCACAGAGGCTGCACTATACTTCATCCACTCCAGCCACAAATTAACATCAGAAAAACCCGTCCCCATGGCCAAAGTATCCTCATATGTGGGATTAGATATGGCCCTTGGGTTTTTTAAAGAAACTATATGTGGGGCTAGTGGGTTTTTTGGGGACACCTGTGATGGGCTGGTATTCCTTAGACTTATACATATCTCTAAGTTTGAACATTTGTGTTACCTGAGAAGTCTCAGCTCCCCACATGTTATGGAAGTACCATCCTAATACATAATCTCCTTCATCATATTTACCAGGGTTGTCTATTGTCAATACAATCTTCATTTCCGCTGACCTTTTTTTGCAATGATACATTGAAGAGGTGTCCACATAACACGTCCCTCTCTCAAGGAGTGTCATTCTAGTCAAAAGGGACTTAGAATTTTTATCCCTCCTTTTGAGGGCGCTTTCTGGTTTATATCCCCATTTTGTCCCTGTATTCCATCCCACTGATCCCCAGTATCCACAACCTTTTCCCCAGTATGAGTCTGTTACACATATATAGGCCTGTCCTTCTACATAGTCGTTGGAACAATAGTTATAATATGAACATGTTTTCAATATATCACAAAGGCAAAAGGTGTAGGTAGCTACGTGAGTGTTAGATGAATTATACCAAAAGGTGATGACGCCGCCCTTGCTAGTTGCGGCTACTTCTCCCTTACTACTAATTGGTAAAATCAACAAGATTATTGAAGCAATCTTAGTCAGTACATTCAACCATTTCCCAGAAAGGGGTGAGGAGCTCATCATGTTGGAGGTCAGGGCTGTCTGCCCCCGTTAGTACCTCTGGGCCTTGTTGGAGGTCAGGGCTGTCTGCCCCCGTTAGTACCTCTTGTCCTTCTTCAAGGCCAAGGCTGTCTGCCTCCGTTCCTGCCTCCTCTCTTGTTCTCACAAGCTTCACTCGGGTGGCGTGGATCCAAGTTGGAGACTGTTCAGTCAGCACGGCTGTTCTGGTTACTGCAACCACGGTAGTGGGTTGGCCATATGCGAAGTCACCTTGGGATTTTCCTTTCTTCAGTGTTTTTATCACTACCTCATCCCCCACCCTGTATGGGTGGGTGGGTTCCTGTGGAAGAGAGGGAGACTTACAAGCAACTTTTTCCTCAGTTTTATTAAGAACCTGTATCAATTTGGTGACATATTCTTCCCTTATTAAATCAAGATCACCTTCCTGCACTATCATTGGGCGTCTTGCCCAGGGGGTGGGGAAAGGCCTTCCCATGAGTATCTGTAAGGATTCTCAATACTGTTATATCCTACCCCCTCTTTGCAGACTAATCCTGTCTTAGGATTTTTCTGCAATACTGGACAACACCAGTCTTGCTGTTCCTGTTCAGTGGAATATCTTTGAAGATCAGTAAGCATTTGTGACATCTCAGGGGTTGGAGGTGCCAAACATGGCATCTCCCAATGGTTACATGGACCTGTGGGGTTGCATTTGGCCACTCGTTTCGCCACCTTATCTGCCAGCGCATTGCCCTGTGAGACATGATCCTTACCATCTGCTGCCGTGAATCCTCTCCTCAAATCATACCATGGTCCCACACTACCCCATGTGCGTACCTACTACCAGTATAAATGGTGACAGATCTATCAGTATGTAGAATACATGCTCTAGTGAGTGCAATGAGCTCAGCTGCCTGCTGTGTTGAGTGCGGATGCCCTTGAGTAGGCCTATAACATCATGTGTAGTGTGCAAAAATGGTGTAACGTCACATTGTGAAAGGAGTTGCCAACTCTACCATCATAGCACAGGCTGCAAGAGAACACAGACATGCCGGCATCCCTTGAACAGGGGTGGGCATTACCTTTGAGAAAAAATACACAAGGACGCAACTTGCCTCCGTGTTCTTGTGTCAGTACACCCGCCATGGTTTTACAATTTTGTCGTGCAAACATGTGGAAGTTTGTAGTCAGGGAGGCCTAATCCTGGACTTGACATTAATGAACATTTCAGATAATCAAATGCATTGTACATTTCTGAAGACCATCTTATTAAATCAGGTTTGTCCTGCAGTGTTGCCTGTCTCAAGATATTATCATGGTAGGAACAGTCTGGGATCCATTGTCTGCAGTAGTTTATCATTCCAAGGAAGGATAGCTCCTACAGTCACCATGGTTAACAATGGAAGAACAATGATTTCAAGCATCACCCTCCTTTTTAACATGTCAAGTCTGCCATTTTAACCCAATCAGCCTGACATAATGATCTCCAGCCTTGTGCTCGTCAACATTCTCACCTGAGTTAACAAGACGATTACTGAAATGATCTCAGCAGGTCCTTTAATGACAGCAATGAAATGCAGTGGAAAGGTTTTTTTGGAATTAAGTAAATTTTCATGGCAAAGAAGGACTATGCAATTCATCTGATCACTCTTCATAACATTCTGGAGTATATGCAAATTGCTATTATAAAAACTTAAGCAGCAACTTTTCCAATTTCTAATATTTATGTAATTCTCAAAACTTTTGGCCACGACTGTACAGTTCTGGTCTCCTGTGAACAAGGCAGACATAGCAGAGCTAGAGAGGTTTCAGAGGCGGGCAACTAAAGTAATAACAGGAATGAGGGAACTACAGAACCCTAAAAAATTATCAAAATTAGGGTTATTCACTTTAGAAAAAAGACGACTGAGGGGATATAATTTAGTGGCCTATTTCAATACGATACGAGAACTATTTACGCAGGTCACTTTTGTTAGTGTTTGCACTAAAAGCGTTTATTGCCATATTTCTACAACAAAAGAGAAAAATAGACTAAGTTCCTATTTGTTTTATTTGCGCTAAAAGCGTTTCTTGTTGTATTTCACTACAATACGAGAAAAATAGACGCAGTTCACATTTGGTGTTATTTGCGCTAAAAGTGTTTATTGCCTTATTTCTAGAGAAAAATAGAAAATTAGATAGTTCATTTTTGGTGTTATTTGCGCTAAATAAGTTTCTTGTCATATTTCACTACAATATAAGAAAAATAGACGCAGTTCACATTGGGTGTTATTTGCGCTAAAAGCGTTTATTGTCATATTTCATTACAAAACGAGAACAATAGACGCAGTTCACATTTGGTGTTATTTGCGCTAAAAGCGTTTATTGCCATATTTATAGAGAAAAAGAGAGAAATAGACTAAGTTCACATTTGCTGTTATTTGCGCTAAAAGCGTTTCTTGTCATATTTCACTACAATAAGATAAAAATAGACGCAGTTCACATTTGGTGTTATTTGCACTAAAAGCGTTTATTGCCATATTTCTAGAGAAAAATAGACTTAGTTCATATTTGGTGTTATTTGCGCTAAATACATTTCTTGTCATATTTCACTACAATATAAAAAAAATAGATGCAGTTCACATTCGGTGTTATTTGCGCTGAAAGCATTATTTGTCATATTTCACTACAATACGAGAAAAACAGACGCAGTTCACATTTGGTGTTATTTGCGCTAAAAGCTTTTGCCATATTTCTAGAGAAAAATAGACTTAGTTCATTTTTGGTGTTATTTGGGCTAAATACGTTTCTTGTCATATTTCACTACAATATAAGAAAAATAGACGCAGTTAACATTGGGTGTTATTTGCGCTGAAAGCATTACTTGTCATATTTCGCTACAATACGAGAGAAATAGACACAGTTCACATTTGGTGTTATTTGCGCTAAAAGTGTTTATTGTCATATTTCACTAAAATATAAAAATAGACTTAGTTCATTTTTAGTGTTATTTGCGCTAAATACGTTTATTGTCATATTTCACTACAATACGAGGAAAATAGACGCAGTTCACATTTGGTGCTATTTGCGCTAAAAGCTTTTGCCATATTTCTAGAGAAAAAGAAAAAAAATAAAGTTCATATTTGCTGCTATTTGCACTTTTTTTTTTTGTCATATTTCACTACAATACGAGAAAAAATAGACGCAGTTCACATTTGGTGTGATTTGCGCTAAAAGCGTTTATTACCATATTTCTAGAGAAAAAGAGAGAAATAGACTAAGTTCATATTTGCTGTTATTTGTGCTAAAAGCGTTTCTTGTCGTATTTCACTACAATACGAGAAAAATAGACGCAGTTCACATTTGGTGTTTGCGCTAAAAGTGTTTATTGCCATATTTCACTACAATACGAGAAAAATAGACGCATTCACATTTGGTGTTATTTGTGCTAAAACCGTTTATTGCCATATTTATAGAGAAAAAGAGAGAAATAGACTAAGTTCATATTTGCTGTTATTTGCGCCAAAAGCGTTTCTTGTCATATTTCACTACAATACTAGAACAATCGACTAAGTTCACATTTGGTGTAATTTGCGGTAAAAGCTTTTGCCATATTTCTAGAGAAAAAGAGAAAAACAAAGTTCATATTTGCTGTTATTTGCCCTTAAAGCATTTATTGTCATATTTCACTACAATACGAGAAAAAATAGACGCAGTTCACATTTGGTGTTATTTGCGCTAAAAGCGTTAATTGCCATATTTCTAGAGAAAAAGAGAGAAATAGACTAAGTTCATATTTGCTGTTATTTGTGCTAAAAGCGTTTCTTGTCATATTTCACTACGATACGAGAAAAATAGACAGTTCACATTTGGTGTTATATGCGCTAGAAGTGTTTATTGCCATATTTCTAGAGAAAAATAGAAAAATAGACTTAGTTCATTTTTAGTGTTATTTGCGCTAAATACGTTTATTGTCATATTTCACTACAATACGAGGAAAATAGACGCAGTTCACATTTGGTGCTATTTGCGCTAAAAGCTTTTGCCATATTTCTAGAGAAAAAGAAAAAAAATAAAGTTCATATTTGCTGTTATTTGCACTTTTTTTTTTTTGTCATATTTCACTACAATACGAGAAAAAATAGACGCAGTTCACATTTGGTGTGATTTGCGCTAAAAACGTTTATTACCATATTTCTAGAGAAAAAGAGAGAAATAGACTAAGTTCATATTTGCTGTTATTTGTGCTAAAAGCGTTTCTTGTCGTATTTCACTACAATACGAGAAAAATAGACGCAGTTCACATTTGGTGTTTGCGCTAAAAGTGTTTATTGCCATATTTCTAGAGAAAAATATAAAAAAATTAACTTAGTTCATTTTTGGTGTTATTTGCGCTAAATATGTTTCTTGTCATATTTCACTACAATATAAGAAAAATAGACGCAGTTAACATTGGGTGTTATTTGCGCTGATAGCATTACTTGTCATATTTCACTACAATACGAGAGAAATAGACGCAGTTCATATTTTGTGTTATTTGCGCTAAAAGTGTTGTCATATTTCACTACAATACGAGAAAAATAGACGCAGTTCACATTTGGTGTTATTTGTGCTAAAATCGTTTATTGCCATATTTATAGAGAAAAAGAGAGAAATAGACTAAGTTCATATTTGCTGTTATTTGCGCCAAAAGCGTTTCTTGTCATATTTCACTACAATACGAGAAAAATAAACACAGTTCACATTTGGTTTTATTTGCGCTAAAAGCGCTTACTTCCATATTTCTACAGAAAGAGAGAAATAGACTAAGTTCATATTTGCTGTTATTTGCGCTAAAAGTGTTTCTTGTCGTATTTCAATAAAATACAATAAAAATAGACGCAGTTCACATTTGGTGTTATTTGCACTAAAAGCGTTTATTGCCATATTTCTAGAGAAAAATAGACGCAGTTCATATTTGGTGTTATTTGCGCTAAGTACATTTCTTGTCATATTTCACTACAATACGAGAAAAATAGACGCAGCTCACAGTTGGTGTTATTTGAGCTAAAAGCGTTTATTGTCATATTTCACTACAATACGAGAAAAATAGACACAGTTCACATTTGGTGTTATTTGCGCAAAAAAAGACTTTATTGCATATTTCTACAGAAAAAGAGAGAAATAGACGAAGTTCACATTTGGTGTTATTTGCGCTAAAAGCTTTTGCCATATTTTTAGAGAAAAAGAGAAAAATAAAGTTCATATTTGCTCTTATTTGCACTGAAAGCATTTATTGTCATATTTCACTACAATACGAGAAAAAATAGACGCAGTTCACATTTGGTGTTATTTGCGCTTAAAGCGTTTATTGCCATATTTCTAGAGAAAAATAGACTTAGTTCATTTTTAGTGTTATTTAGAGTTGAGCGAACACCTGGATGTTCGGTTCGAGAAGTTCGGCCAAACTTCCCGTAAATGTTCGGGTTCGGGATCCGAACCCGAACCGAACTTCGTCCCGAACCCGAACCCCATTGAAGTAAAAAAGGCTGTAAAACAGCCCAGGAAAGAGCTAGAGGGCTGCAAAAAGCAGCAACATGTTGGTAAATCCCCTGCAAACAAATGTGGATAGGGAAATGAATTAAAATAAAAATTAAAAAAATAAAAATTAACCAATATCAATTGGACAGAGGTCCCATAGCAGAGAATCTGGCTTCACGTAAGCAGAGAATCAGTCTCTTCATGCCATAGCAGAGAATCTGGCTTCATGTCACCCACCACTGGAAGAGGCCACTGTCACATATTTAGGCCCCGGCACCCAGACAGAGGAGAGCGGTCCCGTAACAGAGAATCTGGCCTTATGTCAGCGCAGAATCTGTCTTCATGTCATAGCAGAGAATCAGGCTTCACGTCACCCACCACTGGAACAGGCCACTGTCACACATTTAGACCCAGGCAGAGGAGAGAGGTCCCGTAACAGAGAATCTGGCCTTATGTCAGCGCAGAATCTGTCTTCATGTCATAGCAGAGAATCAGGCTTCACGTCACCCACCACTGGAACAGGCCACTGTCACACATTTAGGCCCAGGCACCCAGGCAGAGGAGAGAGGTCCCGTAACAGAGAATCTGGCCTTATGTCAGCGCAGAATCTGTCTTCATGTCATAGCAGAGAATCGGGCTTCACGTCACCCACCACTGGAACAGGCCACTGTCACATATTTAGGCCCAGGCACCCAGGCAGAGGAGAGAGGTCCTGTAACAGAGAATCTGGCCTTATGTCAGCGCAGAATCTGTCTTCAAGTCATAGCAGAGAATTAGGCTTCACGTCACCCACCACTAGAACAGGCCACTGTCACACATTTAGGCCCAGGCACCCAGGCAGAGGAGAGAGGTCCCGTAACAGAGAATCTGGCCTTATGTCAGCGCAGAATCTATCTTCATGTCATAGCAGAGAATCAGGCTTCACGTCACCCACAACTGGAACAGGCCACTGTCACACATTTAGGCCCAGGCACCCAGGCAGAGCAGAGAGGTCCCGTAACAGAGAATCTGGCCTTATGTCAGCGCAGAATCTGTCTTCATGTCATAGCAGAGAATCAGGCTTCATGTCACCCACCACTAGAACAGGCCACTGTCACACATTTAGGCCCAGGCACCCAGGCAGAGGAGAGAGGTCCCGTAACAGAGAATCTGGCCTTATGTCAGCGCAGAATCAGTCTTCATGTCATAGCAGAGAATCAGGCTTCACGTCACCCACCACTGTAACAGGCCACTGTCACATATTTAGGCCCAGGCACCCAGGCAGAGGAGAGAGGTCCCGTGTGGCGAAACCAACCTCGCCACTGGGTTTTGGAGAGGCCTGTTTATCAGCCTCTTGCCCCAGGATTATGGGCCATATACTAACTTTTAAACCCCTGAACCTATTTAAGTGAATTTTGGATAGGTTTGTCCCCAAGTTATATTGTTTAAATTGATGTAAGTTATATGTATGGACAATGTAAACTCACAAAGTTGTAACAATTTATAATAAGTGTAACTTGTCAGCTTGGGAGGAAATGCTGGGTGTGTTTCTACTGTGCCATTGTCCCATTGTGTGTTTAAATGGTGATGTCTGTTCTGTTGTCCTCACATGTGTATTAGTGATCTCCCTTTGTCCTGAGAGATAATTGGATTGCTCCTCGGTTGTCTCCGGGACAGAGAGGAGGGAACCATGATGCATTGTGGGGATATGTTGTATCTGTCCTGTGACGCAGTCTCCCTACTGGTCCTCTGGGGGCGTGAACGATTTGTTGCTGTACTTACATTGTATGTGTTGTAAATTACTGATTGGTTGCATTTCAAAACCCTGTGGGCAGTACTATGTTTGTGGTCTATGAATAAAAGAGGCTGTACGTGAGCTACAGTCAGACCACTGCTTGACACTCAACACGGAGCCTTGTCTCGTTATTGGGGGGGATCTGCTGTATGCTGTTAGAGACTGATTGCCAGGAGTGTAAGCTGATTCCTGTTCGTCTGCTAGCAGCTATTCGTGAGGTTCCAGTTTGGAGTGCTATTTTGTATCCAGTTCGATAGTTGGTGTTCTGCAGTAGCTGTGCCTGTCTCTCAGAAAGGGGCACATCGCCTAAACGGATTTTAACCCCTTGTCTGCTGAAACGGTCCGTTACATCCCGTAACAGAGAATCTGGCTTCATGTCAGCAGAGAATCAGTCTTCATATCATAGCAGAGAATCAGGCTTCACGTCACCCACCACTGGAACAGGCCACTGTCACATATTTAGGCCCCGGCACCCAGACAGAGGAGAGAGGTCCCGTAACAGAGAATCTGGCTTCATGTCAGCACAGAATCAGTCTTCATGTCATAGCAGAGAATTAGGCTTCACGTCACCCACCACTGGAACAGGCCACTGTCACATATTTAGGCCCAGGCACCCAGGCAGAGGAGAGAGGTCCCGTAACAGAGAATCTGGCTTCATGTCAGCAGAGAATCAGTCTTCATGTCATAGCAGAGAATCAGGCTTCACGTCACCCACCACTGGAACAGGCCACTGTCACATATTTAGGCCCCGGCACCCAGACAGAGGAGAGAGGTCCCGTAACAGAGAATCTGGCTTCATGTCAGCACAGAATCAGTCTTCATGTCATAGCAGAGAATCAGGCTTCACGTCACCCACCACTGGAACAGGCCACTGTCACATATTTAGGCCCCGGCACCCAGACAGAGGAGAGGTTCATTCAACTTTGGGTTGCCCCGCAATATAATGGTAAAATGAAAATAAAAATAGGATTGAATGAGGAAGTGCCCTGGAGTACAATAATATATTGTTAAGGGGAGGTAGTTAGTGTCTAATCTGCACAAGGGATGGACAGGTCCTGTGGGATCCATGCCTGGTTCATTTTTATGAACGTCAGCTTGTCCACATTGGCTGTAGACAGGCGGCTGCGTTTGTCTGTAATGACGCCCCCTGCCGTGCTGAATACACGTTCAGACAAAACGCTGGCCGCCGGGCAGGCCAGCACCTCCAAGGCATAAAAGGCTAGCTCTGGCCACGTGGACAATTTGGAGACCCAGAAGTTGAATGGGGCCGAACCATCAGTCAGTACGTGGAGGGGTGTGCACAGGTACTGTTCCACCATGTTATTGAAATGTTGCCTCCTGCTAACACGTTCCGTATCAGGTGGTGGTGCAGTTAACTGTGGCGTGGTGACAAAACTTTTCCACATCTCTGCCATGCTAACCCTGCCCTGAGAGGAGCTGGCCGTGACACAGCTGCGTTGGCGACCTCTTGCTCCTCCTCTGCCTTCGCCTTGGGCTTCCACTGGTTCCCCTGTGACATTTGGGAATGCTCTCAGTAGCGCGTCTACCAACGTGCGCTTGTACTCGCGCATCTTCCTATCACGCTCCAGTGTAGGAAGTAAGGTGGGCACATTGTCTTTGTAGCGGGGATCCAGCAGGGTGGCAACCCAGTAGTCCGCACACGTTAAAATGTAGCATGTGGTCGCTCATGTGTGCCAGGCTGCCCAGAGGTAAGGACAAGCTGTCCTCTGTGGGAGGCGTATCGTCATCGTCCTGTGTTTCCCCCCAGCCACGCACCAGTGATGGGCCCGAGCTGCGTTGGGTGCCAGCCCGCTGTGAACCTGCTTCATCCTCATCCTCCTCCACCTCCACCTCTTTCTCATCCTCGTCCTCCTCGTCCTCCAGTAGTGGGCCCTGTCTGGCCACATTTGTACCTGGCCTCTGCTGTTGCAAAAAACCTCCCTCTGAGTCACTTTGAAGAGACTGGCCTGAAAGTGCTAAAAATGACCCCTCTTCCTCCTCTTCCTCCTGGGCCACCTCCTCTTCCATCATCGCCCTAAGTGTTTTCTCAAGGAGACATAGAAGTGGTATTGTAACGCTGATAACGGCGTCATCGCCACTGGCCATGTTGGTGGAGTACTCAAAACAGCGCAACAGGGCACACAGGTCTCGCATGGAGGCCCAGTCATTGGTGGTGAAGTGGTGCTGTTCCGCAGTGCGACTGACCCGTGCGTGCTGCAGCTGAAACTCCACTATGGCCTGCTGCTGCTCGCACAGTCTGTCCAGCATATGCAAGGTGGAGTTCCACCTGGTGGGCACGTCGCATATGAGGCGGTGAGCGGGAAGGCCGAAGTTACGCTGTAGCGCAGACAGGGGAGCAGCGGCAGGGTGTGAAGGCCGGAAGCGCGACCAGACGGCCCGCACTTTATGCAGCAGCTCTGACATGTCGGGGTAGTTGTGAATGAAGTTCTGCACCACCAAATTCAGCACATGCACCAGGCAGGGGATGTACGTCAAACCGGCTAGTCCCAGAGCTGCAACGAGATTTCGCCCATTATCCCACACCACTAGGCCAGGCTTGAGGCTCACCGGCAGCAACCACTCGTCGGTCTGTTGTTCTATACCCCGCCACAACTCCTGTGCGGTGTGGGGCCTGTCCCCCAAACATATGAGTTTCAGAACGGCCTGCTGACGTTTACCCCGGGCTGTGCTGAAGTTGGTGGTGAAGGTGTGTGGCTGACTGGATGAGTAGGTGGAAAAAGAGGAGGAGGAAGCTGAGTAGGAGGAGGAGGAGACAGGAGGCAAAGAATGTTGCCCTGCGATCCTTGGCGGCCGAAGGACGTGCGCCAAACAGCTCTCCGCCTGGGGCCCAGCCGCCACTACATTTACCCAGTGTGCAGTTAGGGAGATATAGCGTCCCTGGCCGTGCTTACTGGTCCACGTATCTGTGGTTAGGGGGACCTTGCCACAGATGGCGTTGCGCAGTGCACACATGATTTTATCGGCTACTTGGTTGTGCAGGGAAGGCACAGCTCTCTTGGAGAAGTAGTGCCGGCTGGGAACAACATACTGTGGGACAGCAAGCGACATGAGCTGTTTGAAGCTGTCTGTGTCCACCAGCCTAAATGACAGCATTTCATAGGCCAGTAGTTTAGAAATGCTGGCATTCAGGGCCAGGGATCGAGGGTGGCTAGGTGGGAATTTACGCTTTCAATCAAATGTTTGTGAGATGGAGAGCTGAACGCTGCCGTGTGACATGGTTGAGATGCTTGGTGACGCAGGTGGTGGTGTTGGTGGTACATCCCATGTTTGCTGGGCGGCAAGTGCCAACGTCCCTCCAGAGGCGGAGGAAGAGGCCGAGGCGGCAGCAGCAGAAGAGGTAGCAGGGGGAGCCTGAGTGACTTCCTTGTTTTTAAGGTGTTTACTCCACTGCAGTTCATGCTTTGCATGCAGGTGCCTGGTCATGCAGGTTGTGCTAAGGTTCAGAACGTTAATGCCTCGCTTCAGGCTCTGATGGCACAGCGTGCAAACCACTCGGGTCTTGTCGTCAGCACATTGTTTGAAGAAGTGCCATGCCTTTGGGGTGCTCGGTCCCAGATGGCGGTGGTCAGTAGCAGGCAGAGTCTCTTGGTGGCGGGTGTTCTGATTTTGCCCACTGCTCCCTCTTTGTCTTTTGCTACGCTGTTGGCTCGGTCTCACCACTGCCTCTTCCTCCGAACTGTGAAAGTCAGTGGCACGACCTTCATTCCATGTGGGGTCTAGGACCTTATCGTCCCCTGCATCGTCTTCCACCCAGTCTTGATCCCTGACCTCCTGTTCAGTCTGCACACTGCAGAAAGACGCAGCAGTTGGCACCTGTGTTTCGTCATCATCAGAGACGTGCTGAGGTGGTATTCCCATGTCCTCATCATCAGGAAACATAAGTGGTTGTGTGTTAGTGCATTCTATCTCTTCCACCCCTGGGGAAGGGCTAGGTGGATGCCCTTGGGAAACCCTGGCAGCAGAGTCTTCAAACAGCATAAGAGACTGCTGCATAACTTGAGGCTCAGACAGTTTCCCTGATATGCATGGGGGTGATGTGACAGACTGATGTGCTTGGTTTTCATGCGCCATCTGTGCGCTTTCTGCAGAAGACTGGGTGGGAGATAATGTGAACGTGCTGGATGCACTGTCGGCCACCCAATTGACTAATGCCTGTACCTGCTCAGGCCTTACCATCCTTTGAACGGCATTGGGCCCCAACAAATATCCCTGTAAATTCTGGCGGCTACTGGGACCTGAGGTAGTTGGTACACTAGGACGTGTGGCTGTGGCAGAACGGCCACGTCCTCTCCCAGCACCAGAGGGTCCACTAACACCACCACGACCATGTCCACGTCCGCGTCCGCGTCCCTTACTAGATGTTTTCCTCATTGCTCCCGTTCACCACAATAAGAAAAATATTATTCGGGCCAATGTATTGAATTAAAATTCAGGCCTTTTTTTACAGACACCTAACACTGTCTGGCTATCTATTTAGGTACCGTATTACACTAATACAGGCACACCAGTAATGACAGATTTAGCTGAATATAAATGTGAGGCCTATTTTTTAGGTGCTGTGTGACAGGTATACGTTTAATCACAGAATTAGACTTGTATCTGCACTGTAGCGTGTGTGTTAAGTTTTTCAGAATGACCCTATCAGCACCTTGAATCTAATATACCCTTTTAGGGATAGATTTAAAGTAGGCCTGTTACAGCAGAAACCACTAATTTTGAGAATGGCAAATTTGGGAATTGTTTTTCAACCCAGAACAAAAACTATGCTTTGACGGTCACTAAAAATAACTTGACCAGCTAAAACAGTACTGAATTGGAGGAATATAAATGTCAGGCCTATATTTTAGGCGCTGGGTGACAGGCTCAACTTGCCCCTGATGTAGTATATGGCCAAAAAATAACCACACTATTGATGGTTAAATGCACTTGGGTGACACAGGCTCAGCCTGCACCTGATGTAGTATATGGCCAAAAAATAACCACACTATTGATGGTTAAATGCACTTGATGAAAGCTTGACCCTGATGTAGGATATAGAAAAAAATAACCACACTATTGATGGTTAAATGCACTTGGTGGTAGCTTGTGCTGACGCACCACAAGCCACAAAATGGCCGCCGATCACCCCAGAAAAAAGTGATATAAAAACGCTCTGGGCAGCCTAAAAAAAGTGAGCAATTAAATATCAGCACTTCAATGATCCACAGCTGTAGATCGCTCACTGAATGAAGTCTTTTGGAAGAGTTAATCTGCCTAATCTCGCCCTAACGCTGCAACCTCTCCCTACGCTTGTATCAGCAGAGTGACGTGCAGCGCTACGTGACCCAAGCTTATATAGAGGCTGGGTCACATGCTGCACTGGCCAATCACAGCCATGCCAATAGTAGGCAAGGCTGTGATGGCCTCTTGGGGCAAGTAGTATGATGCTTATTGATTGGCTGCTTTGCAGCCTTTCAAAAAGCGCCAATAAAGCGCCAAACACCGAACCCGGACTTTTACGAAAATGTTCGGGTCCGTGTCACGGACACCCCAAAATTCGGTACGAACCCGAACTATACAGTTCGGGTTCGCTCATCCCTACTTATAACGTTTCCGCATCCCAAATATCTGTGATATTGACTGTAATTTATTTGCGCATACACTTAAAAAAACTACGCTACTGTACATGTGACATACTTGCAAGCATATATACCATTTAATATGATGAAGGTATGCAGTAAGGGACGGGGAAGTGCCCATGTTGCTGATGGAGCACGCAGAGGCCATGGCCCTGGGTGCAGTGAAACTGTGCCTGCTGCCAGAGCAAAAGAAACACACTCATGCACGATACCTAGCTTCATATACTAGTTTGCATGGTGGGGCAGGACACCACTCTCGAAGTCAGACCAGTGCGAGCAGGTGGTCGGTTGGATTGCAGCAGATAATGCTTCCAGTCAGATACGAACCACCCTGTCTTCCACAAAGTCCAGTCACAGTATCCAAGAGTCTGGTCAACAGAATCCTCGCCCTGATCCTCCTTACTCCCACCATGGAGAGTCTTTGCAAACAAGTGATCCCAAATTCGGATATTCCGAGGAGCTCTTTTCATCGCCATTCCTTAATTTTGGCTTCTCGCCAAGCCCGCTTGCAGAGGGACATGAGGAGATCTTGTGCCCTGATTCCCAAACTCTTGAGCATCCACAGTCAGAAGAAGATGGCGGTAGGGAACAGCAATTGGTGTTTCACGAGGTGGATGATGATGATGATGATGAAACACAATTGCCAATAAGTCAATGGCAATTAGTGTCTCAAGAGGCTGATAATGAGGATGAGACACAGTTGTCAATAACTGAGGTTGTTGCTAGGTCAACAAGTCAGGAGGATTAGCAGAGTGAAGAGGAGGTGGTGGACGATGAAATCACTGACCCAACCTGGGAAGGTGGCAAGCCAAGCCAGGACAGCAGTACAGAGGGGGAGGGATCTGCAGCACCGCAACAGGCTGTAAGAGGGCAGTGGGGTGGCAAAAGGGAGAAGGCCACACCAAAGAGACCCGCAACTGTTCCCCAGGGCACACCCTTGTAGATATCTCCCTTGCAAAGGGGTAGGTGTTCCGCAGTCTGGCACTTTTTTTATGAAAGTGCGGACAATAGAAGAATTGTCATTTGCAACCTGTGCCGTACCAAAATCAGCAGGGGCGTGAACACTAGGAACCTTCCCACCACCAGCATGATCCGCTACATGGAATTAAAGCACCCTAATAGGTGGGCCAAACGCCCGGGTCCACAATCGGTGTCTGCGGGTCACATGACTGCCTCCTCTTCCCCTGTGTTACGTGCTGGCCAATCCCCTGTCAAAGATGCAGGCTCGGAAGCCTCCCGCCCTGCAACTGGACTTTCGCAAGCACCATCAGATAGCACATCCACTTCTGTGTCCCAGTGCAGCGTACTTTGAAGGCCTTTGAACGAAAGCGCAAATACTGAGCCACCTACCCATAGGCTAGAACACTAAATGCGCACCTTTCCAAATTGCTGGCCTTGAAAATGTTGCCATTTAAGCTTGTGGACACTAGGGCTTTCTGCAGCCTGATGGCGGTGGCCGTCCCTCATTACTCAGTCCCCAGCCGCATTATTTTGCCTGGTGTGCTGTCCCTTCCTTACACCAGCATGTGTCCCATAACATCACCCGTGCCCTGACCAACGTAGTTACTGGGAAGGTCCACTTAACGACTGAAACATGGACAAGTGCTTGTGGCCAGGGACACTGGGTGAATGTTGTGGATGCCGGGAGCGAGTCGTACCCTGGGATGGCACAGGTGCTACCGACGCCAATGATTGTGGGCCCTACTTTCATCAGGATTTCCGCCACCACCTACAACCCCCCCTTCTCCTCCTCTACCGCCTCCTCCACTTCCACCTCTGAATTGTCATCTTGCAGCACCAGTCTGCCATCACTCAGTAGCTGGAAGCAGTGTAGCACTGCAGTGGGGAAGCGGGAACAGGCCATACTGAAACTTATTTGCTTAGGTGACAAACAGCACACCGCCGCAGAGCTATGGCAGGGTATAAGGGACCAGACTGAGCTGTGGCTCTCGCCACTGAACCTACAACCAGGCATGGTTTTGTCTGATAATTGCAGTAACTTGGTGGCGGCTTTGGAGCTCGGCAAGCCCCCACACATACCATGCCTAGCCCACGTGTCATCGGGATTTTGTGTATAGAGCTGAGGACATGGGTTGCTAGATGGCCGCTAGCACATCTGCAATACCCAGTCCCCATAGCTCTGTGTTCTTTTATTGTGTAAAAAAAAAATATTTTATACATATGCAAATTAACCTGAGATGAGTCCTGTCTCTGAGATGAATCAGGGACAGGACTCATCTCAGGTTAATTTGCATATGTATCAAATAGTTTTTTTTTACACAATAAAAGCACACAGAGCTATGGGGACTGGGTATTGCGAATGTGCAAGCGGCCATCTAGCAACCCATGTCCTCAGCTCTATACACAAAATTCCGGTGACAGGTTCCCTTTAAACTTTAGTGGTTCAGCAGTTTCTGAAAACCTACCCCAATTTCCGGAGCTACTGGTGAAGGTGCGCCGCGTGTGTGCACATTTATGAAAGTCATCTACAGCTGACAGCGCTGCAGCAGCGCTTGCAATTGCCAGCTCACTGACTGCAATGCGACATGAG
The DNA here is from genome assembly GCF_905171765.1 of Bufo bufo. Lineage (NCBI taxonomy): Eukaryota > Metazoa > Chordata > Amphibia > Anura > Bufonidae > Bufo > Bufo bufo. The sequence continues at coordinate 340,735,347 of NC_053393.1, read as the reverse complement.
CACGCACTGGAACTCCACGTTCCACATGTTGGCCACGCTTTGTGAGCAGTAGAGGACAGTAGTGGAATACCAGCTGCAACATGGTCGTCACCTTTCCAGTCAGCTTCCGCTCTTCACAAGCGACGAGTGGGCATGGATGTCTGATCTCTGTGAGGTTTTACGCAACTTTTAGGAATCAACACAGATGGTAAGCGGCGATGCCTCTATTTTCAGCATAACCATCCGACTTCTGTGTCTACTGAAACGCTTGCTGCTCACAATGAAGGCGGACGCTTTGAATGTGGAAGAGGTGGAAATTGGGGAAGACAGTACACAGGGCGATAGCCAGACCACCCTCATTTTGTCTTCTCAGCGCGAATTGGATGATGATGAGGAGGAGAAGGAGACGGTTGACTCCGCTACAGAGGGTAGTACACATAGCAGGTTTATTCCATCTGTTCCACGTGGATGGACCGAAGAGGAGGAAGAGGATGAGGAGATTGAGAGTCATCCTCATGATGTGGACAGCTAAGTCTTGTCTGTGGGGACTCTGGCACACATGACTGACTTTATTTTCTGCTGCCCTTTCCGTGACCCTCACATTGTACGCATTTTGGTCAACACCAATTACTGGTTGTACACCCTTCTCCACCCCCTCTACAAAGAGAACTTCTCCTCTCTTATTCCAGTGGTGGATAGGACTAGCATAATGGTGCTATACCAGATGGTCCTTGTGAAAAAATTGCTACAAAGATTTCCAGGTGACAACGCTGGCGGCAGAGTACGAAGTTCCTTGGTCAACCATGGAGGGGAGACGAGGGGAACACACAGCAGTTCCAACAGAGGCAGGGCAACACTCTCCAAGGCCTGGGACAGTTTTATGACACCTGGATGGGCCTGGATGTATTTCTGGAGTGTAATAATATTACAGGCTATAGCTACGAGAGGGGTCATTGATCCAGGGAGTTATTCGGATTGCCTGATTGGAGTCGGGAAGGAATTTTTTATTCCCCTAAAGTGGGGAAAATTGGCTTCCACCTCAGAGTTTTTTTTGCCTTCCTCTGGATCAACTTGCCGGATGACAGGCCGAACTGGATGGACAAATGTATTATTCGGCCTTACGTACTATGTTACTATGTTATGTACTATGTAACACCCTGCCAGCTCCCTCACCCTGAAGAGCGGCCTACTCTCGCAATAAGGGAAAAATATTGGAAGATGGTGAAGGAGTGTGTCCTTAATGATCCCTCTGTGCCTTACAACTATTGGATGTCCAAGCTGGACACGTGGCACGAACTGGCTCTCTATGCCTTGGAGGTGCTGGCCTGCCGCCAGCGTTTTCTCAGAGCGGGTATTTAGTGGTGCTGGGGGCATAATAACTGATAAGCGCATCCGCCTGTCAACTGAAAATGCTGACCAGTTGACTTTTATCAAAATTAACAAGGCCTAGATTGCCCCTGACTTTTCTACTCCACCAGAGGAAAGCGGCTGAACATAAAGGCAGTTTAAATGTGGCTTTTATGGTGTATTGAATACACTGTATTCCCATGCACCCCTTCCACCACAAAAAAGGGTATATGGTTCTATCTTCCTTTTCTCGTCCTCCCCCTCTATCATATCAACATTTTTATTAGGCTGCACTCGCTCCTAATGTTTTTGAGGGTCAGTTCAGCAGCATGCCCTCAACCATAATTTTTTTGATGGTCAGCTCAGCAGCAGGCATTCCCCCCTAATGTTTTAGATGGTCAGCTCAGCAGCAGGCCCTCGCCCATAATTTTTTCCATGGTCAGAATAGCAGTAGGCATTTGTCCCTAATGTTTTAGAGAGTCAGCCAGCAGCAGACCCTCAACCATAACTTTTTCAATGGTCAGCACAGCAGCAGGCCCTGGCCCATAATTTTTTCCATGGTCAGATCAGCAGCAGGCACTCTCCCCTAATGTTTTAGAGAGTCAGCTCGGCAGCAGACCCTCACCCCTATTGTTTTAGATGGTCAGATCAGCAGCAGAACCTCACCCCTAATGTTTTAGATGGTCAGTCCAGCAGCAGGCCCTCGGCAATAATGTTTTAGATGGTCAGCTCAGCAGCAGACACTCACCCCTAATGTTTTAGATGGTCAGCTCAGCAGCAGATCCTCACCCCTAATGTTTTAGATGGTCAGCTCAGCAGCAGGCCCTCACCCATAATGTTTTAGATGGTCAGCTTGGCAGAAGGCCCTCGCACATAAAGTTTTAGATGGTCAGCTCAGCAGCAGGCCCTCGCCCATAATTTTTCCATGGTCAGATCAGCAGCAGGCCCTCACCGCTAATGTTTTAGATGGTCAGCTCAGCAGCAGGCCCTCGCCCCTAATGTTTTAGAGAGTCAACAGCAGGCCCTTGCATATAATGTTTTTGAGAGTCACCGGCAGGCCATCAATCATAATTTTTCAAGGGTGTGTATGATGCCCTCCTTTTTGTGTAATAAAGGGTGTATTGGAGTGTCGGTTCCTTGTAATTTTTGGCAGCCCTTTCACTTAGTGCATAGGCTTTATGAGTGTATGAATTCCATTACCTGAACAATTGTACCACAATGTGAATGAGGCCCTCATTTATGTGATATAGAGGTTGTATTGGAGTAGCACTTGCACTTTATATACAAGTAAATATACAGGAAAGAATGTTACCTAACAATTTTTCCTCAAAAATCAATTTTATCTTTGGTTTTGTATATATTATTGTCAGTCTGTAAAATTATCATACTATTTGGACAACATCATTCCCAGCAGCGAACTGGGAGTCCAAGATGCATCCAGACATCCTCACCATGCTGTTCCTGAACCATTTCAGTGGTGTTTCCATGAATTTCTGACCTTTTCATGTGAACCAGACACCCCCCCCTCTTCAGAGCAGGGGTTGCCTGGTTTAATGCTCAGGCTCTCTTATTGACTTCCTATGTGCTCGGGTGCTGGTTTCCTAACTACTAATATTGCCTGACCCTTCAGCACCTGGAACCGGTATCTCTAAATCCTGTGAGTCAGCTTACAACTACACTGGGACTGTTCCAATAGATAGTAGCCTGGTGGCTCTCATGCAATGAAGGCCAGATCCCTGTATAGGAGTTAAAGGGTGAAAGCCAGGATACTGCCAGGATAACACGTTTAGGACTAGCCCTCAGTCAAACTAGTTAGCTGGTGAAGTGGTTTCACATCTACTGCCCATAACATCAAAGCACTAAGGAGCTGGCCTAATTCCTTGGACCAATTCACCTTAGCCTCTCTCCTGTCAGCCCTTCCCCTCAAGGCCTGATTAACAGAGTCAGCCATTTTCACTGGTTGGATGGATGGCCCTGAAATCTTGTGCTTGTGCTAGCGAGAGTTTATTGGCACATATGTGGTTGATCTCAATGCAGGTTAATCTCAGGAGGCTGTCCCCGCTCTAATTCTCTGATGAAGTCTTGCTGGTGCAAGCAAAATATTTCAGCGCCATGCGTCTAAATTAGGCATCCTCAAACTGTGGCCCTCCAGCTGTTGTAAAACTACAACTCCCACAATGCCCTGCTGTAGGCTGATACCTGTAGGCTGTTCGGGCATGCTGGGAGTTGTAGTTTTGCAACAGCTGGAGGGCCGCAGTTTGAGGATGCCTGGTCTAAATAGTAAAGATGCCTGGCCCTGTCAATCAGGCTTTAAGTGGGGTGACAATGGGAAAAAGAAGTAGGTGAAGCGTGTTCTGAGGGGCTACGTCAGCTCCTCAGCGCCCTGATTACTTCATTTTGCATAAAAATGAAAGTAATAATTATACTGAAATTAAACATCCCTTTGCAGCAATATAGGGTTTATTTAATTCACCATGATCAACCCTTTCAGCCAATTTGCCTGGTTTAAAAGTTTTTATCATGGTGACATTGACAATTTCCTAGGCTTTAGTACAGATATACAGTATTTCTGTGTTTGTTTCTTGCTGGCTAGATGTCTGCACAGCTTATGGTGACAGATGCTCTTTAAAGGGGTTGTCTCCCTTTGGTAAGTCGCATTTATCATGTAGAGAAAGTTAATACTTACTACTTACTAATATATTGTTATTATCCATATTGCTTCCTTTGCTGGCTGGATTCATTTTTCTATGACATTACACACTCCTTGTTTTCATGGTTACAGACCACCCTGCAATCCATCAGTGGTGGTCGTGTTTGCACAATTTAGGAAAAAGCAGTAGCCTATGGTCCCTGCCACCTGAGAGGCTGGCTTTTTTTTCTATAGTGTGCAAGCATGACCACCACTGATGGATTGCAGGGTGGTCTGTAACCATGGAAATGAGCAGTGTATAATGTGATAGAAAAATGAATCCAGACAGCAGGGAAGTAATATGGACAATAACAATATATTAGTAAGTGACTTGTATTACCTTTCTCTACATGATGAATGCCACTTACTGATGTGAGACAACCCCTTTAACTAATTAGTGAACTTACTATATCTCACAATAAGTAAGATTAGTAGAATAATAATTTACAGAGTTTGCAAAATATTAGTCAAAAATTCCCACATGCTCTAGTGCAGGGATGCTCAACCTGCAGCCCTCCAGCTGTTGTAAAACTACAACTCCCACCATGCCCTTCTGCAGGCTGATAGCTGTAGGCTGTCCGGGAATTATGGAAGTTGTAGTTTTCCAACAGCCGGAGGGCCGCAGGTTGAGCATGCCTGCTCTAGTGTGTTACCATCTTAAAGGGCAGTAAAAGTAAACAACATAGTTATAATATTAATCTATGAATAGAAATACTTAGAAACTTTGTTTACAAAAATCCTTTTGCATATATTATTAATATGCAATGTACATAACAGGTTTCAGTTCAGTAGATATTTTTTTACTTTCATTTACTAGGCAAATTCTGCCTCTTAACGAATGCATTCTTCAAATAGTTTCATGCTGAGATTTGCATTCTCCTTTTTGCAGTATTCGTGTATAATTGGTGATGCCTTAGGCAGAATAAGAATTGTGTCTCAAAGAAAGTCAAATAAGAACTTAGGTTTCTTTTGTGCTTGCTCATTGAGTGGCTTAAAAGATGGCTACTTTATGTCCTAAAACAATTTATGGTCTTTGTACCAGAATTTTTTTTGTCATGTTTTGAATATGCTCTAGACCTTTTTGTAACCTGAGCTTGTTCATGAACCTAAAAAAAATATCAATAATTTATATTAGAGATGAGCGAACCATTAGAGATTCCTTTTAGGTCTGTGTGCCGATTTTTTTTTTTTTTTAAGTTTTAGGCTCCTAGGACTGATAATTTTTAGGAAAACATCTCTTTTTTTATTTTTCATAATTTTTTTTTCCCCTCCGCCGTCACCAAGTTCTGGAATGCAATGACGGCAGTAGTAAATAATGTCTTAATGACACGGACATATACAGCTATGGGTAAATGAGCTTTTGACGGTGTTAACATACATAGTGTTTAAAAACACACAGCACTGGTAAATGTGTTATGTTTTTTTTTATATTCCAAAGCTTCCAAAAATTGTCCCTTATCGGGGGCAGATGACATTTAAACACACATAGTGTTATGGGATAAAAAAAAAAAGAAAAACAGTGGCTTGGGGGAACAAGCATCCAAAAATTATGTCTTGACAAGGTCGGAATGCTTGCCTGTACAACGCACAAAAGTGTTGATTGTCAGAAGAAAAAGTGGCTCGTTGTGAACGAGCCTAAAAAATGTTTCCCTTTTAATTGGGAGCAACAGCAGTGCAGTGTGGATGTGGAAAGGCTGTCTATGGGTGGTATTAACAATAGTAGTAATAGTAGTAGTTGTAGTGATAGTGTGATAAATGCTTTGCGTTGATGGTGACGGCAGTAGGGGATTAGCAGCTAGGAGCTGCAGCAGCCATATGGTACATGTTCACAAAAAGGCTGCAGCATGATGGAGGCAGCAGCAGCCTTATTGAAGATGATGATTGGCAGGTCGAAGCAGTGGCATAATGGCGATGGCGGAAGCAGCCGTCCAGAACATGATGGTCACATGAGTGGCATTCTGGAGGTGGCAGCAGCAGTTGTATAGAATTTGAACGTAGGGAGGTTGAAGCAGTGGCATGATGTAGGTGGAACGATGGGGGTGGCAGCAGCAGATGTACAGAAGGTCATGGTAGGCAGCTCACCGCAGTGGCATATGGGAGGTGATGGCAGCAACAGTGCAAAACAAGATGGTTGGCAGGTCACATAAGTGGCATTATGGTGGCAGTGGCATGATAGAGGCAGCAGTCTTACGGAAGATGATGGTTGGCAGGTGGCAGGTGGCAGCAGTGGCATGATAAAGGCAGAGGTAGTGAGCCAAAAAAAAAAGGGGGACTGGTGGGTGGGGATACCCTCCAAATCTCGCCTCTTTTTTAATAAACCCTTGTGGGCGCAAGATTTGAGGGTATCCCCACCCACCAGTCCCCCCTTTTTTTTTTGGGCTCACTACCTCATCCTATACAGGCAGACTTCCTTGTCGACCTGACCAAACCCGGAGCAGCCTCTAGCATCTATCACCCAACTTTCTCTCCACCCCGCTCCTATCCACCCGAGGCGCCTCAAGTCTTTCAGATCTAGTGGAAAGCCATTCCATGAGATCCGTTTGACCCTCATACTTTCTCTCTCTCTTATACCCATGATGGAGGCAGGCAGACAGCAACAGTGGCAAGATGTGGCACCCCCAGCAAGGACGGATCTATTGATTGGCCTCAGCCGGAGGAGTGTAAAAATCCGCCCTTATCCACGTTAATCTGGTACAGGACAACTTGATCCTCAAGTAGCAGCACCTCCTCCTCCTTCATTGTGGGTCTCCAACAGCTACAGGGCAACTTTTTGCATGAGCATCATCGCCACTTTAAAAATACATATGAGGGGAATGGGGGACAACTGCAGCATGAACGGCATGAGCTGCCACTTCCCAACCTAGAAACAACACATGCTCCCTGCTGAGGCGTTCTGGTGCATGAAATAAATCATTCATGTTTTTGTTTTTCTGCTGCTCATATAAATACTCGAGCATGTGCAATGTTAAAGTCCAGTGAGTTGAAAAGTTACAGATTAACATTGTAGCTGCAGACCATTCTGACGCTGAAAGTCCAGGAGAGTGTTCCTTACCACGTGAGAATGGCTGAAAAGAGGGACAGTCTCCTGGACATTGCCAGCAACTTGCGAAAGCCAGTATAGTTTTAAAAAAGGTCTTGCAGGGAGCATATGTTATTTCGCTCAGGTTCAGGGCGGCCAGGATGTTGTGCCTATTGTTGCCCAGTTGGAGTCAGAGGGGTATCAGCTAGCGGCATGTTTGCTGCTTCATTTAATTTAGCTTCAACTGCTCGCCAGTGTGGCTACTCTCGTTCAGGCAGATCAGCTCCAACATGGCCCTGGCAACGCATGACTTGACACATTTGATAGGAAGGCTGAATATGAGCAGATAATATTGCCCGAAACACTTCAGAATTCATCCTGCTGCTTTTGTCAGCAGTCACATCATCAATAAATACAAGAGAACCAGTTCCATTGGCAGCCATTCATGCCCACGCCATGACACTACCACCACCATGCTTCACTGATGAGGTGGTATGCTTAGGATCATGAGCAGTTCCTTTGCTTTTCCATACTGTTCTCTTCCCATCACTCTGGTACAAGTTGATCTTGGTCTCATCTGTCCATAGGATGTTCCAGAACTGTGAAGGCTTTTTTTTAGATGTTGTTTGGCAAACTCTAATCTGGCCTTCCTGTTTGAGGCTCACCAATGGTTTACATCTTGTGGTGAACCCTCTGTATTCACTCTGGTGAAGTCTTCTCTTGATTGTTGACTTTGACACACATACACCTACCTCCTGGAGAGTGTTCTTGATCTGGCCAACTGTTGTGAAGGGTGTTTCCTTCACCAGGGAAAGAATTCTTCGGTCATCCACCACAGTTGTTTTCCGTGGTCTTCCAGGTCTTTTGGTGTTGCTGAGCTCACCGGTGTGTTTCTTCTTTTTAAGAATGTTCTAAACAGTTGTTTTGGCCACGCCTAATGTTTTTGCTATCTCTCTGATGGGTTTGTTTTGTTTTTTCAGCCTAATGATGGCTTGCTTCACTGATAGTGACAGATCTTTGGATCTCATCTTGAGAGTTGACAGCAACAGATTCCAAATGCAAATAGCACACTTGAAATGAACTCTGAACCTTTTATCTGCTCAATGTAATTGGGATAATTAGGGAATAACACACACCTGGCCATGGAACAGCTGAGAAGCCATTGGTCCCATTACTTTTGGTTCCTTAACAAGTGGGAGGCACATATGCAAACTGTTGTAATTCCTACACCGTTCACAGGATTTGGATGTAAATACCCTCAAATTATCGCTGACAGTCTGCAGTTAAAGCACATCTTATTTGTTTCATTTCAAATCCACTGTGGTGGTGTATAGAGCCAAAAATGTTAGAATTGTGTTGGTGTCCCAATATTTATGGACCTGATTGTATACTGTATATGCTGCAGGTTTGAATATAATCAACAACCCCAATAAAAAGAAAAAGAATGATTGGAAACATGTTTGTGAACACAGAAATAAAGGAAAACTGATTTAGGCTTAAATGTATTTAACCTCACAGATACTTTTGTGTGCTACCCTGTCTATTGGTGTAGTAATCACATATATATAGATGAAATGATCTCCAAAAGACATACAGTTAAAGATGACACATTCCCTTTGGAGTTTAAGCAAAAACATTTTTTTTTTCTGTTTTATCTTACACTTTAAGAATAACAAAAAAGGAAAAGGGCCCAAAGCAAAACTTTTCACATTCTGTGTGGTTAGTACCTAGTAGCAACCCTTTTGGCAAGAATCACAGCTTATAAATGCTTTTAGTTTTTTTGCTTCTTGTTTGATGGATTTTCATCCATTCTTTCTTGCAAAATTATTCCAGTTCTGTGAGATTCCTGGGCTTGCATGCACTGTTCTTTTGAGGTCTATCCACAGATTTTCAAATATGTTCAAATCAGGGGACTATAAAGGCCATAATAAAAAACCTTCTGCTTACACCTTTTGAGTTAGTCTATTGTGGATTTTGATTGAGGTGTGTTTAGGATCATTATCTATTTGTAGAATATTTGTAGAAGCCATCCTCCTTTCAACTTCAGCCTTTTTTACAATTAATGTTATGTTTTTCTTCCAGAAATTGGTGGAATATAATTGATTCCATTTTTCCCTCTACCTGTGAGATGTCCCCATGCCATTAACTGCAACACAACCTCAAAGCATGATTTATCCATCCCCATGCTTAATGGTTGGAGAGGTTTTCTTTTCATGAAATTCTGTACCCATTTTTCTCCAAACATACCATTGCTCATAGTGACCAAAGAGTTCTATTTTAACTTCATTGGTCCATAGGACTTGTTTCCAAAATGCACCAGGCTTGTTTAGATGTTCTTTTGAAAACTTATGATGCTGAATTTTGTGGTGTGGACGCAGGAGAGGTTTTATTCTGATGACTCTTACATGAAGGCTATATATGTGCAGGTGTTGTTGAACAGTAGAACAATGTACCACAATTTCAGAGTCTTCTAAATCGTCCTGAAGGTCTTTTGCAGTCAAGTGGGGTTCTGTTTCTAGTTGAGGAAATTACAACCTAAAACCGCTTTGCTACCTTCTTATAGCCTTCTCCTGCTTTGTGGGCATCAGCCATTTTCATTTTCAGAGTGTTAGGCAGATTCTTAGAAGAACCCTGCTGTTTTTTGGACAAGTTTAGATTTGCATCACATGGCCTTTCCTTACTATGACTGGGAATAATCCTTAAAGGGGTTCCCTGTTCCTTGCTCAGCGCTGACGCAGCTCCCTAGCTGTGAAGTTTCAGTTTAATCAGGGGTGTTCATTCTGTACTTGATTGACAGAATTGTCAGCGCTTGGCTGATGTAATTATTCAAGCTGCTTGCTGGTGTTGACGCTCCCGAGCCTGATTTTAGCAACCAGCTAGTTATGGTAACCGTGGTTGTCATGATCTGTCCCTCACTGCAATATACACTCACCTAAAGAATTATTAGGAACACCTGTTCTATTTCTCATTAATGCAATTATCTAGTCAACCAATCACATGGCAGTTGCTTCAATGCATTTAGGGGTGTGGTCCTGGTCAAGACAATCTCCTGAACTCCAAACTGAATGTCAGAATGGGAAAGAAAGGTGATTTAAGCAATTTTGAGCATGGCATGGTTGTTGGTGCCAGACGGGCCGGTCTAAGTATTTCACAATCTGCTCAGTTACTGGGATTTTCAGGCACAACCATTTCTAGGGTTTACAAAGAATGCTGTGAAAAGGGAAAAACATCTAGTATGCGGCAGTCCTGTGGGCAAAAATGCCTTGTGGATGCTAGAGGTCAGAGGAGAATGGGCCGATTGATTCAAGCTGATAGAAGAGCACTCGTTGCAAGCGAGGTATGCAGCAAAGCATTTGTGAAGCCACAACACGCACAACCTTGAGGCGGATGGGCTACAACAGCAGAAGACTCATCTCCACTACAAATAGGAAAAAGAGGCTACAATTTGCACGAGCTCACCAAAATTGGACTGTTGAAGACTGGAAAAATGTTGCCTGGTCTGATGAGTCTCGATTTCTGTTGAAACATTCAAATGGTAGAGTCTGAATTTGGCTTAAACAGAATGAGAACATGTATCCATCCTCTGATGGCTACTTCCAGCAGGATAATGCACCATGTCACAAAGCTCGAATCATTTCAAATTGGTTTCTTGAACATGACAATGAGTTCACTGTACTAAAATGGCCCCCACAGTCACCAGATCTCAACCCAATAGAGCATCTTTGGGATGTGGTGGAACGGGAGCTTCGTGCCCTGGATGTGCATCCCTCAAATCTCCATCAACTGCAAGATGCTATCCTATCAATATGGGCCAACATTTCTAAAGAATGATATCAGCACCTTGTTGAATCAAGGCCACGTACAATTAAGGCAGTTCTGAAGGCAAAAGGGGGTCCAACACCGTATTAGTATGGTGTTCCTAATAATTCTTTAGGTGAGTGTATGTGCACTATACAGCTGCAGCATGTCAGGCTTTATGAGACGTGTTATCTAAACCAGTGTTTCCCAACCAGTGTGCCTCCAGCTGTTGAAAAACTACAACTCCCAGCATGCCCAGACAGCCTTTGGCTGTGCGGGCATGCTGGGAGTTATAGTTTTGCAACAGCTGGAGGCACACTGGTTGGGAAACACTGATCTAAACTAAATGCATAAAGCAAACACCTTCAATTGCTTTTCAATGGCTTTTGTTTCAAGATAACACAATGAATTAAGAAATTTGAGTTAAGAGTATGTGGGGTAACCCTGCTACATCTGTGTGTGTATATATATATATATATATATATATTGGTAAGGCTGAGGTTCAGCCTGCATTTGTGGGAGGGGCTAGAGCCTTTTTAAACCCCCACTCACCTCATCTCAGTGGGCGTTCCAGTTCTTGGATATTCACTGGCTATTGTTACGTGTGTCTCCTGGTATCTACGGCCGCCTCGTGCAGAGTTCGTCTCTTCAAGTGGTAAGTAGGGGGCTCTTTCGCAGGGCAGAGGACAGCGGCAGTCCGGCTCCTTCCCACCGCTTCATTCTGCAGGTGCGTTCCAGCGTGGAACGCACGCGCTTCCGGGTTCCCTTCACCGCCCGTCTCCCTGTCTGTCTGGCGGCCCGGCAACGGGGAGCGCACCTGGTAGCCGGCACGGCTCTTCCGTGCCGGGGGGGGGGAGAGAAACTTGTCTGGCCGACTCACCTCTTCCCCAAGCAACGGCGCACGGAGGCGTGCGTTCCAGGGTGGAACGCACGCACTTCCTGGTGCCGGTCCCCGGCCGCTCTCCAGGCTCCCGGCGGCGGGCGGCCCGCGGATGAGTGTGCGCACCACGGCATCTCACCGTTCATGGGGGGGTGTTCTTGGGGGGAGGCTGGAGCACGAGTCGGCACCTTCGGCCTAGAAACCAGCGCACGGAAGCGTGCATTCCAGGGTGGAACGCGCTCGTCTTCCGGCGCCGGCAGTGACGTCACCCGCTCCCCTGGCCGGTCTTCCTGGCTGCAATGTCACGTGGAGCGCGGAGTCTCGGGCAGCCGGGCCGGACAAGGGAAAGGGGGGGGGAGGAGGTTTGGTTCTCCAGACGACTACACGGTCCTGGCCCACAGGGCAGGGCCCTGGGCAAGTCGGCCATTGAGTGTTCTAAAACCCGCCATCAGTACAAGGGAACCACACAAAAAAAAAAAAGCCATATAAAAAATAAATTAAATATAAAACCGCCATATAGGGAAAATTAGATGTAATTAAAACCGCCATATAAAAAAAAAAAAAAAAAAAAAAAAAAAAAATTAAATTTATAAACCCGCAATATCACCAAGAAAAAAAAATAATAATTAAATAAAAATTCCCCTGGCGTCACCGCGCCAGGGTACGCCTTTTTCAAAATACAAGGATGGGTATCCTACATAGGACTAGCCCGGCTCCCTCTTCCTCTGGCACCTGGTCACGCCCAGGGTTGGCTGGTCTTCCTGGTTCGCCCAGGCCGTCGTTGTCTTCATGTTACGAGGTCTTTTGTCTGCTGGGCACGGTTGGGTGTCCGGTCACGGTTTGGTGGCGCCTCCTTCTTCACTGGTACGCCCAGGGCATGGTACACTCCTGGTACGCCCGGGTCTTCATGTTTTTTCGTCTCTAACACACGGGTTCACTCACCTGTCCTTCGACTTATTTCAAATCTTCTAATGGGCCATCCTTCAGCTGCTCCCCTGGTCGTTCTTGCTTTCCGTAAACTCCTAGGTTCATGTCTTACCACTGCCCTTCGCGGGCCGCTGCTACGCGCAGCCTCTATCTCATGGCTACGCGCCTTCGCTCCTGTCAACCGCCTGGTACGCTCAGGCGGCTCTCTTCGGTCAGGTGTCCGGTCCGATGCGCTCGGATGGTTACTTGGCCTTAGGGTGCACGCCAGCCTGGCCAGTTTGCCTGGTTCCGCAGGTTGGAGGGCACCAATTTCCTCTGCGCTTTCAAATGTTTTTCGCCTTTTGCTTTATTTACAGGAGTTTGTTCCTATTTCTCTGTTCCTTTCGGTCCTGTTCAGGTAAGTTCGCACTGGCGCCACCTCGGACCCAGTCAGGTCATGTTCCCGCTTTAATTATGCCTTCGTCTGTTCGGTTAGGCCAGGTTCGACTGAACCATCCCGCGAATTCTATTACCGGTACGTGTTTCTCTATCGTGCACCAATCCGAATTCCATTATGTCATCACCCTCTCGTTTTTTTTTTTTCCCCCTTTATTTTGTCATGCCTTTTTATCTTTTAGCTGCTCTGCCATGTCTCGGGCCTCAGATATGGAGGACGGCCTGTCCATCTCTGTCTCGATCATGTCAAGCCAGGCGGGTCCCTCATCCCTTCGGAGCTGGACCATCCCGAAGCTGTTGGCTGAGCTAAACCGAAGAGGCATTCCGCACCCGGCCACCGCAAGGAAGGCAGAGCTGTACAAACTGCTCATGACCAGCCCCAGCACTGCGGCGGTGCAGCAGGAGGCGTCGACCATCCAGTTGTCCCTGGTACAGCTGCAGTCGACCCTAAATTCCTTGGTAGACTCGGTGGCAGATGTTCGGGCAAGGGTTTCAGAGCTCGAATCCCGGCCACCCGTGACACCCCCGACTCCCGTCCCGCTGATGGCTCCATCCACATCGGGTTGGCTGGCTACAGGTATGCCAAGACCCATTCCCCATGTGTCCCCCTCTCACTTCATTCCTGATAACCTCAAGAGAGACATTCTGGCAGGGAAAGATGTCAATCTGGCATCAATCCTCATTGCCGCTCAAGATGTACCCGAGAATCGGGTCATCAACTGTGGTGATGTGTCCGTGGTCCTTTGGGCCAAAGACTCACGGCTCAACCGCAAGTTGACAATCCCGGAATTTGTCCTGGCTTTCAGCCTCTTCAGGGACATTGTCTGCACCGCGCAGCCGGAAAGGAGAGAGGAGCTGGACAGCTATTTGTACCTGGTCACTGACCTAGGGCACAAGTATGGTGGGTCGGCCTTCTATGACTACCACCGTTCCTTTGCAGCTAAGGCGGCGGCAGCTCTGGCCCAGTTCCAGTATGTCACCAGCTGGTCCTTGATTGACACGGAGCTCTTTTGCTGTCACTTCGCTGGCCTCAGGGCTCCCAACTGTGCGACGTGTCAATCGATCTTCCACTCCTCTGAATGGTGCCCTAATACCGCACACCCGTCTCAGGATAGGGCCATCCCGGGGACCTCCGGGTCATTTCCATCCAACCCCTCCACGGACAAGCTCGGCAGACCTATTGTCTACTTAGGGAAGTGCCAGGTCTGCAATAACTTTAATTTAGGGGGGTGCTCATATGCCAGCTGCAGGTCACTCCATGTCTGCTCCCTGTGCTTCAGGGCCCACCCACAGTCCGCTTGCTCAAAAAAGTCTTCCAAAGGTTCCTGACTAGCGGACATCAACGTGGACCTCTTGGCGGCACTCCTTCGCGATCACCACAATCAGGATTTCGTGGCATTCCTGTTGGCAGGCTTTCGCCAGGGGTTCCACACAGGGCTCATCACTCTGCCGCAAGTGCCCTGGGAGGGCAGGAATCTGCTCTCCGCCACCCTGGACCCTCCAGCAACTAGCGAGTTGCTCCAGTCGGAGGTAGCCAAGGGGTTTCTCATAGGCCCGTTCCAGCGCATCCCTTTTTCCTCTTGGCGTATTAACCCCATCGGCTTAGTGGCAAAGAAGAACACCAATTAAAAAAGATTAATTTATGATCTGTCCGCCCCTCATGTGTCCGGTATTCCTAGCCTTAATTCCCTGATTCCCTCTGAAGAATTTTCCATGCGTTACTCCTCGGTGGACGACGCAATTCAGGCCATCCTGTTGCATGGTAGGGGCGCTTGGTTGGCAAAGGTTGACATCGCAGATGCGTTTAAACTCCTCCCCATCCTACCGCAGTTGTGGCAATTCTACGGCATTGAGTGGGCTGGCCAGTATTTTTTCGCCAACAGGCTCACGTTTGGATCCAAGAGTAGCCCATGGTTATTCAACCAGCTGGCCAAGGCGCTACATTGGATCCTGATCCATCACGGGGGCCTCCGGTCGGTCATCCACTACCTCGATGACTTTCTAGTTGTCGAGGATCCGCAGGGCGGGTCCGGCATTCTCACCATCCTCCTCGGGATGTTCGCCAGTCTGGCTGTTCTGATCGCTGAGTCAAAGACTGAGGGTCCTGCCACGAGGGTCTCATTCTTGGGCATCGTCCTGGATTCAGTTCTGTTGCAGGCCAGCCTACCAGAAGAGAAGTTCACTCAGTGTCGGGAGGTCATTTCCCATGTGGCAGCCGCGGGGTGCCTCACTAGAGTCGAGTTGCAGTCTCTTCTGGGGCGGCTCAACTTTGCCTCCAGGATTATGCCCCAGGGAAGAACCTTCGTGTCGAGGCTGCTCCAACTTCTTCCCTCGGCACCCGAGCAGGACAGCATCATCCGGTTGGACGGCCAGGCCATGGGGGACCTGGCCATGTGGGAATTGTTCCTGTCCCGTTGGAACGGCGTCTTCTTTTTCGTGTCATCTTGGTCTCCCTCCTGCCCGACCATTTTTTCAGACGCGGCTGCATCTTGCGGCTACGCGGCCATTTGGGGTTCCCAGTGGCTAGCGGATCGTTGGCCCAATACCATCTTAGAGGAGGCTGAATCCATCCGCACCTCCTCCCTGTTGGAGTTGTACCCCATCGTGGCAGCTGCTCAAGCTTGGGGTCACCTCTGGGCTAACTTGCCGGTGATGTTTGTGACAGATAACCAGGCCTTGGTTGACATCTTGGCCAAAGGCAGGGCCAAGTCCCCCAAGATCATGGCGCTTTTACACCAGCTGGTTTGGCTGGCTCTGTCACACAACTTCCACGTGCATTGTAGCCACATCCCGGGTGAGAAGAATGTGGCAGCCGACGCGCTGTCTAGATTTAATTTCAAACACTTTTTCCAGGTCATGCCGGAGGCCGAGCCGCTCAGATATCCCACCCCGCCTTTCAGTTCCCTGACAATGGACTAGGCATGCTCGTCTCTTCAGCAAGGGACATGGCGCAGCAGTCCCTTGCCCCCAACACGGCCAGGAACTATCTTTCAGGCCTGAGAACTTTCCAGGAGTTTTCACGTCTGAACCCGCAGGCTGGCCTGGCGGACATTCCTTACATCATGGCCTTCATCGCCCATTGCCACCACCAGTTACACCTATCCTACAACACCATTAGGTTGTACCTGGCGGGCGTCCAACACCACACCATGCTCCGCAACCCAGGGGGTGGGTCCATTTTTTCTGCGCACACAATCAAGGCCACCTTGTGAGGGGTCCAGAAGGGTGGGTCCAATCCCCCGTCCCGCAGGCAGGGCGTCACGGGGGAGATGTTCCGGAAATTGTCTTCAGCACTGGATGGTGCTCCTTTTGGGCTCTTCTCCAGCTTAATCATTAAAGCGGCCATGTACTTGGCCTTTTACAGCTTCCTTAGGCCAGGCGAGTTCTCATGCAGTACAGCAGGACGGTGCAGTCTGCACAGAGAGCAGCTGGTGCGGGATGTTGACCATTACGCGCTGAAGATAATTACCACCAAAACCAGTCAAACTGGCCCCTCGGTGGAGGTCCAGTTTTTCCCCACTGGTAAGGAATGGTGCCCGGTGCAGGTGTTTGACCGGCTCATCCTCGCCCCGGGGTTGCGCCACCTCACAGCCCTCTGCTACCCCATCTCAGGGGAGCTCTCACCACTGCGCAATTCATCAGCCACATCCGCACGGTTGCTGCTGGCTTAGGATTGGACTCAAGCGCTATATCCGGTCATTCCTTCCGCATTGGAGCAGCCTCCGCGGCTTCCCGGCGGGGGGTCCCCGCCCACGTCATCCGAAAGATGGGGAGATGGCGGTCATCTTGCTTCACCAGATACATACCTAACCCGCAGGTGGAGATTTCGCAGGCGTTTCGGTCATTGGTGTTATGAGGTAATAAAGTCTTGCACCTTAGTATATCATTGTCATTTTTGCCTCCTTTTAGGCTACTCTCATACCCGGCTCCAGGCACACCCCAGCCGGTTAGGTTCCAGGCAGGCACACTGCCCAAGTTCATATTTTAGCCTTGACCACAAGTTGGTAAGGCTGAGGTTCAGCCTGCATTTGTGGGATGGGCTTGAGCCTTTTTAAACCCCAACTCACCTCATCTCAGTGGGCGTTCCGGTTCTTGGACCCACCCACCCGTTCCCTTCATTTCAAGGGTCCTCCTTAGGGTAGCCCCCTTTTAGGCTACTCTCATACCCGGCTCCAGGCACACCCCAGCCGGTTAGGTTCCAGGCAGGCGCGCTGCCCAAGTTCATATTTTAGCCTTGACCACAAATATATATATATTAACTTTGCAGTACATTATATTAAATATATACACTGACTATGGTTCTATACTCTGACATAGTACATGTATATGATATATATTTGTATATACACTGCCTATCCCCAAAAAAAGTTGCCACCTGGATTTAACTAAGCAAATAGTTATGAGCCACTTATTGAATAATTACTGCATGGGCGATTATCTTTCAATGGGCATAATCAAAGCTAAAGTCTGTCCAACGAAATATTAGAGTTTGTGACCTTTTTTTTTTTGGTGGCAACTTTGTTTGGACAGGCAGTGTATATGTACCCTATCAGATTATAGACCCCCAGTCAGTGTATGCAGTATATCAAATATAATGTACTGCAAGAGATATCAAGTGGCCACGGAGGGGAGTTACTGTGGGAGCAGACACGAAGTGCCCAGGGATGGAAGCTACTACAAGAGGAGATACGAGGTTCCCATACTTTTGCAAGGTACTCTTTTCCTTTTTTCACTCTAAAATTGTACCAAACCAAATTAATACACTGTTATTGCTTAAGTGTGTCTCATCTTTAACTTTATTCCTTTTGGAGATCATTTTGTCTTCAACTTGCTTAACTGGGTCCCCAAACATTTGCATGCCACTATATGATATGGAACATGATGTTAGGCAGGCAGACAGTGGCATTGGCATGATGTGGTCAGTGATAAATAGCCACTATCAACAATGGCAGATCTATTCATTGTCCTTAGCCAGAGGTGTCTGAAAATCTTCACGGAACCATGACTTGTTCATATTAACAAAAGTGATGTATTGTAAACTGGTGGTGAAGAAATTCTTCTATTTCGGTGTGACGACTCCATCTACAGCACTGAAATCCTTCTTTGAGATGACACTGGAGGCTATACAAGACAGTAAAAAGAAAGCAAACTGGGCCATTTCCAGCCACTGTTCCAATCTGCCTGCCCATATGTCCATGTGGTTAGGGAACATGGTATGTGCCGAAGAAAGACCACAGTCCAGGTAGGACTGTACTTGGTTGTTCATACAGTACTTCTCTGTTTATAGACTTGCATCAGCCTGGCACGGCACATTATAAAACTGCCACATCATGTTCATGAGAATGAACTGTCTTTTGCTGCTTATGGTCGGGTTGAATGTGACAGTGTCACGGCCTTTGGTTTGCGCTGTGACACTGTTGCCACACTTGCGGTTGCCCGCGGCAACGTGTTGCTGTGAGAGCATGCGGTGGCAGTGTATTGGCCTTCTGGGTGATTGCTGTGACATGGTTGCCACGCATGCTGTTGCCGGTGGTAACATGTGGTTTTGTATGCTTGTGTGTGCACTTCCCCTTTAAGTTGTAGCCTTCCCTTGTCTGGTGTTGGAAGGGTTAACTCCCTTCCTAGTGTTTTGTGAATACTGGGTTTATGTGTGTGTGTGGGTATGGCTGCTTGGGCTATTTAGTCTCTGCTGGATGCTTGAAGCTCAGTGTTCCTCCAGCCTTGGTGTATGCTGGTGGTTCTCTGTTCCATCTGTCCAGTGAGGGCCACCCTTGTGGTCATCAATGTTATCACGGTGTCTCCTTCCCTTCCTGTCCCTTTGTGTATGGAGTGGGTTTTGATCAGGGTGTTGGTATGTCTATTTTTGGTGTTACATGTCTGGTAGTGTTTGGTGTCCAGCATGTTGTTTAGACATTCCTGTTTCACATTTATTGCAGCTATAAGTGTCCTGGGTCCCTGTGTGGTTCGTGGTGTGTGCTGTGTCCTTGGATGTTGGTGTGGACACTAGCACTTGTGCACGGGTTCCAGTCAGTGTGTCTGGTTTCACTTACCTGCCATCTCCATATGCTGTATGTGTTCCCCTCTCCTTGCAGCCTGGCCTCAGATAGAGACTCCTGTTCCTCCATTACTGGGATGAACAGGTCGTCTCTTCCCTGCTCCTTGGTTAGGGATTACCAGGGCGACTTAGGGTCTTTAGGTGTCCTGAGTATGAGTCGTCCTACCATCGGGGTCCGCTCATACAGTGAGGAGTCAGGGAGAGGAATAGGGATGTTGTAGGAGGTGACCTGCTCCCTTATCACTCCTTTTGGCCAGGCATATCTCCTTTACCCTCTGACACCGCACAGTGGGGGGTTTCCCCCACTCCCCGTCGTGACAATCAGGTGGGTGAGAGGAGCCCTCTAGTCAGACACTGAGACGACAGGCATCTTCTCACCAAAAGCTGTATAAATAGTGTATCCTGGTAATAAAGCAATTTGACAACAGAAAAACATTCCCCCATTTTGCTTTGATAGTGAGCGTGCAAAAGCATGGCTACCCAGTAATCATCAGATTGCTTGATGCTAACAATACATTGGTCAGTACATAAGGAAGGAACTATACAGTTTGACATGCTCATAGCGTGCCTGAGAACCCAGTTTTTTCTGGCTCCACCTCCAGATGAGAAAATTGGTCAGCGTTGTAGTCATCTGCATCAGCCTCCTGCTCTTCTAGTGGTAGATCCTCCTTCTCTACTTACTGATTCATGGGATTGTGTCCATGTGGGTCCCCAACAGCTATAGGGTAGCCAGCAAGATGTGTAAGCTTTTCTTTTTCCACCATCCTTTGTGCATCAGTGTGAGCATTTGCTCTATATCAGGGGGATGATGATGCTGCAGTTGTATCTACTGACATTTCTGGTGACTAGAGATGAGCGAATTTCTTGAAAATTTGATTCGGCTGATTGACTGAATTTCACCCAAAAATTTGCTTTGTGACGAATTACTTTGCCACAAAGCACATTTTCTTGTAAGTAGCGGGTGCAATGACAGGGAGCTGCGATAGCTCTGCCCCCATCATTGTACCCCTCAGATGCTGCTTTCACACATGATCCGCCGCCATCTTGCTTGAAAATATTGGCCAAAATCACGTGCAGCGGACCGGCATGATGATGTAATCTCGCGCCGCACGGGATTTCGGCCGAGATCTTCAAGCAAGATGGAGGCTGGCAGCCCTTTGCGTGCAAATAGAGGCGGTAAGTTTGAATTTCAGGATTATTCGATTTGCTGACACGAAGCACGAGGAAATTCGGCTTCTAGGCAAATCGAATAATCCCTGAAATTCAAATCTAATTCCACTTTGTGGGATTCGATTCACTCATCTCTACTGGTGACCTCTTCAAAGGGCCTGATTATGTGACACGTGTCTCTAATGAGCTGCCTGACTTAAAAAAAAAAAATTGCATTGCTATGCTCGGCACAAGGCGGTACTCGGCCGAGTACCGCATGTGCTTGAGCGCCATGCTCGAGACTCCTCCCCGCAGGTTTTGCGGCTGTTAAGCAGCCAATAAAAGTGCAGGTAAGTACTGCCATCATTGTAATGCCAGTAGCCATGTTAGCTGCTGGCATTATAGTGATTAGCTGTCCGGAATGCGTCATCGGGTGCTATATAGCACCCGATGACATGTGCTCGGATCAGTCATAGTCAGAGAGAGCAGAGCGTAGGAAGGGAAAAGCAATGTAGGGAGCGAAATTCACAGTTATAATTCTAAGAAAGCATTTGAAAGACCCAAAAGTCCTTTTAAGGACTACTGTGTGTGTGTTTTAGAGCAGCAATATATTATTACCTGCACTAAATTGATCAGTCTCAGGGACATCCGTGCTGAGGAAGGGACAGATGTGCAGGGAGAGAAATTTGCTGTTTTTATTACCAAAAGCTCTTTTCAAAGACCCTAAAGTCCTTTTAAGGACTACTGTGTGTGTTTGTTTAGTGTAACTTTAAATTATCTGGGCCTAATCTAGTGTCCATAGTGTGTTGTTTTCTGTGACATATACAGTACGCCATCCGAAAACTGTTTCGTTAGGGCAAATTTAACTAATCTGGGCCTAATCTAATGTCTATAGTGTGTCGCTTTCTGTGAAAAATACAGTACGCCATCCGAAAACTGATTCTTTAGGGCAAATTTTTCTAATCTGGGCCTAATATAGTGTCCATAATCTGTGGTGTTCTGTAACCAATACTGTACTACATCCGAAAACAGTGTCTGTATTGCAGATTCCAATAATCTGGGCCTAATATAGTGTCCATAATCTGTGGGGTTCTGTAACCAATACTGTACTACATCAGAAAAAAGTGTCTGTATTGCAAATTCAAATATTCTGGGCCTAATATAGTGTACAGATTCTGTTGTATTCTGTAACCAATATTGTACTACATCAGCAAACATTGTCTGTATTGCAAATTCCAATAATCTGGGCCTAATATAGTGTCTATAATCAGTGGTGTTTTGTAACCAATATTGTACTACATCAGAAAAAAGTGTCTGTATTGAAAATTACAATAATCTGGGCCTAATATAGTGTCCATATTCTGTGGTGTTCTGTAACCAATACTGTACCACATCAGAAAACAGTGTCTGTATTGCAGATTACAATAATCTTGGCCTAATATAGTGTCCTTAATCAGTAGTGTTCTGTAACCAATACTGTACTACATCCGAAAACGGTGTCTTTAGCGGACTGTAAAACAACCTGCACCACATCTAGTGACAAAACCATTAATATGAAGAAGGCGAGCACTAAGGGACGGTGAAGTGGGCGTGATGCTGATGGTGCACGCAGAGGCCTTGGCCCTGCTCACAATAAAACTGTGCCTGCTGCCAGTGCACCAAAAAAAAAAAAAAAAACATCCACTGTACCCAGCTTCATGTCCAACTTAGCTGGGCGGTGCAGGACAACACTGTCCAAGTCGGACCAGTGCGAACAGTTGGTCAGTTGGATTGCTGAAGATAATGCTTCCAGTCGGTTAAGCACCACCCTCTCTTCCACCAAGTCCAGTCTTTGTAGCCAAGAGTCTGGTCAACCGAATCATCACTCTGATCATCCTTCCTCCCACCATGAGAGGCTTGCCAAACGAGTGATCCCACACTCGGATATTCCGAGGAGCTCTTTCCAGTGCCACTATTACATTTGGCCCTCGCCCCCAGCATGCTTGAAGAGGGACCTGAGATATTGTGCCCTGATTCCAAACCTCTTGAGCCTTCACAGTCTCAAGAAGATGACAGTGGTAAACGTCAATCATTCGTTCACGAGGTGGATGATGATGAGACACAGTTGTCAATCACTGAGGTTGTGGTTAGGTCAAGTCAGGAGGATGAGCAGAGTGAGGAAGTGGAAGAGGAGGTGGTTGACGATGAGGTCACTGACCCAACATGGGAAGGTGAAAAGCAGAGCAAGGACAGCAGTACAGAGGGGGAGGGATCCGCAGACTGGAAGAGGCAGTGGGGTTGCAAAAGAGAGAAGTCGGCCCACACCAAACAGGTCCGCAACCGTTACACCGAGCACCCCCATGCGTAAATCTACCTTTCCAAGGGGTAGGTGTTCCGCAGTATGGCGCTATTTGAGGAAAGTGCAGACAACAAAAGAGTGGTAGTTTGCAATCTGTGCCGTACCAAAATGAGCCGAGGAGTTAACACTAGCAACCTCACCACCAACAGCATGATCCGCCACATGGCATCCAAGCACCCAAATAAGTGGGCCGAAAGTCTGGCTCCACAATCTGGGTCTGCAGATCACACCACTGCCTCCTCTTCCCCTGTGTTATGCACTACTGGCCAATCCCCTGTCGAAGTCACAGGCCCGGATGCCCCTCGCCCTGCACCTGGACCTTCGCATGAACCATCAGCAACAACATCCACTTCCCTGTCCCAGCACAGCGTCCAGATGTCCATAACACAGTCATTTGAATGCAAGCACAAATACCCACCCACAGGCCATACCACTAAATGCACAACTTTAGAAATTACTGGCCATTGAAATAATGCCATTTAGGCTTGTGAACACTGATGCCTTCTGCAGCCATATGTCGGCAGCCGTCCCTCTGTATGTAGTCCCCAGCCGCCACTATTTTTCAAGGTGTGCCATGCTGGCCTTCCACCAGCATGTATCCTAGAACATCACCTGTGCCCTGACCAACGCAGTTACTGGGAAGGTCCACTTAACCACGGACACATGGACAAGTGCTGGTGGCCAGGGACGCTACAATTCCCTGACCGCACACTGGGTAAATGTTGTTAAGGCCGGGAGTGAGTCGTACCCTGGGATGGCACAGGTGCTACCCACACCCAGGATTGTGGGCCCTACATTCATCAGGGTCTCCGCCAGCAGCTATGTTACTGGCTCCAACCCCCACTTCTCCACCGCCGCATCCTCCTCCACTTCCACCTCCAGCAGCAGTCAGCCATCAGTCGTTAGCTGGAAGCAGTGTAGCACTGGTGTGTGTAAGCGTCAACAGGCCGTGCTGAAGCTGATCTACTTAGGGGACAAACAGCACACCGCAGCAGAGCTATGGCAGGGTATAAGGGACCAGACTGAGCTGTAACTCTCGCAACTCAACCTACAACCAGGCATGGTTGTGTCTGAAAATGGCAGTAACTTGGAGGTGGCTTTGGAGCTCGGAAACCTGACACAAATCCCATGCCTAGCCTACATCTTAAACTTAGTGGTTCAGCAATTTATCAAAACATACCCCAATTTGCCAGAGCTACTTTTGAAGGTGTGCCACGTGTGTGCCCATTTCCGCAAGTCGTCCATAGCTTCAACCGGTCTGTCAACGCTGCAGCAGCGTTTGTGGCTTCCAGCACACAGACTGTTGTGCGACGTGACCATGCGCTGGAACTCCACGTTTCACATGTTGGCCAGGCTTTGTGAGCAGCAGAGGGCAGTTGTGGAATACTAGCTGCAACATGGTCATCGCCTTTCGATTCAACTGCCACTATTCACAAGCGAGGAGTGGGCCTTGAACTTTGATGAATCCACACAGATGGTTAGTGGTGATAACGCTATTATCAGCGTAACGATCCCACTGCTGTGTCTACTCAAACGATCGCTGCTCACAATTAAGGACGACACTCTGAATGTGTCAGATGAGGAAATGGGGGAGGACATTACACAGGGTGATAGTCAGCCCACCCACAGTTCGACTTCTCAGCGCGAATTGGACCATGAAGAGGAGGAGGAGGAGCTGGAGACAGTTGCCTCTGCTACAGAGAGTAGTACCCAAGGAACTTTAATTCCATGTGTTCAGTGCGGATAGACAGAAGAGTAGGAGGAGGAGGAGATGGAGAGTCATCCTGATGTCGACATCGACGTCTTGCCTGTTGGTACTCTGGCACACATGGCTGACTACATGTTAGGCTGCCTTTCCAGCATCCCTCACGTTATACGCATTTTAGATAACACAGATTACTGGGTGTTCACCCTTCTCGACCCCCACTACAAAGAGAACTTCTCATCTCTCATTCCTGTAGTGGAGAGGACGAGTAAAACGGTGCAATATCAGAAGATACTTGTTGAGAGATTGCTCCAAAATGTTCCATCTGACAACGCTGGCCGGCAGAGTCCATACTTCCTTAGGCAACCGAGGAAGGGAGACAAGGGGAACACACAGCAGTTCCAACAAAGGCAGGGCAACACTCTCCAAGGCATGGGACACTTTCATGACACCTCACCAGCAACCTCACCCTGAAGCGCGGCCTAGTGGTACAAGGAGGGGAACGTTTTGGAAAATGGTGAAAGAATGCATAGCAGACCGTGTCAGCATCCTAAATGATCCCTCAGTGCCTTACAACTACTGGGTGTCCAAGCTGGACATGTGGCACGAACTTGCACTCTACGCCTTGGAGGTGCTGGCCGCCAGCGTTTTGTCTGAGCGTGTATTTAGTGCTGCTGGTGGCATTATAACAGATAAGCGTATCCGCTTGTCCACTGACAATGCTGACAGGTTGAACAAGGCCTGGATTGCCCCTGACTTCTCAACTACACCAGAGGAGAGCTGAGCTGATGATGAACATAAAGGCAATTTTTTTTTTTATAGGTTCAGCTCAACTGCAGGCCCTCAACTGAAATGTTTTTATAGGGTCAGCTGAACAGCATGCACTCGCATATAATATTTTAGAGCGTCAGCTCACCTGAAGGCACTCACAAATAATGCTTTAGAGCGTCAGCTGAACAACATGCACTTGAAAATAATGTTTTAGAGCATCATCTGTACAGTATGCACTCGCATATAATGTTTTAGAGCTTCATTTGAACAGCATGCACTCGCATATAATGTTTTAGAACATCAGCTGAACAGCATGCACTTGCATATAATGTTTAGCAGCACATTGCCTTTCTATGCCATTTGAGTGCTTCAGGCCCATATATTGGGAAAAAGTAAAAATCAATATATATACAAATTTCACTGAATTTGCACCCAGTTTTCTTGTTTTCGGCAGAAACTGTTTATCGCAGCACATTGCATTTCTATACCGTCTGAGTGCTTCAATCCCATATATTGTGAAAAAGTGAAAATCAATATATATACATATTTCACTGATTCTGCACACATTTTTTTTTGTCTGCGGCAGAATACATTTATTGCAGCACATTGCATTTCTAAAAAAAAAAGTTATAAAACCGTACCCAGCTTCATGTCCAACTTAGCTAGGGGCGCACAACAACACTGTCTAAGTCAGACCAGTGCGAACAGTTGGTCGGTTGGCTTGCTGACGATAATAATTCCAGTCGGCCAAGCACCACCCTCTCTTTCACCAAGTCCAGTATCTTTAGCCAAGAGTCTGGTCAGCCAACTCCTCGCTCAGATCATCCTTCCTCCCACCATGGAGAGGCCTGCCAAACGACAGATCCCACACTCGGATATTCCCAGGAGCTCTTTTCAGCTCCACTATTATATTTGGGTCTCGCGGCCAGCATGCTTGAAGAGAGACCTGAGATATTGTGCCCTGATTCTCAACCTCTTGAGCCTTCACAGTCTCAAGAAAATGATGGTGGTGAACGTCAATCATTCGTTCACGAGGTGGATGACAATGAGACACAGTTGTCAATCACTGAGGTTGTGTTTAGGTCAAGACAGGAGGATGATCAGAGTGAGGAAGTGGAAGAGCTACTAGTGAAGGTGTGCGGCGTGTGTGCCCATTTCCACAATTTGCCCATAGCTTCAGGCGGCCTGTCAATGCTGTAGCAGCGCTTGCGGCTTCTAGCTCACCGACTGTTGTGCGATGTGAGCACGCGCTGGAACTCTACGTAATATATGTTGGCCAGGATTTGTGAGCAGCAGAGGGCAGTTGTGGAATACCAGCTGCAACATGGTAGTCGGCGTTCAAGTCAACTACCACTATTCACAAGCGAGGAGTGGGCATTGATGTCATATCTATGTGAGGTTTTAAAAAACTTTGAAGAATCCACACAGATGGTTAGTGGCGATAACGCTATTATCAGCGTAACCATCCCACTGCTGTGTTTACTCAAACGATCGCTGCTCACAATGAAGGACGACGCTCTGAATGTGGCAGTCGTAGAACTGGGGGAGGACATCTCACAGGGTGATACCCAGACCACCCACAGTTTGTCTTCTCAGCACGAATTGGACCATGAAGAGGAGGAGGAGGAGGAGATGCAGACTGTTGCCTATGCTACTGAGGCTAGTACCCATGGAACTTTAATTCCATCTGTTCAGCTTGGATGGGCCGAAGAGGAGGAGGATGAAGAGGAGATGGAGAGTCATCCTGATGTCGACATCTTGCCTGTAGGTAATCTGGTACACATGGCTGAATTCATGTTAGGCTGCCTTACCCGCGACCCTCGCGTTATACGCATTGTAGATAACACGGATTACTGGGTGTTCACCCTTCTCAACCCCCACTACAAAGAAAACTTCTCATCTCTCATTCCTGTGGTGGAGAGGACGAGCAAAATGGTGCAATACCAGAAGGTACTTTGTAACGGTAAAAAATAAAAAAAGACAGAATTTAGAATTTATTCTTAGTTTCCACCGAAAAAAAACGTAATAACAAGCGATCAAAAAGCGGCATTTACTCCAAAATCATACCCATGAAAAATACAAGTTGTCTTTCAAAAATCAAGCCCTCACACAATTCCATATAAAAAAATAAAAAAAGTTATGGGTCTTGTGAAGTGGCAATGCAAAATAATTTTTTGGGTTAATAAAAGGTGTTTTATTGCAAAAAAAAGTTGTAAAATGTAAACAAAATTATAAGTATTTAGAATCACTGTAATCGTACTGACCCAGAGAATAAAGATATTATGTTATTTGTACCGAAAAATGAACGCCAAAAAATGTATAATGTAAAAACGCAGTGGCAGTATTGCTATTTTTCCCCATCTCCCTCCCAGAAAGAGTTAATAAAAGTTAATCAGAAAGTTATGTGTACCCCAAAATGGCGCCATTAAAAACTACAACTTGTCCCGTAAAAAACAAGCCCTCATAAAGCTATATAGATGAAAAAATAAAAAAGTTATAGCTCTTGGAACGAGACCATAAAAAAAGGAAGAAAAACGCTTGGTCATAAAGGCCCAAACAGGCTTGGTCACTAAGGGGTTAAACATACTTTCTACCCAACTTTCATAACTCTAAAACCATACATCACATTCACATAAAAATTACATATTCGCAATCAATCCATTCAGGGGAACAACATATTAAAAAATGGCATGAATCAGACCAGGGGTTCAAAAGTTAGTATATGGCCCATAATCCAGGGGCAAGAGGCCAGCAGCCAGTCCTCTCCAAAGCCCAGTGGCGAGGTTGGTTTCGCCACACATCTCCCCCCCCAGGGAAGACTAACCAGATACCTGACCTCACGCCGGTCGGTACCTGAGTTAGTCTGGCAGCCCACCCACAACCAAATACTGGACCTGTTGACTTTAGTAGCCTGTCTCTGTCCAGTGAGTCCACCAAGGTTATGTTGGAAGCTGGTACTCCCGGTCTCTGTGTTGCTCCCTGGCTTGGAGTGGGGGTTGCTTTGTGGGCAGGTATCAGCGGTACTCTGCCCTGGTGCCAGCGCTACCACGGAAGAAGCCTGGTTGGAGCCTGGTTGTTGGAGGGGGAGACCGACTGTCAATACCCCCTGTGCTGTAAGTGCAGAGACCACGGTCCAATCTGCACTGTTGTGGGGCTTACTGTCTCCCCCTGGTGCGTTAAGCTGCCGCTGGGGAGAGGGGGTAACAAGCTCCTCTCCCATACATACTTCCAGCCGCTGGGGAGGGCGACCGACCGTCTCCGCTCCCAATACAGTGTCCTGCTGCTGGGGAAAGGAGACTGGGCTCTCTATTCCCAAAAAATCATGCTGCTGCTGGGGGACAGGACCGACTGTCTCTGCTCCCAATACAGTGTCCTGCTGCTGGGGAAAGGAGACTGGGCTCTCTATTCCCAAAAAATCATGCTGCTGCTGGGGGACAGGACCGACTGTCTCTGCTCCCAATACAGTGTCCTGCTGCTGGGGAAAGGAGACTGGGCTCTCTATTCCCAAAAAATCATGCTGCTGCTGGGGGGCAGGAACAACTACCTCTGCCCCCTGTAACTCAGCCTGCCGCTGGAGAGGGAGGACGCTGCTCTCCTCTCCCTGCATTTCACACTGCCTTCCCGGCATATCACTCTGCTGCTGGGGGGCAGGAACAACTACCTCTGCCCCCTGTAACTCAGCCTGCTGCTGGAGAGGGAGGACGCTGCTCTCCTCTCCCTGCACTTCACACTGCCGCTGGGGAATGGAGAATGGGCTCCCAATTCCCTGCAGGACCGGTGGAGAGACCTCGGTCCCATCTCTACCGGCCACCTGGGGTCCTTCCCAGTAACACTCTACAATATCTGCCCAGCTGAATGGGTCTGGATCTGGGTCTGTCACCTTACCGTCCTGCTGAGCCTTCTCAATGGAGTGGAAGAGATCTCGGTAGTCCTGCTCCAGTTCCCACTCCAGGGTTGCTAGGTGAGCCAGGTCTTGCTCTACCCTAATGGGGGTCATCCCACTCATGCCTAGCCTCCCTCTCATAAAAAATGTCCTGAAGTCTCGACTGTGCAGGGCTCCCGAAGTCAGGCTCTGCAAAGGACTCCCATAACAAGCCAGGACCATAAAACTCCTCTCCCTCTGGCTTGTCATGTTCGGCTGTCCAGGGTATATACTGTGCCATATACCACCAAAGCGCCTGGTAGGCATCCTCCAGCCATAGCTCCTGCCATACCCGGTGCTCTAGTTCCTTCACCCATTCCTCCAGGGGCTGCTCTCCCAGGAAGGGCATCCGCAGGGCCACTTGCTTCTGCAACCGCTGCTCTTCACTGGGGAGACTCTCACCCCGCTGGTATTGTAGATTATCCAGGGCCTGGTACCAGATGCCTTTCCTTAATGCATCCAGGTCCTCCTCCTCGTATAACACTGCTGGTTCCATCCTGGTGCTTTTAGGGTCGCTGTACTGAGACATGCGTTGTCCTTAAATTGTAGAATCCACAGAAATGGTGTCTCCTGTAGCTGTCCTTCTGGCTGTAGGAACGATCCCGCTGCTTGCCACCAATGTAACGGACCGTTTTCGCAGACAAGGGGTTAAAATCCGTTTAGGCGATATGCCCCTTTCTGAGAGACAGGCACAGCTACTGCAGAACACCAACTCCCGAACTGGATACAAAGTAGCACTCCAAACTGGAACCTCACGAATAGCTGCTAGCGGACGAACAGGAAAAGCATACAATCCTGGCAATCGGTCTTCTAACAGCATACAGTGAATCCCCCCAATAACGAGACAAGGCTCCGTTTTGAGGGTCAAGCCGTGGTCTGACTGTACTTGAAGTACAGCCTCTTTTATTCACAAAAAACAAACATAGTACTGCCCACAGGGGTTTGAAATACAACCAATCAGTAATTAACAACACATACAATGTAACTACAGCAACCAATCGTTCACGCCCCCAGAGGACCAGAATGAAGACTGGGACATAGGACAACATCCCCACAATGCATCATGGTTTCCTCCTCTCTGTCCAGACAACCTGAAGAGCAATCCAATTATCTCTGAGGACAAAGGGAGATTGCCAATACACATGTGCAGACAACAGAACAGACATCACCCTTTAAACACACAATGGGACAATGGCACAATAGAAACACACCCAGCATATTCCCTCCCCTTATCCTGAGAGGAGACTCAATTATACATACAATTAAACATACTTTCTACCCAACTTTCATAACTCTAAAACCATACATCACATTCACATAAAAATTACATATTCGCAATCAATCCATTCAGGGGAACAACATATTAAAAAATGGCATGAATCAGACCAGGGGTTCAAAAGTTAGTATATGGCCCATAATCCAGGGGCAAGAGGCCAGCAGCCAGTCCTCTCCAAAGCCCAGTGGCGAGGTTGGTTTCGCCACATACTTGTTGAGAGATTTCCATCTGACAACGCTGAAGGCAGAGTCCTTACTTCCTTAGGCAACTGGGGAAGGGAGACAATGGGAATACACGGCAGTTCCAACAAAGGCAGGGCAACACTCTCCAAGACTTTCATGACACCCCACCAGCAACCTCACCCTGAAGCAGTACCTAGTGGTACAAGTAGGGAAAAGTTTTGGAAAATGGTGAAGGAATACATAGCAGACCGTGTCAGCGTCCTAAATGATCCCTCAGTGACTTACAACTACTGGGTGTCCAAGCTGGAAACGTGGCACAAACTTGCACTCTACGCCTTGGAGGTGTTGGCCTGTCCTGCCGCCAGCGTTTTGTCTGAGCGTGTATTTAGTGCTGCTGGTGGCATCATAACAGATAACCGTATCCGCGTGTCCACTGGCAATGCTGACAGGTTGACTCAGATAAAAATGAACAAGGCCTGGATTGCCCCTGACTTCTCCTCTCCACCAGAGGAACGCTGAGCTAATGAGAAACAAACACGCAATTTAAATGTATGCTTTACAATGTACTCAATCCACAAGATTCAGATGTACCCTTTTCACCTCAAAAAAGGGTATATATTTGAATCTTGTTTACTCATCCTACTCTTCGTCCTGTTCCATACAGTATACACTCACCTAAAGAATTATTAGGAACACCATACTAATACGGTGTTGGATCCACTTTTGCCTTCAGAACTGCCTTAATTCTATGTGGCATTGATTCAACAAGGTGCTGATAGCATTCTTTAGAAATGTTGGCCCATATTGAAAGGTTACCATCTGGCAGTTGATGTAGATTTGAGGGATGCACCTCGAGGGCACGAAGCTCCCGTTCCAGCACATCCCAAAGATGCTCTATTGGGTTGAGATCTGGTGACTGTGGGGGCCATTTTAGTACAGTGAACTCATTGTCATGTTCAAGAAACCAATTTGAAATGATTCGAGCTTTGTGACATGGTGCATTATCCTGCTGGAAGTAGCCATCAGAGGATGGATACATGTTCTCATTCTGTTTACGCCAAATTTGGACTCTACCATTTGAATGTCTCAACAGAAATCGAGACTCATCAGACCAGGCAACATTTTTCCAGTCTTCAACAGTCCAATTTTGGTGAGCTCGTGCAAATTGTAGCCTCTTTTTCCTATTTTTAGTGGAGATGAGTGGTACCCGGTGGGGTCTTCTGCTGTTGTAGCCCATCTGCCTCAAGGTTGTGCGTGTTGTGGCTTTACAAATGCTTTGCTGCATACCTCGGTTGTAACGAGTGGTTATTTCAGTCAACGTTGCTCTTCTATCAGCTTGAATCAGTCGGCTCATTCTCCTCTAACCTCTAGCATCCACAAGGCATTTTTGCCCACAGGACTGCCGCATACTGGATGTTTTTCCATTTTCACACCATTCTTTGTAAACCCTAGAAATGATTGTGCGTGAAAATCCCAGTAACTGAGCAGATTGTGAAATACTCAGACCGGCCCTTCTGGCACCAACAACCATGCACGCTCAAAATTGCTTAAATCACCTTTCTTTCCCATTCTGACATTCAGTTTGGAGATCAGGAGATTCTTGACCAGGACCACACCTCTAAATGCATTGAAGCAACTGCCATGTGATTGGTTGACTAGATAATTGCATTAATGAGAAATAGAACAGGTGTTCCTAATAATTCTTTAGGTGAGTGTATATGCCCTCAGAACAATGTTTCTTGCGGTCTGCTCACCTGTAGGCCCTCACTCCAATGTTTCATGCGGTCTGCTCACCTGTAGGCCCTCGCTCCAATGTTTCATACGGTCTGCTAACCTGTAGGCCCTCACCTCCAATGTTTCATACAGTGTGCTCACCTGTAGGCACTCACTATAATGTTTCATACAGTCTGCTCACCTGTAGGTCCTCACTATGTTTTATGGGGTTTGCTCACCTTCAGGCTCTCACCTCAAATGTTTCATACGGTCTGCTCAGCTGTAGGCCCTCACTACAATATTTTATGGGGTTTGCTCACCATAAAGCCCTCACTACAATGTCTTATGGGGTTCGCTCACCTGTAGGCCCTCACCTCTGATGTTTCATATGGTCTGCTCAGCTGTAGGCCCTCACTACAATGCTTTATGGGGTTTGTTCTCCTTTTAGGCCCTCACCTCCAATGTTTCATACGGTCTGCTCAGCTGTAGGCCCTCACTACAATGTTTTATGGGGTTTGCTCACCTGTAGGCCCTAATTACAATGTTTTCTGGTGTTTGCTCACCTTTAGGCCCTCACTACAATGTTTTATGGGGTTCGCTCACCCTCAGGCCCTCATTACAATGTTTCATATATTCTTCTCACCTGTAGGCTCTTACTTCAGTGTTTTATGGGGTTCGCTCACCTGTAGGCTCTCACCTCCAATGTTTCATATGGTCTGTTCACCTGTAGGCCCTCACTACAATGTTTTATGGGGTTCGCTCACCTGTAGGCACTCACCTCCAATGTTTCATACGGTCTGCTCAGCTGTAGGCCCTCACCTCCAATGTTTTTATATGGTCTGCTCACCTGTAGGCCCTTACTACAATGTTTTATGGGGTTCGCTCACCTGTAGGCCCTAATTACAATGTTTTCTGGTGTTTGCTCACCTTTAGGCCCTCACTACAATGTTTTATGGGGTTTGCTCACCCTCAGGCACTCATTACAATGTTTCATATGTTCTTCTCACCTGTAGGCTCTTACTTCAGTGTTTTATGGGGTTCGCTCACCTGTAGGCCTTCAACTCCAATGTTTCATATGGTCTGCTCAGCTGTAGGCCCTCACCTCCAATGTTTCATACGGTCTGCTCACCTGTAGGCCCTCACTACAATGTTTTATGGGGTTCGCTCACCTGTAGGCCTTCAACTCCAATGTTTCATATGGTCTGCTCAGCTGTAGGCCCTCATCTCCAATGTTTCATATGGTCTGCTCAGCTGTAGGCCCTCACTACAATGTTTTATGGGGTTTGCTCACCTTCAGGCCTTCACCTCCAATTTTTCATACGGTCTGCTCACCTGTAGGCCCTCACTACAATGTTTTATGGGGTTCACTCACCTTCAGGCCCTAATCTCCAATGTTTCATATGGTCTGCTCAGCTGTAGGCCCTCACCACAATGTTTTATGGGGTTCACTCACCTGTAGGCCCTCACTACAATTTTTCATACGGTCTGCTCACCTGTAGGCCCTCACTCCAATGTTTCATACGATCTGCTCACCTGTAGGCCCTCACTACAATGTTTTATGGTGTTTGCTCACCTTCAGGCCCTGACCTCCAATGTTTCATACGGTCTGCTCAGCTATAGGCCCTCACTACAATGTTTTATGGGGTTTGCTCACCTGTAGGCCTTCACCTCCAATGTTTCATATGGTCTGCTCAGCTGTAGGCCCTCACCTCCAATGTTTCATACAGTCTGCTCACCTGTAGGCCCTCACTACAATGTTTTATGAGGTTCGCTCACCTTCAGGCCCTCAACTCCAATGTTTTCCAGGGTCAGCTCAACAGAAGGCCCTCAACCATAATGTTGTAGAGGGTAACCAGCAGGCCCTTGCTCATAATGTTTTTTGAGGGTCAGTAGCAGGCTATTAATAATTTTTAGAGGGTGTGTATGATGCCCTCCTTTATTTGTAATAAAAGGTGCATTGGAGTGCCTGTTCCTTGTAATTTTTGGCAGGCCTTTTACTTAGTGCATAGGCTGTATGAGTGTAGGAGTCCCACTACCTGAACAATTGTAGCACCATTTGAATGAGGCCCTCTTTTATGTGATATAGAGGCTGTATCTCTTTTTCCTTGTAATTTTTGGCAGCACTTACACTGTATATACATTTGAATCTACAGGAAAGAAAGTTTCCTAACAATTTTTCCTT
This sequence comes from Bufo bufo, assembly GCF_905171765.1. Lineage (NCBI taxonomy): Eukaryota > Metazoa > Chordata > Amphibia > Anura > Bufonidae > Bufo > Bufo bufo. The sequence goes on along the minus strand of NC_053393.1, from coordinate 340,700,980 downwards.
TTTTTTGTGGGCGTGGGGTTTTGGGCGTTTTTTTGTCAGTCTGTAAAAGTGGCGTACAACTCGGACAACATGGTTCCCAGCAGCGACATTGGTGTCCAAGATGCATCCAGACATGGTCCCCCTGCTGTTCCTGATCGATTTCAGTGTTTCCATCACTTTCAGACCTTTTCCTATGAACCAGGCACCCTCCCCTCATCCGAGCAGGGGGTACCTGGTCGCCTCCTATTGACTTCCATTATACTCGGGTGCTCGGCCGAGCGCACAAATATCGCGATGTGTTCGGACCGAACACCCGAACACACGAACACTTTGGTGCTAGCTCATCACAAATCTTTAATCAAGATGTCAGTAGCGGCATGTTTGCACGCAAATGGATGAGGTCACCATTTTAGTTTTTTTTGTTTTTTACTGCCATTTCTTGGAAAACTTCAGATACTTCAATTCAATCAACACTGATACGCAGACCACTCTGCCATATAGTGGCCATGCTGTCGGCGGTTTGCAGCCATGTTGTGTTGAAGAACCGTGCAACTAATTAACCCACAACTTCCTTTCATTAAATAATGAAGACCGCACTATGTAGTCCTTCTTCGTTGTTAATGGCCGCATGGCACTTTTAAACATGGGTTGTCGCTGGTATGGGGTTTGGCTTGTTAGGGTGTGTGGTGGGGGTGGCAATATTCATATTATTGCTGCTCCTGCCTGAAATCTCCTGCAAGTAATTTAACAATAAACACTAAACAACAATCAGCTCTGGCATACCTAATTCTCCAACCCGAGCATTCTCCTGGCCTACAGGGCTCCTTCTGCCATCTGTTTTTCCTCCTATGTCACATCATCTAATATCGATGAGAATATGTCATCAGGAACATCCAGCTCCGCCTCTCTCTACATCTTGCTGACTTTTCTAGGACATGGAGACTTTGAAGTATTTTTTGGAACAAGTAAAGCCAGCAAAAGATGAGGATGGTCATCATTAAGATCTTTCCCCCCTAAGGGGTGCAGGTTGGATGGTATTGGTTGGGGCACTGACAGTGGAATAATGAAGGCTTCCATTTTATTAGTATTGAATTACATTTATGGCTGATGTAGGAATAACTACGAAGGAATAAATAAATAAAACTTAAGCAGAATAAGTCTCCCTTCACTCTCATTCTCCAATATTCCTCTATTAATCATGTTCAGCAACACTGTCCCTAACCCATGAGCTCAGCTCACAGGACAATGGCAGAGACCTTGAGAGATGAGGGTTTTATAGGGCTGTGACATCACAAGGGATGGCTCTCTGCGGATTGGCTGGCTGCATGGCATTATGGGTGATCTCGCATTCCCGGAACTTTTACTTTCACTGTTTAACACATGTAGCCAGCATTTTAGGAAAAATTGATTTGTTTCCACAAAGTGCAAGGAAATTCGGATTCATTGCGAATTGAAGTTTTCCTAATCTTCGGACCAAATTCCACTTTGAATGCTTTGCTTCGCTCAACACTTATTATTATTATAATTATTATTATTATTATTATTATCAGCTCGATTCCAAGTTAGCTTGGTTTAATGTTGGACCCACAAATGGCAAGAAAAACTTCTTTGACAGTGAGACTTTCGTCTTTGCTGAACTTTTTTGTTTTTGCTTGGTGACTCTTTTCATGTTTTCACAGAAAATATTTTTGTCTTCTTTAATCTTTTTGTTAATCTTTTGTGACAGTGATAGTCTAATCCAATAAATTTCTTCAGACAAAAATCATTTATTAATTATATCAACTCACAATTATGTGATTATAAAGACAAATTAAAGTTTTACTAGCCCTGACAGTTTGCTTCGAATCAATAATTCTTAAAAGATTGTGCCATGTTTTGACTAATAATAATAAAAAAAATTGTCATAATTGATAAAGCAACACAATTCACAATTTCAATGATTTATGTTAACTGAAATTCCCAAATATAGAATTTATAAAATTGTTCTCAGTATTTACAGATAGTCTGGCTCTGACAACACAATTAATCCCCCACTATTCAATATTTGAAATCATTAATAAACTACTGAGACTACTCATCAATAATAAAATGCAATTCATACAGTTCAATAAGCTTTCATTAGGCTCCTATATTTAACAACGTGCTGTGATGTTGTCATTATAAAAGCAAGATATTTAAAAATGTGTTTCAAGCATTCTAAATAATTTTACTTTTCCCTAAGGCTATCTGTTCTTAGCATGTTTCTATGAATATCCTCTCTGTAATTGCTAAAGTTTCAAAGAATTAAAAATGGGAAATATATCTAACGTTGTAATAATGTTTTTTGTTTGTTATTGTTTAACATTCCTACCAATCAAATCTATTGTTAGCCTTTAATTAAAGTGCATAATAGAAATTAATGCAAGATGGTTTGAAAAGCTAGCTTCAGCTTCAATGATATTCAGAATTTGCCATAATTTTTCTGAAAATTTTCTTAATTGGCCATGCATTTTTTTTGTTTCAAACGATATACCTGTGCAATTATAAAAATTTGTTTGAGAATATTTGAGCCTTGGATATAGCCCTAGCCCAAAAAAAGTGAATGTGATTGAGAGACACTCTGCCATAGTAACAGCTGATTTTGGAGATGCTAATATGCATTGCTGCCTCCTCACCAGACAGAGTGATGCGCTCTATGGGGTTTCCACATGCCTCAGTGGTGAGAGCCCCCACAATTTTCTTCTTAAAGGCATTACTTCCGTTTGCAATAGTCTCATTAAAAAGGAATAGTGATTGACTAACATCGGCTGGGAGGGTTCACAAACGCGATCGCGCAAACGCGATCAAATGTTCATGAACCGCAAGTTCTCGGCGAGCCCCATTCACTTTAATGGCAGGGGAACCTGAAAAACCTTCAGCTCATATTTGCAGCCACCAAATACTTAGTAGAAGTGCACAAATAGACCAACAACATGGACATTGACATACTAGAGCAGGCATGCTCAACCTGCGGCCCACCAGCTGTTGCAAAACAACTCCCATCATTCCCTGACAGCCTACAGCTATCATCCTACAGAAGGGCATCGTGGGAGTTGTAGTTTTACAACAGCTGGAGGGCCGCAGGTTGAGCATGCCTGTACTAGAGGGTGATCAATGACAAAAAATTCAACAAAAAATGTGTCTTAATTAGGAGACATTTTTATGCATCTTAAAGGACAATTCTCGTAAATGTGACCTGTCGGAGCATAGAAAAATGTTAATTTAAACCATGGGAGTACTGGCCTTAAAAATTAGGCATTAGCCTGACATAAAATAAATTCTGATTATGTGGCTCGAGGTACATTATGCAGTCAATGGAAAACATTTTACTGTAGTCCACTTGACTACAGGTTCCAAACATTAAGCATTCACCGGACAGAAAAGATCAAGTGATTATGTGGCAGGAGATATATTACACGGTTAATGGATATCCATTTTACTGCAGGCCAGTAGAAATACAGGTCAAATACATAGAGTATGTTTAAAAGAACTAAAAACATAAAATTGGATTAAAAACGTGGCTAAAGAAATCCCCCCTCTTGAAAAAAAAACTAATGATAATAGATTAAATTTGATAACACGTGGTTGTCAGTGGTGTTAAATTCCTCCGAGGCCGCAACAATTATTCATTCAGCGTACAGAAAGTATGTGGCTGGAGGTAGATTACATGGTCATTGGATATCAATTTTACAGCAGGCCAGTGTAATACAGGCTCTAAAAATTATGCATTCAGCAAACAAGTATGTATGTGGCTTGGGGTTGAAAACACGTTCATTGGATATCAATTTTACTGTAGGCCAGTGTATTACAGGCCCCAAACATTAGGCATTCACCGTATAGAAAAGATCAAGTGATTATGTGGATGGAGGTCTATTAGACGGTCATTGGATATCAATTTTACTGAAGGCCAGTACAAATATAGGTCAAATACATATGTTTACAATAACTAAAAATATAAAATTGGATTAAAAACATGGCTAACGAAATCCCCCCTCTTGAAAAAAACCCCTAATGATAATAGTTGAAACACGTGGTCGTCACAGGTGTTGAATTCCTCCGAGGCCCAAAACATTAGGCATTCAACGGACAGAAAAGGCCTTTTATACCGCTGTATTTACCTAAGACAGGGACCATTATTTGTTCTGGGTGGTGGTGGATATTTGTGCGCTGTCATGAGGAAATTCAATTAAACGTGGTCGACTCGCAACATGTGTTTAATTCCTCCGAAATCCATGACTCAATTATTTTTAGAAATGTGAGGTAGTCCACACTGTCGTGAGCTAGGCGAGTGCGCTTATCGGTCACGATCCCCCCTGTTGCCCTGAACGTCCTTGCGGACAGGACACTCAATGAGGGTCAAGCCAAGAGTTCCATGGCAAATTGTGCCAGCTCTGGCCACAGGTCGAGCCTACACACCCAGTAGTCCAGGGGTTCCTCGCTACTCAAAGCGTCGACATCGGCCGTTAACCCGATGTAGTCGGACACCTGTCAGTCTAGGCGTTCCCTGATGCTGGATCTGGAGGGCAGCTGTCGATGGGTTGGTTGCAAGAATGATCTCATATCCGAAGTGACCAACACATCTTCTAACCGCCCTCTTCCTGCCTGCACTGTTGGATTTGTTCCCACAATTGTTTCTCTGTGAGTGTAAATTCCTCTGCCAGAGCCCACAAAAGCAGAATGCAGCATTCCTCGAAGCAAGGCCTGGAAGTGCTGCATTCTGACAACCCTCTGTGATGCTGGCAACATGTCCGCCATTTTGTGTTTGTACCGGGGGTCTAAGTACATTGTCAACCAGTACTGGTCCTTGCCCTTTTATGCTTTTTATACGGGGGTCCCTCTTCAAACACTGGAGCATGAAGGCCCCCATTTGCACTAAACTGGAAGCAGTGGAGTGGCCTGGCTCATGCTCATCATCCAGGATAATGTAGTCCTCGGTCTCCTCCCCCCAGCCACGGACAACACCAGGGATCCAAGAAAAGTTTAAAGCATGCTCTTCTTGCTCCTCCTCTGTCCTGGCACCATCCTCCTCTGACTCCTCTTCAGACTCCTGTTGACTTGTCTCAGATGGGGCAGCCCCCCTGGGAATTCATCCAGCATTGCGACTTCGTCATCTTCCTGCTCCTGCTCCTCGATGGCTTGATCAATGACACAACGAAATGCACGCTCCGGAAAGAAGGAGTAAGGTACGATGTCACTTATGGCGCCCTGGCTGCGACTGACCAGTTTGGTGATCTCATCAAATGGCCGCAGAAGTCTGCATGTGTCGCGCATGAGCAGCCACTGGCGCGGTGAAAAAAAACAAGCTCCCCAGAACCTGTCCTGCCGCAGAGTTCATACAGGTAGTCGTTAACTGCACGTTGCTGCTGGAGCAGCCTATCAAGCATATACAAGGTGGAGTTCCAGCGCGTCGGGCAGTCACAAATCAGACGTCTGACGGGCAGGTGGTGTCATCTGCAAGATGAACAATGGCCGTGTAAAATCTTCTAAAATGGCCAGAGATTTTCCTGGCCTGCTGCAAGACGTCCTGGACCCCGGGGTATTTGGCAATGAATCGCTGCACGACTAAGATCAGTATGTGTGCCATGCACGCCACATGTGTCATTTTGCCCTGTTTCAGCACGCTCAGCAGATTGGCACTGTTGTGGCACTCCACTTTACCAACTGTCAAATTGAGCGGGGTTAGCCACTGATCGGCCTGTGACTGCAAAGCTGAATGGAGTGCAGGACCGGTGTGGCTCTTGGCTTACAGGCACAACAGCCGCAGCACAGCATGGCAATGTCTCACCTGGCACGTCGAATTGATTCTGGGGAGCTTGAGGGGGGCAGCGGAAGAGGCGGTAGCAGTGAAAAAGGAGGAATCAGCCGAGGAGGAGACGGAGGATGGAGTAGCAGGAGGAAATGGAGAGGCAGGCCTGCATGCAATCCATGGCGGTAACACCAAATCCACACAGGTGCCACGGGTTGCATGCTTGACGGCCGTCAGAAGGTTCACCCAGTGGGCAGTGAAAGTTAAGTACCTTCTCTGCCCATGTTTGCTAGACCAAGTGTCTGTGGTCAGATGTATCTTGGCACCGACACTGTGTGCCAGAGATACATTAACTTGCAGCTGAATGTGGCCATATATCTCTGGGATGCCCTTCTGGAAGAAATATTTCCTTTCGGGGACCTTCCATTGTGGTGTTCCAATTGGCCTCCGAGTCCATCAGTTTATATGGCAGCAGTTGGTGGGCTACCAGTTCTGACAAGCCAGCAGTCAGCCGTTGGGCAAGAGGGTTATCCGGCGTCATCATATTTTTATGCTTGAACATTTGGGCAATGGAAGCCTGCCTTTTGCCAGATGAACGCGACAATGGCACGGTGGAAGGTGGAGTGGAGGACAAATAGGAGTAGAGAGAAGAAGGAGAAGAGGCAGGACGTGGGGCGCTGAGAGTGTGGCTTTGTGGGTTCTGATGGTGTTGCTCCCACTGGGCTTGGTGATGGGAGGCCAGGTGCCTTTTTAAGGTGGTCGTCCCTAGGTTAGTGTTGGGCTTACCGCGACTTATGCGTTGACAGCACAGGCTGCAGATGGCAACATTATTGTCAGCAGTGGACACGTTAAAAAAAATCCCAAACTGTGGAGCCATGTGCTGGCATCCTGGGAGCGCCAGATGTCACCGTGCATGGTGGATGGCTTGTTGCAGATACATTAGCAGTCTGCTTTTTGCCTCCTGTGCATTGTAAGTTCTGCCTGCTTCTCCTCCTTCTCCTCCCTATCTGCTGCTCTGTCTCTCCCTCTGAACTCCCCTCCTCTTCCTCTATTGTGGGCACTGAAGTGACGTCCATCGACAAGTCATAATCGTCACCTTCACCACTACTGACATTAAAGATCTCGGAGTAGGCAGCAACAGCGGGGACCACCCTCCTTGGGCTGATCTGGGTACTGTTGTCAGACTGCTGGGTGGCGACCGTTGATAACTCCTCTTCCTGATCTGATGCCAAGAAATGCTGCACATCGGTAAGGTCTTGGAATGGATGGGAAAATAATTCCTCTGACTCGGGCGGAGGGGATATGGTGTAGGTGGTGGTGTCTTTGGTTGTGCACACAGCAGAGAGTGAAGAGGGTGCAGATAATGAAGAGGAGGGTGCAGAAGTGGGAGGCTGAGTGAGCCATTCAACCAAGTCTGGTGCTTCCTTCGACGTAATCACACGCACCTTCTGCAACTTACCATTTAGGCTCCAGCCTGGTGCACCTGCCGGACCCCTACAAGCCCTAGGGAATGGTCGGCCTCTTCCTCTGCCTGTCATTTTCCAAATAACCCTGTGACAAAAGTCCCTATAGAAAAGCAGTATTTGTGGAAGAAGGTATATCATACCCCTGCCTCAATCAGTTTTTTTGGGGTGCAAATGGTATATCACACCAGTAGAAATTATTTGTTCCAATAGCATTTGTCACTCTGTGTAGCTGTGGTAACGCAGTAAAACTGCAAACAAATGCTGCACTACCAAAATGCACCATATAGAAAGTATATTATTGGTATATAACACCCCTGCTTCAATCAGTTTATTGGGCGGGCAACTGGTATATCACACCAGTAGAAATTATTTGTTCCAATAGCGTTTGGCATTCTGTGTAGCTGCAGTATCGCAGCAGAACCGCATACAAATGTTGCACAATTCAAGTAAACTATAATATACTTTCTATGTTAGAAAGTATATTATAAGTATATTACATCCCTCAGTAAGACACACCTATCGATAGCACCCCTATACCAGTCCTTATAAGGACTTTTGTGGCCCTATTAGCTAGCGTTTGGTGTCCCTAACAGTCTGTCTCTTCTCCACACAGCAACCTCTCCCTACACTGCCAAAATACTGAATATAAAATGGCAGCCAGATCCGGTTTATTTATAAGGTAGGGGATATGTCCATGTGCTGAAATGTCTCAATTGTCTGTCCTGTACCACCTGATGGATGTGTCATGGGTCAAAGTTCTTCACAATGTAAAATAATATGGCACAGACGGACATCGCCATATGTTCACCTGTTTGGCAAACTGCGAACGAGCAAAGTTTGCAGCGAAACGACCGCTGGGCGAACCGCAAGGCCATCACTAAAAAGGAAGACTTACTCCATAGACCATAACTACACATACTGGCTCGATTACATTTGACAAGCCTCATGAGACATTTTTTTATGATTCTCGACTCCCCGGACTGTTGCCTTCAAATCCAAATCCTCCTCTGTCTTTGTCCTGCCTCTCACCTTCTTTTCACTCTTTTTCTTCACTTTGTTTTTTATACCTCTTCTGTGTTTAACACTGTTTTGGTGAAGAATAGGATGTCAACTGGACTTAAAGAGGACCTGTCACCTCTCCTGACATGTCTACTTGCATTCCCTATGTAATAAATATTCTGGAGCATCTATTTTTCTGACTCTTTGTTGTGCCACTCTATATTATTCCTGCCAGATTCTTACCAGTCGGCAGTAAAGGTGCAGTACGTCTGGGTAGATAGTGTATCTTACTTTGTCCAATTAGTACTGCCATTGTAAGACATACTCCCGACTGGTAAAACCTTTCTGTACCTGTACTTCAAGCTGCTGATGATTCATTCATAAACTTCTAGTACAAATAACAGAGGAATGGCACAACATGAAAACATTTTTATATACTTTATTTGTATTAATTAAAAAGAAGCTTCAACACTGAGAACTAAAATGCCACAAGATTTAGGTGTCTACTATATAACCCATAAGAAGATACTCTACACAACATCTATCAAAAACTCATTCAGAAGGGAATATAGAGCTCAATCTCTCCCTGTCTACAGTACCTGCCAATGATTCTTGAGAGAGAAAGAGAGGAGAACACACTGGGTAGAACAGAGTTAGGAGAGGTTCAGGAAGAGTACAGGGGGCCGCTCACATGATTCTCTTGTGCTGAGTGCACAACAGCTGATTAAGCATAGGATAGAGGCTGTCAATGCTGCTGCTTGCTGTCCCTTTAATCTATAGGAAATCTGGACTGCACAAGTAGATATGAGCGAAGTTATGAAAAATTTGATTCGGCAGCTTCACCAAATTTCACAAAGAAATTTAATTTGTGAAGGGGGCACTGTCTATGACTGGAGAAGAAAAAGTTCAGTCTCCATAAGAGTCAAAGCTTCTTTACTGTAAGAACTATGAATCTGTGGAATAGACTTCCTCAGGACGTGGTCACAGCAGGAACAGTGGACAGTTTTAAAATGGGTTTAGATTAATTCTTAAAAGTATGGGATTTATGTCCCCACCTATTATTTGGTTGATGGAGTTATGTCTTTTTTTCAACCTTATTAACTATTTAACTATGTGAAAAATTACTTTGTCACAAAGTGCATTCCTTTGTATGTAGCAGGTGCAATGATGCCGATTGTGCCACCCCTGTCATTGAATCCCTCAGATGACGTGTTCATTGGTGATTGCGGTTTCTGATGCTACAATTATGGCCTTTCAGGGGTTAATAAGGGTAAAAAAAAAAAAAAATACTCACCTTATCCATTTTCTGGTGTAGAGGCCGTCACAAACATCTTGATTGAAGACCCCACAAGAAATTTTGCTGGGTGGCTAGTGCACCAGCATGGTGACGTCATACGTTACCCCGCCTGAGATTTTTTTTGGTTTCTGCAATCAAGATGACCGCAATGTCCATTTCACGCGCAAATGGATGATTTTTTACGCCATTTCAGGAAATATAGATTTGTTACTATGAAGCTCTAGGAAATTCTGCTTTGGCAATTACATTTTCCTGAAATTTGGATCAAAGTCAATTTGTTTGACTTTGATTCACTCAACACTATGTAAAAGTAACTGCTAAATAGGAATAAGGGGGTGGTTGGATCATACCCCTGCCTCAATTACAGTTCAAAAATCTCCATACTCCAATTCTGAGTTCTCAATGAGAATGCATTAGAGATGAGCAAACTGATTCTAGTACAACCAGATTAATTCTGAACTTTACATAAATTTGTCATCCAAATTCAAATATTTTCTGATTCACTTTAGACAAATCATGTAAAAACAGCGCCCAGTAGTATTTTACACATTATTTTGGCTGGCAGTAGCCATGAAGAAGAAAGATAAAGGATGGTCACATGACACTGGAGGCTAACTGACATGCAGCCTGATCTTCCAATCAAAGGCAGTATTCAGCAAAGTCCTGTTAAGAGACAAATATCACAGAACACTATTTGGCATTATACTTGCGACCTAAAAAGATGTTGTGCTGTGGCTCTGTCTGCCAAAAAATAATTGAAGACAAAAGCCACTAATAACTTGTGTGGGGGCTGAACTGGAGGAGGAGGAGGACATTGGAGCACAAGCAATGTGTAGCGAAATGGGTGGTTTTTCTACACAGGTGACAGGAGAGGAGGAGCAGCCAGAGGAGCTACAGGGTGATGAGGAATACAAGGCAGAGGATCCAGACACACCGTGGCAGTATGCAGTGGAGATGGAGGCAGGGAGTTCCTTCCAAGTCACTTTTTCAAATGGAAAAATGCATGCTCACTTGCTTGCGTAGTGACAGCCGAATTATCTCCATTCGGAAGAGGGATGACTTCTGGCTCTTCACCTTGTTAGACCCTCACTACTGGTCCAAAATGGGGGCCTTTTTTACAACCGCTGAGAGGGAGGACAAACTGAACTACTATAAAGACATCCTATGTAGACAGTTGGCCGCTGCCTATCTGCGCCATCATCCATCCTCTCGCAGGTCTGATTGGGGGGACTTCTGTGCTCACGTTCCACTGCCATAGCTGCTGGGATGGGGAGGGGACCGTGGGGTGGCAGGAGCAGTACCAGCTCCATCAGTAGCAGCCTGAGACTACAGTCGCTGATGAACAGCTTTCTTCACCCTCCTAGTGAAGAAACTACTCACCAGCAGCAGCATCTAGACCAGGAGCAGAACCTGAACCAGCAGATGGTGGCATACTTGGACAGCACCCTGCCACCCCACATTGAAGATCCCCTGGACTACTGGGCAGCCAAACTGGATTTGTGGCCGCAACTGGCTGAGTTTGCCCTGGAAAAGCTGTCCTGCTCGGCCAGTATTGTGGCATCAGAGCGGGTGTTTAGTGCGGCGGGGGCCATAGTTACTCACCATAGAACTTGCCTGTCCACCCAAAATGTGTAGAGACTGAACTTTGCTGAGATGAATCAGGCATGGATCAGCCAGGATTTCTACTCACCAATGCCTGATGCATCAGACTAGATCATCCATGGTGTCACACCAACACTTTGACAAAAGAGACCGGTTTCTTCTGGCTACCTGCCTCAGCTACTATTTCTTCTGCCCCCTGCCTGATGCCACACATCTGATGACAAGTGCTACTTATTTTACCCACCATCTTCAGCTGCTACTAGTTTTTCCACCCACCTTCCCACTCTGTCACCGGGTCACTCTATGGTCTCCTCATGCTGCTTTCACCTCCACGCTGTCACCTTGCCACTCTGTGGTCTCTTCATGCTACTGCCACCTCCACACTATGTCACCTTGCAACTCTTTGGTCTCCCCATGCTGCTGCCACCTCCACACTATGTCACTTTGCCACTATGTGGTCTCCTCATGCTGCTTCCACCTCCACACTATGTCACCTTGCCATTCTGTGGTTTCCTCATGCTGCTGCCATCTCCACACTATATCACCTTGCCACTCTGTGGCCTCCTGATTGTGCCACCACTTCCACACTATATCACCTTGCCACTCTGTGTTCTCCTCATGTTGCTGTCACCTTCACACTATGTCACCTTGCCACTCTGTGGTCTCCTCATGCTGCTGCCATCTCCACACTTTCATTGTGCCACTCTATGGACTTCTCATGCTGTTCCCACCCTCCCCACTTCATGACTGGGCCACTATTTTGCCTTTTGGCCTGGCTGACATCATTATTTATTTGACCCTTCCTCTGATCTGTCAGAAGGAAGGAAAAATTAGATGCATGGCGGATCATATCTGTGTAGCAGCTGTAAGGCCTGTATGGTCCCATCAGAATTGGCTTGTGATTTGGTAGCCAAAAGCAGGAGTGGGTACAAAACACAGAAGACATGCAAATATTCTATTCACGTGTCATCTCTGTTTTGGATCCTATCCAGTTATTTTTTTGGGCATTAGCAATACTGATAGAGTACTGACCAAATGCTGACTGAATAAAGGCAGATGCTCAACAGACTGGATCCGTCTTTTGTGGGTTATTGTTCTGACGGATCAGAGGAAGGGCAAAATAAATAGTGAGGTCAACACAAACTTACTGCTGACACCCTCTCCACTCTGTCGGGGGGCTCTACTTGTATAAGCATTTAATTGAACAGGTTCTGTTGACATCTATGTTGAATCAGCTGACGATGGTTTAAAAGGAGTGAACTTCTTTTTGGCACTAACATTGACCTGTAAGGCTGATTTCATACTTGAGTTACTTTGGTCAGTTTTATCCTCGTGACTGCCCAAATAAGTGAAGTGTGCAGTGATTGCAGACTTCCTATGCGTGTTACTGCATGGCACTGTGTTTTACACCACTATAAAGGCTCTCTACAGCCAGGAAATAGCTGCTTTTAGCCGCAAATAAATTCATATCAAACCAAATCTTTAAAAAAAAAAATTGGCCAACCGGCCGAATCAAATTTTTGAAAAATTCGCTCATCTCTTATTATAAGTCTACAATATTGAACTTTTTCACAATATTCACATTTTCTGAGATACTAATTTTTGTTTTTTTATTAGCTATAAGCCATAATCATCAATAGAGTTGAGCGGACACCTGGATGTTCGGGTTCGAGGGGATAGGCTGAACTTAATAAAAAAAGTTTGATTTCGGGACCCGAACTTGACCCCAAACCCGAACCCCATTGAAGTCAATGGGGACCTGAACTGTGGAGCACTAAAATGGCTCTAAAAAGTCATGGAAAGGACTAGAGGGCTGCAAATGGCATAAAAATGTGGTTAAGAGCATGGCAAGTGCTCTGCAAACAAATGTGGATAGGGAAATGACTTAAAATAACATAAAATACATAAAAATAAAAAGTAATATTCTTGATCTAGGAGGACTAGGTCCTTATGGTGTAGGAGGTTGAGGAAACGGTGGATGTGGCGTGTAGGTGGAAGCGGCGGTGGAGGAGGAGGAGGTGGAGGTAGCCAACACTGGTTCTTCTTTTTCATTTTTAATTAACAGTTTTTGTTTAAATTAGGGTAACATTGGGAAATATAACCTGTGATAACCCCCTCCAGTCATGCTAAACAAACGTTTAGACAATACATTGGCTGCAGGGCAGGCCAGCACCTCCAAGGTGTAAAGGGCAAGCTTAGGCCATTTGCCCAATTTGGAGACCCAGAAGTTGAAGGGGGCAGACCCATCAGTCAGTACGTGTAGGAGTGTGCACACATACTGCTCCACCATGTCGCACATCCCCGTGATGTCCATGATCCAATTGGATATCTGCTCTATCACCTTTTGATGTTCATTTCTGCGCCTACCATGTTGATCACGGTTAGCGGCGAATCAGGGTTCCACTCTGGAGAGGGAGCGTGAGAAAGGGATACCACATCCAAGTGAGGTCAATGTATGAAATTAAATGTGATCGAGCGGAAATGTGGGACAAGTTATTGAAGCCAAAGCTTCCAAGTAAAGGAGGAGGCGCACGGCAATTACCCACTCCGGACTCGGGGAGGTAGTGACGATAAATATCAAATACAGGACTCTTAAGATGCCCTGTTATTGGAATGATTAATGAAAAATTATAGAGAATGTCACTGCTGCCGCTTTGTTGACTTTAGATAACTTCTGCCTGATCGCACGTCCCTGTGGCGTCCACAATCCAATTGGATTTCTTCTCTATCAACTTTCAATGTTCTTTACTGCGCCAACTATGTTGATCACGGTTAGCAGCGAATCAGGGTTCCACGCCACGTGAGAGCATGAGAAAGGGATACCACATCCAAGGGAGGTCAATGGCTGAAATGTGATCGAGCGGAGATGTGGGTCAAGTTGTTAAAGCGGAAGGATCAACTGAAAGGAGGTGGCGCGCGTCAATTAAACACAAATTTTAGAACTTTAAGTCCCTGTCACCTATGCAGAGCAGGGGTTTTTCAATGGCAAAAATGGGTTAATGTTACCCACCAATGGAACAGACGATTTAAAAAAAATGTGGTCCCTGTCACCTATGCAGAGCAGGAGTTTGTATACAGCAAAAATGGTAAAATGTCAACTGACAATGTAACAGATGATTTTTTTAAATTTATCTCCTTGTCACCTATGCAGAGCAGGGGTTTATTCATGGCAAAAATGGTAAAATGTGACCCAAGAATGTAACAGACGCTTTTGCACCCTGCTCCCTCTTTTGCTGTGCTGGTGCCTCTGTGCGACCACCGCCTCTTCCTCTGAACTAGACAGGTCACTCGCATGACCTTGATTGCATGTGGGGTCGAGGACCTGATCGTCCTCCACATTATCTTCCAGCCAGTCTTCACCCCTGCCCTCCTTGTCGGTCTGCACACTGCAGAAAGCCACAGCAGTTGGCACCTGTGTTTCGTCATCATCCGAGTCGTGCTGCGCTGGTCCTCCCATGTACTCATCCTGAAACATAAGTGGTTGGGCATCGGTGCACTCGATCTCTTCCACTTCTGGGGCAGGGCTATGTGGATGGCCCTGAGAAACCCTGCTAGCAGAGTCATCAAAAAGCAGAAGAGACTGCTCCATGACTTGGGGCTCAGACTGCTTGGCTGATTTGCAAGGAAGTGAGGAGAAGGACTGATGGACATGAGTTGTAGGTGCCAACTCTGATCTTTCAGCAGGAGACTGGGTGGGAGACAATGTGAAGGAACTAGAGGCACTGTTAGCCACCCAATCTACTATCGCCTGTACTTGTTCTGGCCTTACCATTCGTAGAGCCGTATTTGGCCCTACCAAATAATGCTAATGGTTCTTTTGCCAACTCGCACCTGAGGAAGGTGTTTCACTTGTGCATGTAGCTGGCACAGATCGACCACGTCCTCTCCCTGCAACAGGAGCTCCACCAGCAGCACCACGACTGGGGCCACGTTCCTTATTTGACGCTCTCTTCATTCTTTGCGTTCACCCACCAAACTAACAGATGGTATATGTCAAGCGACAATATAACCGCCAATAGTCAACAATTAAGTTCACTGAGAGTAAGGCAGTGCTGGGGGCATAAAGAGGAAAAATTTCTTGAGGTCACACAACAGTGTGCCAGGCGAATTTTATACAATTACTTCACGGTCACAAAAAATGTTGATTTGTCAACCAACAATGTAACTGCAGTATTGACTGGTTGTATTTGACTGTGACAAACGCAGCAAAGGCCCCAGATTTAGGGTCTTGCCCAAAATGGGTGTTTTTTTAAAACAAGAATATAACAGCAGTATCTAACGCTTGTAATGGATGTGACAAATGCAGCAAAGACCGCAAATGTATTATCTTGCCTAAAATGTTTTTTTTTTAATACTAGAATATAACAGCGGTATATAACACTTGTATTGGACTCTTTACATATACAAGCAGAGCCCTTGTAGCACTTGTGGATATTCTGCTGGAGTAGGGTTCCCACCCCTTTAACAATAGATACAAAGACTCCAGCTAAGTCGTATTTGATGCAAATTGTTTATTTTGTATATAAAGATAGTTGCTGCGGCGAAGTTACGTTTCGGCAACTCTGTGCCTTCATCAGACTGCAGCAGAAAAAATTGATAAGTAAATATAGTATCTCTATCAGTAAACATGACAGCAGATATATAATGCATGTTTGTATATGCATGATAAATTTACAAACGAATAAATCAAAAGAAAAGGAGGAATTACAGATATAAAAATTAAGAACATAAGGAAAATAATAATAATACTAATGCGTTGGTTTAATCGCTGAAGTTCAAGGTTAATAAACCTATTGTGGTAAGGACACAGTCAGCCGGTGTCATCCTCTATTTGTCAGAAAATAACTGTTACGGTAAGTTAATGGAATTGCCAGTTCAGTAAATACTGCTAGTATTATCTATTGCTATCAATGGTAATGCATTCCAATCTGTATGGCTCTCAGTTAGTTGGAGGTATAATGATGAAGGCCCAATGTCTCAGGAACAACTTAGGCTACTTTCACACTACCGTTCAGAGCGGGTCCGTCTGATGTCTGCACAGACGGATCCGCTCATATAATGCAGACTTGGGATCCGTTCAGAACGGATCCGTCTGCATTATATTGTAGAAAAAATTCTAAGTGTGAAAGTAGCTTCAGACGGATCCGTCCAGACTTTACATTGAAAGTCAATGGGGGACGGATCCGTTTGAAAATTGAGCCATATAGTGTAAAATTCAAACGGATCCGTCGCCATTGACTTACATTGTAAGTCTGGACGGATCCGTTTGCCTCCGCACGGCCAGGCAAGGAGCTGCAAGGAGCGTTCAGGTGTCCGCTTGCTGAGCGGAGCGGAGGCTGAACGCTGCCAGACTGATGCATTCTGAGCGGATCCGCATCCACTCAGAATGCATTGGGGCAGTACGTATGCGTTCGGGGCTGCTGTGAGACTCTTCAAACGGAGCTCACAAGCGGAGCCCCGAACGCTAGTGTGAAAGTAGCCTTACCTAATGCCGCTGGTGGGAGAAGAAGTCACGTTGGTGTAGACGCAGTAGGGAATATACCATGCGGTAATACCGCTAGAAGATAGAGGCGCCATGTCTGTGGTCATGTAAGGTAGGTATTTAAATACCCCCGCGCAATCCCGGAGTTTGCCGCGCTTCCGGAAACCGGAAGTGCATCACGTGGAACGAATGCTACCACCGCGATGCGTTCCACCAACCGGAAGTGTGTTGGTGGAGTGCAAAACCGAGAAGGGGTGGTGACAGAGTTAAGCTACTCAAACAAAGGGAGGCCTTCTGGATCCACAAATTGGTAAGTATGGAACCAAGGAGGCTCAATAGGGAATATGAAATACAAACCCTATTATAACTACTGAGACGACAAATTATTAACTACCTCTTTTTCTTTCTTTACAGGCCCATTGACTACCAGGACCACTCTAGTGCCACAATTAGAGTTGAGCGAACACCTGGATGTTCGGGTTCGACGAGTTCGGCCGAACTTTCGAAAAATGTTCGGGTTCGGGATCCGAACTCGACCCGAACTTCATCCCGAACCCGAACCCCATAGAAGTCAATGGGGACCCGAACTTTTGGGCACTAAAAAGGCTGTAAAACACACCCGGAAAGGGCTAGAGGGCTGCAAAAGGCAGCAAAATGTAGTTAAATCCCCTGCAAACAAATGTAGATAGGGAAATGATGAGTTAACATAAAATAAATAAAAATTAAGCAATATTAATTGGAGTGAGGTCCCATAGCACAGAATCAGGCTTCAAGTCACCCACCAATGGAGAAGGTCACTTACTATTATTTTGACCACAGCACCCAGACAAAGGAGAGAGGTCCCACAGCAGAGAACCAGGCATCATATCACCCACCACAGGAGTAGGCCACCATTTAGTTACTTTGACCCCTACACCCAGACGGAGGAGAGAGGTTACACAGCAGAGAATCAGGCATTTAGATCACCCACCACAGGAGTAGGCCACCATTGAATCAGACCCCGGCAACCATGTCAGATGGCACAAGCATAAGCTTTATATCAATCAGCACAGGAGAAGGCGACTTTGACAGACTTTGACCCCTACACCCGGACGGAGGAGAGAGGTTTCAAAGCAGAGAATCAGGCATTTAGATCACCCACCACAGGAGTAGGCCCCAATTTAATGGGACCCCGGCAACCATGTCAGATGGCACAACCATCAGCTTCATATCAATCAGCACAGGAGAAGGCGACTTTGAAAGACTTTGACCCCTACACCCAGACGGAGGAGAGAGGTTTCACAGCAGAGAATCAGGCATTTAGATCACCCACCACAGGAGTAGGCCCCCATTGAATCAGACCCTGGCAACCATGTCAGATGGCACAACCATCAGCTTTATATCAATCAGCACAGGAGAAGGCGACTTTGAAAGACTTTGACCCCTACACCCAGATGGAGGAGAGAGGTTTCACAGCAGAGAATCAGGCATCATATCAACCACCACAGGAGAAGCCACCATTTAGTTACTTTGACCCCTGCACCCAGGAAGAGGAGAGAGGCACCACAGCACATATTCTGGCATCATATCAGCCACCACAGGAGAAGCCACCATTGAGTTACTTTGACCCCTGCACCCAGGAAGAGGAGAGAGGCCCCACAGCACATATTCTGGCATCATACTAACCACCACAGGAGAAGCCACCATTGAGTTACTTTGACCCCTGCACCCAGGAAGAGGAGAGAGGCCCCACAGCACATATTCTGGCATCATATCAGCCACCACAGGAGAAGCCACCATTGAGTTACTTTGACCCCCGCACCCAGGAAGAGGAGAGAGGCACCACAGCACATATTCTGGCATCATATCAGCCACCACAGGAGAAGGCCTCTTTCAGTGATTTAGGCCTTTGCACCCAGACAGAGGAGAGAGGCACCACAGCACATATTCTGGCATCATATCAGCCACCACAGGAGAAGCCACCATTGAGTTACTTTGACCCCTGCACCCAGGAAGAGGAGAGAGGCCCCACAGCACATATTCTGGCATCATATCAGCCACCACAGGAGAAGCCACCATTGAGTTACTTTGACCCCTGCACCCAGGAAGAGGAGAGAGGCCCCACAGCACATATTCTGGCATCATATCAGCCACCACAGGAGAAGCCACCATTGAGTTACTTTGACCCCCGCACCCAGGAAGAGGAGAGAGGCACCACAGCACATATTCTGGCATCATATCAGCCACCACAGAAGAAGCCACCATTGAGTTACTTTGACCCCCGCACCCAGGAAGAGGAGAGAGGCACCACAGCACATATTCAGGCATCATATCACACACCACAGGAGAAGGCCTCTTTCAGTGATTTAGGCCTTTGGACCCAGACAGAGGAGAGAGGCACCACAGCACATATTCTGGCATCATATCAGCCACCACAGGAGAAGCCACCATTGAGTTACTTTGACCCCTGCACCCAGGAAGAGGAGAGAGGCCCCACAGCACATATTCTGGCATCATATCAGCCACCACAGGAGAAGCCACCATTTAGTTACTTTGACCCCTGCACCCAGGAAGAGGAGAGAGGCACCACAGCACATATTCTGGCATCATATCAGCCACCACAGGAGAAGCCACCATTTAGTTACTTTGACCCCTTCACCCAAACAGAGGAGAGAGGTTCCACATCAGAGAATCAGGCATCATATCAACCACCACAGGAGTAGGCCACAATTTAGTTTATTTGACCCCTGCACCCAGGAAGAGGAGAGAGGCCCCACAGCACATATTCTGGCATCATATCACACACCACAGGAGAAGGCCTCTTTCAGTGATTTAGGCCTTTGGACCCAGACAGAGGAGAGAGGTCAGAGATTAGCTTCATATCCCCCAGCACAGCAGAAGACCGCTTTATTTGACTTAGGCCTCAGCACCCAGACAGAAGACAGAGGTAGCATGGCAGAGGTTATGGCTTCATGTCACCCGTTAGTTTAACCGGCCACTTTCATCTGGTTAGGCCCCGGCGCCCAGACAGAGAAGAGTTTCATTCAACTGTGGGTTTCATAAAATTTGTATCAAATAAAGAAGTGGCCCGTAGCACAACAAGACATGTTTTAGGCAGTTAATAAGGACTACTCTGCACAAGGGAGGGACAGGTCCTGTGGGATCCATGCCTGGTTCATCTTTATGAAGGTCAGCTTGTCCACGTTGGCTGTGGATAGGCGGCTGCGCTTGTCAGTAATGACGCCCCCTGCCGTGCTGAATACGCGTTCAGATAAAACGCTGGCCGCCGGGCAGGAAAGCACCTCCAAGGCATAACATGCTAACTCTGGCCACGTGGACAATTTCGAAACCCAGTAGTTGAATGGGGCCGAACCATCCGTCAGGATGTGGAGGGGTGTGCAGACATACTGTTCAACCATGTTAGTGAAATGCTGCCTCCTGCTAACACGTTCCGTATCAGGTGTCGGTGCAGATAGCTGTGGCGTGGAGACAAAACTTTTCCACATTTCTGCCATGCTAACCCTGCCCTCAGATGAGCTGGCCGTGACACAGCTGCGTTGGCGACCTCTTGCCACTCCTCTGCCTTCACCTTCCACCTGTTCCCCTGTGACATGTGGGAATGCTCTCAAGAGCGCCTCTATCAGCGTGCGCTTGTACTCGCGCATCTTACGGTCGCGCTCCAGTTCAGGAATTAAAGTGGGCACATTGTCTTTATACCGGGGATCCAGCAGGGTGGCCACCCAGTAGTCTGCACACGTTAAAACGTGGGCAACTCTGCTGTCATTGCGCAGGCATTGGAGCATATATTCGCTCATGTGGGCCAGGCTACCCATGGGTAAGGACAAGCTGTCCTCTGTGGGAGGCGTATCGTCATCGTCCACCGTATCCCCCCAGCCACGCACCAGTGATGGGCCTGGGCTGCCACCCCGCTGTGAACTTGCGTCATCCTCGTCCCCCTCCACCTCCTCCTCCTCATCCTCCTCGTCCTCCAGTACAGTGCCTTGGCTGGCGACTTGTGAACCTGTCCTCTGCTGCTTAAACAAACCTCCCTCTGAGCCACTTCGAACAGACTGGCCCGAAAGTGTTAGAAACGAGCCCTCATCCTCCTCCTCCTCCTCCACCTGGGCCACCTCCTCTAACATCATTGCCCTAAGTGTTTTCTCAAGGAGACATAGAAGTGGTATTGTAACGCTGATAACAGTGTCATCGCCACTGGCCATGTTGGTGGAGTACTCGAAACAGCGCAGCAGGGCACACAGGTCTCGCATGGAGGCCCAATCATTGGTGGTGAAGTGGTGCTGTTCGGCAGTACGACTGACGCGAGCGTGCTGCAGCTGAAACTCCACTATGGCCTGCTGCTGCTCGCACAGTCTCTCCAGCATGTGCAAGGTGGAGTTCCACCGGGTGGGCACGTCGCATATGAGGCGGTGAGCGGGAAGGCCGAAGTTCCGCTGTAGCGCAGACAGGCGAGCAGCGGCAGGATGTGAACGGCGGAAGCGCGCACAGACGGCCCGCACTTTATGCAGCAGCTCTGACATGTTGGGGTAGTGGTGAATGAACCTCTGCACCACCAAGTTCAGCACATGCGCCAGGCAAGGGATGTGCGTCAAACCGGCTAGTCCCAGAGCTGCCACGAGATTTCGCCCATTATCGCATACCACCAGGCCTGGCTTGAGGCCCACCGGCAGAAACCACTCGTCGGTCTGTTGTTCAATACCCCGCCACAACTCCTTTGCGCTGTGGGGCCTGTCCCCCAAACATATGAGTTTCAGAATGGCCTGCTGACGTTTACCCCGGGCTGTGCTGAAGTTGGTGGTGAAGGTGTGTGGCTGACCGGATGAGCTGGTGGAAGCAGTGGAGGAGGAAGCCGAGTAGGAGGAGGAGGCTACAGGAGGCAGAGAATGATGCCCTGCGATCCTAGGGGGCGGAAGGACGTGCGCCAAGGAACTGTCCGCCGGGGGCCCAGCCGCCACTACATTCATCCAGTGTGCAGTTAGTGAGATATAGCGTCCCTGGCCGTGCTTACTGGTCCACGTATCTGTGGTTAGGTGGACCTTGCCACAAATGGCGTTGCGCAGTGCACACTTGATTTTATCGGACACTTGCATGTGCAGGGAAGGCACGGCTGTCTTGGAGAAGTAGTGGCGGCTGGGAACCACATACTGCGGGACAGCCATGGCCATCAGCTGTTTGAAGCTGTCTGTGTCCACCAGCCGGAATGACAGCATTTCAAAGGCCAGCAGTTTAGAAATGCTGGCGTTCAGGCCAAGGGCTCGAGGGTGACTCGGGGGGAATTTGCGCTTCCTCTCTAAGGTTTGAGATATTGAGAGCTGAACGCTGCTGTGTGATATAGTGGAGACGCTAGTTGACGGTGGCGGTGGTGGTGGTGTCGGTGGCACATCCTCTGTTTGCTGCTCGGCAGGTGGCAACATTCCTCTCGAGGCGGAAGCCGAGGCAGCAGCGGTAGAGGGAGCAGGGGGAGCCTCAGCGAGTGCCTGGTTTTTAAGGTGTGTACCCCACTGCAGTTCATGCTTTGCATGTAGATGCCTGGTCATGCAGGTTGTGCTGAGGTTCAGAACGTTAATGCCTCGCCTCAGGCTCTGATGGCAGAGCGTGCAAGTCACTCGGGTCTTGTCGGTAGGACATTGTTTAAAGAAGTGCCATGCCAGGGAACTCTTTGAAGCTGCCTTTGTGGGGCTGGGTCCCTGTTGGCGATGTCCAGTAGCAGGCGAACTCTGGGGGCGGCGGCTCGTCTGCTTTGGCCCCCTGCTCCCTCTTTGGCTTCGCTGTTGTCTCGGTCTCACCACTACCTCTTCCTCTGAACTGTGAAAGTCATCGCCACGACCTTCAGTCCATGTGGGGTCTAAGACCTCATCGTCCTCTGCATCGTCTTCCACCCAGTCTCCCTCCCTGACCTCCTCCTGTTCAGTCTGCACACTGCAAAAAGACGCGGCAGTGGGCACCTGTGTTTCGTCATCATCAGAGAGTCGGTGACTCTGCTGTGGTGGTATTCCCATGTCCTCTTCATCTGGAGACATAAGTGGTTGTGCGTCAGTGCATGGTATGTCTTCCTCCACTGGGGAAGGGCTAGGTGGACGCCCCTGGGAAACCCTGGAAGCAGAGTCTTCAAACAGAAGAAGAGACTGCTGCATAACTTGTGGCTCAGACCGTTTCCCTGATATGCTTGGGGGTGATGTGACAGACTGATGGGCTTGGTTTTCAGGTGCCACCTGTGCGCTTTCCGCAGAAGACTGGGTGGAAGACCATGTGGTGAACGTGCTGGAAGCACTGTCGGCCACCCAATCGATTAATGCCTGTACCTGCTCAGGCCTTACAATCCTAAGAGCGGCATTGGGCCCCACGAGATATTGCGGTACATTCTGCCGGCTAGTTGAGGGAGTTCGTTCCCTACTGTGTGCGCCTGGGGCCGAACGGCCACGTCCTCTACCAGCAACAGAGGCTCCACGGACACCACCACGACCGCGTCCTCGTCCCTTAATAGTATTTTTCTTCATTGTTGCGATTCAACTCGCACCACAATGAAATATATTATTTTTTATAAGCAAAATCCCCTCACTGGAATACTTTCAGTCTTTTGACTGTATGGATTACAGATGGAATGACTGTTATATGTGAGTACCGCTTTCTTTGACAGATTCTAGTATGGGTACATATATGTTTTCCCAACCCCAGCACATTAGTTTGCTAATTCCAGATGTATGAAACGCAGGCCTAACTGTATCTAGTATATTGAACGCCAGATAAACTAACTTGGCCTTTTTTAAATAAAAAAAAAATTCCCTCACTGGAATACTTTCAGTCTTTTGACTGTATGGATTACAGATGGAATGACTGTTATATGTGAGTACCGCTTTCTTTGACAGATTCTAGTATGGGTACATATATGTTTTCCCAACCCCAGCACATTAGTTTGCTAATTCCAGATGTATGAAACGCAGGCCTAACTGTATCTAGTATATTGAACGCCAGATAAACTAACTTGGCCCTTTTTAAATAAAATAAAAATTCCCTCACTGGAATACTTTCAGTCTTTTGACTGTATGGATTACAGATGGAATGACTGTTATATGTGAGTACCGCTTTCTTTGACAGATTCTAGTATGGGTACATATATGTTTTCCCAACCCCAGCACATTAGTTTGCTAATTCCAGATGTATGAAACGCAGGCCTAACTGTATCTAGTATATTGAACGCCAGATAAACTAACTTGGCCTTTTTTAAATAAAAAAAAAATTCCCTCACTGGAATACTTTCAGTCTTTTGACTGTATGGATTACAGATGGAATGACTGTTATATGTGAGTACCGCTTTCTTTGACAGATTCTAGTATGGGTACATATATGTTTTCCCAACCCCAGCACATTAGTTTGCTAATTCCAGATGTATGAAACGCAGGCCTAACTGTATCTAGTATATTGAACGCCAGATAAACTAACTTGGCCTTTTTTAAATAAAAAAAATTCCCTCACTGGAATACTTTCAGTCTTTTGACTGTATGGATTACAGATGGAATGACTGTTATATGTGAGTACCGCTTTCTTTGACAGATTCTAGTATGGGTACATATATGTTTTCCCAACCCCAGCACATTAGTTTGCTAATTCCAGATGTATGAAACGCAGGCCTAACTGTATCTAGTATATTGAACGCCAGATAAACTAACTTGGCCTTTTTTAAATAAAAAAAATTCCCTCACTGGAATACTTTCAGTCTTTTGACTGTATGGATTACAGATGGAATGACTGTTATATGTGAGTACCGCTTTCTTTGACAGATTCTAGTATGGGTACATATATGTTTTCCCAACCCCAGCACATTAGTTTGCTAATTCCAGATGTATGAAACGCAGGCCTAACTGTATCTAGTATATTGAACGCCAGATAAACTAACTTGGCCTTTTTTAAATAAAAAAAATTCCCTCACTGGAATACTTTCAGTCTTTTGACTGTATGGATTACAGATGGAATGACTGTTATATGTGAGTACCGCTTTCTTTGACAGATTCTAGTATGGGTACATATATGTTTTCCCAACCCCAGCACATTAGTTTGCTAATTCCAGATGTATGAAACGCAGGCCTAACTGTATCTAGTATATTGAACGCCAGATAAACTAACTTGGCCTTTTTTAAATAAAATAAAAATTCCCTCACTGGAATACTTTCAGTCTTTTGACTGTATGGATTACAGATGGAATGACTGTTATATGTGAGTACCGCTTTCTTTGACAGATTCTAGTATGGGTACATATATGTTTTCCCAACCCCAGCACATTAGTTTGCTAATTCCAGATGTATGAAACGCAGGCCTAACTGTATCTAGTATATTGAACGCCAGATAAACTAACTTGGCCTTTTTTAAATAAAAAAAAAATTTCCTCACTGGAATACTTTATGGCTTTTCACTGTATGGATTACAGGTGGACTGGTATTAGTAGGGGTGACACAAGCACACCCAAGTCCCTGATGTAGGATTTCTATGGCACAGACCACTATTACAAGTGATTAATGGACGTTGGGAGAGATTGTGCTGCAGCACTAGTCCCAAGATGGCCGCCGCCTATCAGCCCAGTAACATGTGCCACAAAATGGTCTGCACAACCTTTAAAAAAAATAGCCTTGGACTGTGCTGCTAAATCGCTATTGGTCTGAATCCCAGGTGTAGATGTCTGACTTGTTTGGAGCTTTGGAATGCACCCTGTGGCAGCTTCTGCTGCAGCACTACAAGTCGCAAAATGGCGGCCGGCGGTCAGCCCAGGTACATGTGGATGGAAAAATCACTCTGGCCACTCTAAAAATAGCCAATCCCTATCAAAAAAGCAGCTCAGCTGCAGTTGTTCAGATGAATCACAGGTGGAGGAGAGAAATTTGCTTCCAGTTATTCAATTATCCCTGCCTATTCTCGCCCTAGCATCAGCTGCGTCTATCCCTGTTCTATTCACATCGGGAGTGAGCACGTCCCGACGTGCGCACAAGCTTATAAAGAGGCTGAGTCACATGCTGCACTTGGCCAATCACAGCCTTGCCAATAGTAGGCATGGCTGCGATGGCATCTTAGGGCAAGTAGTATGATGCATGTTGATTGGCTGCTTTGCAGCCTTTCAAAATGCGCCAAAATACATGCCGAACGACGAACCCGAACCCGAACTTTTACGAAAAAGTTCGGGTTCGGGTCCGTGTCACGAACACCCCAAAATTCGGTACGGACCCGAACTATGCTCGAACTGTTCGCTCAACACTAGCCACAATGTATCCTTTTATGTAGCTTTATGTTCTATGTCGTATCATACCGTGTATCTATACCACACTTCTATTGATAGTTTTGTCTTTGTGGTGTCCTAGTCTTTACATGTCATCTTTGTACACATCTCCCCAGCTATTTGCCTTCTAGATTAAATGTCTGTAATATGACATCACTACACAGACTGACCCCCTTCCCCATATAGCCGAAATATACCCCATAGTGAGTCTCTACTTATGTATACACCCTCTCATCTTTCACACCTATATTTCGCATTCTCCATCTCCATATATAGACTCTGTCCCCATATAACCAGACAGCCGAGCTCTGGTATTTGCCCTTGTAACCGCATGTCTGTAATATTACACCATTACACATTCTCTCCCACATAAGCCTTTATACATCCCATAGTGAGTCTCTACTTATTTACTTTTATATATATATATATATATATATATATATATATATATATATATGGAGTAACATTATTCCCTCATATCTTCTACACTTAAATTTTGCCTCCTCCATCTCCATATACAGGCTCTGTTGCCATACAATCAGTCACCCGAGCGCTCACACACCCCCATGACATACTTCCGGTCGGTGGAACGCATCACTTCCAAAGTATGCGTTTCATTTGACATACTTCCGCTCATACTTAGGCTATCCCCCTCGTTCTATATAATACACTGTCACTTAGATCCTCTCATCCTACATCACCACCCTTTGTCCTGTCCGCCGTCTTTCTCCTTTGCTCCAATGTACCTGCGGTACTGTTTTGCGCTCCACCAACACACTTCCGGTTGGTGGAACGCATCGCGGTGGTAGCATGCGTTCCACGTGACGCACTTCCGGTTTCCGGAAGTGCGGCAAACGCAGGGATTGCGCGGGGGTATTTAAATACCTACCTTACATGACCACAGACATGGAGCCTCTATCTTCTAGCGGTATTACCGCATGTTATATTCCCTACTGCGTCTACACCAACGTGACTTCTTCTCCCACCAGCGGCATTAGGTAAGTTGTTCCTGAGACATTGGGCCTTCATCATTATACCTGCAACTAACTGAGAGCCATACAGATAGGAATGCATTACCATTGATAGCAATAGATAATACTAGCAGTATTTACTGAACTGGCAATTCCCTTAACTTACCGTAACAGTTCTTTTCTGACAAATAGAGGATGACACCGGCTGACTGTGTCCTTACCACAATAGGTTTATTAGCCTTGAACTTCAGCGATTAAACCAACACATTAGTATTATTATTATTTCCCTAATGTTCTTAATTTTTATGTCTGTAATTCCTCCTTTTCTTTTGATTTATTCGTTTGTAAATTTATCATGCATATACAAACATGCATTATATATCCGCTGTCATGTTTACTGATAGAGATACTATATTTACTTATCAATTTTTTCTGCTGCAGTCTGATGAAGGCACAGAGTTGCCGAAACGTCACTGCGCCGCAGCAACTATCTTTATATACAAAATAAACAAGTTGCATCAAATACGACTAAGGCCTCTTTCACACTTGCGTTGTCCGGATCCGGCGTGTACTCCACTTGCCGGAATTACACGCCGGATCCGGAAAAACGCAAGTGTACTGAAAGCATTTGAAGACGGAACCGTCTTCCAAATGCGTTCAGTGTTACTATGGCACCCAGGACGCTATTAAAGTCCTGGTTGCCATAGTAGTAGTGGGGAGCGGGGGAGCAGCATACTTACCGTCCGTGCGGCTCCCCGGGCGCTCCAGAGTGACGTCAGAGCGCCCCATGCGCATGGATGACGTGATCCATGTGATCACATGATCCATGCGCTTGGGGCGCCCTGACGTCACTCTGGAGCGCCCGGGGAGCCGCACGGACGGTAAGTATGCTGCTCCCCCGCTCCTCACTACACTTTACCATGGCTGCCAGGACTTTAGCGTCCCGGCAGCCATGGTAACCACTCTGAAAAAGCTAAATGTCGGCTCCGGCAATGCGCCGAAACGACGTTTAGCTTAAGGCCGGATCCGGATCAATGCCTTTCAATGGGCATTAATTCCGGATCCGGCCTTGCGGCAAGTGTTCCGGATTTTTGGCCGGAGCAAAAAGCGCAGCATGCTGCGGTATTTTCTCCGGCCAAAAAACGTTCCGTTCCGGAACTGAAGACATCCTGATGCATCCTGAACGGATTTCTCTCCATTCAGAATGCATTAGGATAATCCTGATCAGGATTCTTCCGGCATAGAGCCCCGACGACGGAACTCTATGCCGGAAGACAAGAACGCAAGTGTGAAAGAGCCCTTAGCTGGAGTCTTTGTATCTACTTGTATTGGACTGTGACAAATGCATCAAAGGCCCCAGATGTAGTGTCTTGCTAAAAATGGGTGTTTTTTTTAAACCCAGAATATAATTGCAGTACAAACCGGATTCCAAAAAAGTTGGGACACTATACAAATCGTGAATAAAAACTGAATGCAATGATGTGGAGGTGCCAACTTCTAATATTTTATTCAGAATAGAGCATAAATCACGGAACAAAAGTTTAAACTGAGAAAATGTACCATTTTAAGGGAAAAATATGTTGAATCAGAATTTCGTGGTGTCAACAAATCCCAAAAAAGTTGGGACAAGGCCATTTTCACCACTGTGTGGCATCTCCCCTTCTTCTTACAACACTCAACAGACGTCTGTGGACCGAGGAGACCAGTTTCTCAAGTTTAGAAATAGGAATGCTCTCCCATTCTTGTCTAATACAGGCCTCTAACTGTTCAATCGTCTTGGGCCTTCTTTGTTGCACCTTCCTCTTTATGATGCGCCAAATGGTCTCTATAGGTGAAAGATCTGGACTGCAGACTGGCCATTTCAGTACCCGGATCCTTCTCCTACGCAGCCATGATGTTGTGATTGATGCAGAATGTGGTCTGGCATTATCTTGTTGAAAAATGCAGGGTCTTTCCTGAAAGAGATGACGTCTGGATGGGAGCATATGTTGTTCTAGAACCTGAATATATTTTTCTGCATTGATGGTGCCTTTCCAGACATGCAAGCTGCCCATGCCACACGCACTCATGCAACCCCATACCATTAGAGATGCAGGCTTCTGAACTGAGTGTTGATAACAACTTGGGTTGTCCTTGTCCTCTTTGGTCCGGATGACATGGCATCCCAGATTTCCAAAAAGAACTTCGAATCGTGACTCGTCTAACCACAGAACAGTCTTCCATTTTGCCACACTCCATTTTAAATAATCCCTGGCCCAGTGAAAACGCCTGAGCTTGTGGATCTTGCTTAGAAATGGCTTCTTCTTTGCACTGTAGAGTTTCAGCTGGCAACGGCGGATGGCACGGTGGATTGTGTTCACTGACAATGGTTTCTGGAAGTATTCCTGAGCCCATTCTGTGATTTCCTTTACAGTAGCATTCCTGTTTGTGGTGCAGTGTCGTTTAAGGGCCCGGAGATCACGGGCATCCAGTATGGTTTTACGGCCTTGACCCTTACGCACAGAGATTGCTCCAGATTTTCAGAATCTTCGGATGATGTTATTTATGCACAGTTGATGATGATAGATGCAAAGTCTTTGCAATTTTTCGCTGGGTAACACGTTTCTGATATTGCTCCACTATCTTTCTGCGCAACATTGTGGGAATTGGTGATCCTCTACCCATCTTGGGTTCTGAGAGACACTGCCACTCTGAGAAGCTCTTTTTATACCCAATCATGTTGCCAATTGACCTAATTAGTGTTAATTGGTCTTCCAGCTCTTCGTTATGCTCAAATTTACTTTTTCCAGCCTCTTATTGCTACTTGTCCCAACTTTTTGGGGATTTGTTGACACCGTGAAAATTGGAATCAACGTATTTTTCCTTTAAAATGATACATTTACTCGGATTAAACGTTGGATCTGTCATCTACGTTCTATTACAAATAAGATATTGACATTTGCCATCTCCACATCATTGCATTCAGTTTTTATTAACAATTTGTTTAGTGTCCCAACTTTTTTGGAATCCGGTTTGTATTTCAAGCTTGTATTTCACTGTGACAAATGCAACAAAGGCCACAAATGTATTATCTTGCCCAAAATGGGTGTTTTTTTTAAAACCAGGATATAACAGCAGTATCTAACGCTAGTATTTGACTATGACAAATGCAGCAAAGGCCCCAGATGTAGGGTCTTGCAAAAAAATTGTGTTTTTTTAAACCAAGAATATAACTGCAGTATTTAAACTTTGTATTTGACTGTCACAAATGCAACAAAAGGCACATATGTATTATCTTGCCCAAAATGGGTGTTTTTTAATACCAGAATATAACCGCGGTATATCACGCTTGTATTGGACTGTCAGATATGCAGCAAAGGCCGCAAATGTATTATCTTGCCCAAAATGGGTGTTTTTTCAATACCAGAATATAACAGCACTATCTAACGCTTGTATTGGACTATGACAAATGCAGCAAAGGCCCCAGATGTAGGGTCTTGCAAAAAATTGTTGTTTTTTTAAACCCAGAATATAATTGCAGTATTTTAAGCTTGTATTTCACTGTGACAAATGCAGCAAAGGCCCCAGATGTAGGGTCTTGCAAAAAATATATATTTTTTTTCAAACCCAGAATATAATTGCAGTATTTCAAGCTTGTATTTCACTGTCACAAATGCAAATATGCTTTTCTGGTGAACTGAACTTGCATAAAATAGCCGCCGACGCCCACCTAACAGACGGATAAAAGTTATTTTTCCTTGTCACTGGGCTCAGAGCAGGGTAAAAAAATGGTGCACTGCACCCACAAAACTAAATCGCTACAGATCGCTCCGTTAACAAGCACTTTTGATAACTGATTCTTTCCTATTCTCTCCCTCACAGCAGCATCCTATCCCTACACTAATAAGAGCAGAGTGACGTGCATCGCTACATGACTCCAGTTTATATAGAGGCTGGGTCACATGCTGCACTGGCCAATCACAGCCATGCAATTAGTAGGCCTGGCTGTGATGGCTTCTAAGGGCACACAAGTTAAACGCTTGTTGATTGGCTACTCTGCAGCCTTTCAATAAGCGCCATTAACTCGCCAAACACCGAACCCGAACTTTTACTGAAAAGTTTGGGTTCGGGTCCGGGGTCCAAAAATCCAAAAGTTCGGTACGAACCCAAACTTTACAGTTCGTGTTCGCTCAACCCTAATCATCAACATAAAAAATTAAACACTTGAAATAAATCACTCTGTGTGTAATGAATCTATATAATGCATGAGTTTCACTTTTTGAATTGAATTACTGAAATAAATAAACTTTTCAATGACATTCTAGTTTATTGAGATGCACCTTTATTTTGAAGATGAAGAGAATAGGGCACAGTTGTACCCCACTAGTGACAGTAACTCAATCGGAATATATACCCCTAATGACCACCCTCTGTTATTTATCACTGAGCCAGATAATTACCCACAAACCTACATGTTCCCCCAGTCCAAGCATTCTCATTTTATGTACTAGCCTTTTATGTGGCATAGTTTCAAATGGAGAATTCAAGATATATGCCGTCTATTGACTTACCCTGATCTATTCTAAACCTTACCTCCTAGAAACTGATTAATTTTGTTTGAAATGACCGATCCCTCATAAACCAATGCTGATATGGAGTTATACACTTATTTTCATTGAGATACTCCAGGAGAGCATCTTTTAAAAACAGTTTACCAACAACAGATGTTAGACTTACTGACCTATAGTTTATGGGATCTGTTTGTTTTTTTTTTTTTTTTTTTTTTTTTTTTACCCCTTTTTGAATATTGGCATTACATTTGCTAAGTGCCAATCCTGTGGAACAGACCCTGCAATAATAGAGTCTTAAAATCTCAGAAATAAGAGTCTTTCTTTTACATTACATAATTCTCTTAGAACATGAGGGTGGACCTGGTGATTTGTCTTCTTTAATATTTAGAAAAAGATGCTACATTTCTTCCTAGGTCAGACAGGCCACAATTAATGAGTTTATTTTGATACTCTGCATTTTCTTTTCTTCAGAGAATACAGTGGAGAAAAATATTTAATAACTTTGCATATTCCTCATCACTCTCTAGAACTCCTCCCTCATCACTGTTTAAAGGGCCAATATTTTTAGGTTTAAACTTTTTACCATTTTGTATAATTGAAGAACATTTTAGGGTTAGTTTTTTTTTTTTTTTATATTGACAATTTTTATTGTTTTTCTTGTAACACATATATAACACTGGTCAAATGGGTTATACAGATGATCAAAGATATACAATCTTATTAGACCTAGTAATTAGACAATGCAGTCTTAGTTAAAATAAAATAGAACAATTAAGTACATAATTTTAGGGTTAGTTTTACTCTCTTTGGAAATAAGCCTAACTGGCTCCGGATTGACTACTTTTATCAGTTTTTTACGTATTCTATTTTTTTTTCTTATAGTGTTTAGTGCTTCTTTGCTACATTCCTGTTTTAGTAATTTAACCCCTTAAGGACTCGGCCCTATTTCACCTTACGGACTTGGTCATTATTTGCAAATCTGAGTGTCACTTTAAGTACTGATAACTTTAAAACACTTTGACTTATCCAGGCCATTCTGAAATTGTACTTCATGACACTGGTAAAATGAAGTAAAAAAATATATATTTTTATTTATAAAAAAATGCCTAATTAATGCCTAATAAAAATAGCAAATTTCCAAGTTTCAATTTCTCTACTTCTATAACACATAGTAATATCTCCAAAAATAGGTATTACTTTACATTCCCCATATGTCTACTTCATGGTTGGATCATTTTGGGAATGATATTTTATTTTTTTGGGTATGTTACAATGCTTAGAAGTTTAGAAGCAAATCTTGAAATTTTTCAGAAATTTTCAAAAACCCAATTTTTAGGGACCAGTTCAGGTCTGAAGTCACTTTGTGAGGCTTACATAATAGAAACCACCCAAAAATGACCCCATTCTATAAACTACACCCCTCAAGGTATTCAAAACTGATTTTACAAACTTTGTTAACCCTTTAGGTGTTCCCCAAGAATTTATGGAAAATAGAGATACAATTTCAAAATTTCACTTTTTTGGCAGATTTTCCATTTTAATAATTTTTTTCCAGTTACAAAGCAAGAGTTAACAGCCAAACTAAACTCAATATTTATGGACCTGATTCTGTAGTTTACAGAAAAACCCCATATGTGGTCGTAAACCACTGTACGGGCACACGGCAGGGCGCAGAAGGAAAGGAATGCCATACGGTTTTTGGAAGGCAGGTTTTGCTGGACTGTTTTTTTTTACACCATGTCCCATTTGAAGCCCCCCTGATGCACCCCTAGAGTAGAAACTCCATAAAAGTGACCCCATCTAAGGTGACAAAAAATTGTTTATTTAGCACAGTTTTTATTTTACATTTTTTACGGTGTTCATCTGAGGGGTTAGGTCATGTGATATTTTTATAGAGCCAGTCGATACGGACGTGGCAATACCTAATATGTATACTTTTTTTTTTTTATGTAAGTTTTTCACAATGATTTCATTTTTGAAGTAAAAAAAATCATGTTTTAGTGTTTCCATAGTCTGAGAGCCATAATTTTTTCAGTTTTTGGGCGATTACCTTGGATAGAGTATGATTTTTGCGGGGTGAGATGACTGTTTTATCGGCACTATTTTGGGGTGCGAGTGACATTTTAATCGCTTGCTATTACACTTTTTGTGATGTAAGGTGACAAAAAATGGTTTATTTAGCACAGTTTTTATTTTAAATTTTTTTACGGTGTTCATCTGAGGGGTTAGGTCATGTGATATTTTTATAGAGCCGGTCGATACGAACGCGGTGATACCAAATATGTATACTTTTTTATTTATTTATGTAAGTTTTACACAATAACAGCTTTTTTCAAACAAAAAAAATGATGTTTTAGTGTCTCCATATTCTGAGCCATAGTTTTTTATTTTTTGGGCGATTGTCTCAGGTAGGGGCAAAATTTTTGTGGGATGAGGTGACAGTTAGATTGGTACTATTTTTGTGGGAAAACGCTGTTTTGATCGCTTGCTGTTGCACTTTTTGTGATATAAGGTGACAAAAGAAATTGTTTATTTAGCACAGTTTTTATTTTTTATTTTTTACGGTGTTCATCTGAGGGGTTAGGTCATGTAATATGTTTATAGAGATACTTCTGTATTGGAATGCATTGGCTGTATGAGTAATACTGTGTGTATTACTCATACAGCTTCCGGCCTGTGAGATCCAGGGGGCTGGATCTCACAGGCTCTTCACCGGATGGCAGCATGATGCCTTCCTTAGGCATTGCTCTGCCTTCCATGCCATCGGGTCGCCCCCACAGCCCCATGGGGACCCGATGGCACCACCGACCACAGCCGCACACCAGGTAAAAAGCCGCAAACCGCAGGTCTGAATTGACTTGCGGTTTGCGGCGATCGCCGACACGGGGGGGGGGGTCACGGGACCCCCCCTGCGCATTTAGCCGTGGTGCCTGCTCAATGATTTGAGCAGGTACCGTGTTCCGATCACCGCCCGCTGGGCGGCGGTGATTGGAACTATAGATGACGTACCGGTACGTCATGGGTCCTTAAGGACTCGGGAACTATGCCGTACCGGTACGTCATGGGTCACTAAGGGGTTAAAGAGTAATTAAACCTTTGTAACAATTTTTAATATGATGTACCTAATGCCCTAATGAAACTATTTCTATTACTAATACTTCATTTATTAATTTAGCATTTTTCTTACTCTTTTTCCTACCTAAGCGCACCATTCACTGTGCACTTGAAACTCAGTTCCCTGCACACCGCTGACTGCTCAGCAGACTACGGAGGGTGAAATTCATGAATGGGGCTGCAGCAGCACTGTGAGTATGGGAAGGAGCACATATTGCTTCTCCTACCCATACCCCCAGGAGGATTATTAACTCCTGGCTAAGCACATGGGTACCCTGTAACCATGTACTATGCCAGAATTAGCTGAGCGGGCTCCTGCCTGTGCCTGCCCTGCTTAGCTAAGAGAACTGCATGTCAGCTCTTAGCTTAGCGGAGCAGGCAGAAGCAGAAGCCCACTCCACTCCGCTAATCCTGGCATAGCACATGGGTACAGGGCACCCATGTCCTATGCCAGGAGCTTGTAATCATTCTGGGGGCAAGGGCAGGAGCAGCAATATGCTCTCCTGCCCATACCCACAGTGCTGCTGTGGCCCCATTTATAAATTTCACTGTCATATTCCAGCGAGGAACCGCCACCACTAGAACATATCAGGGACAAACACACACACACAAGTCAAGCAGAGACAAGACATGACAGTAAGCAGGAAACTGGATCAAAGGTAAGGGATTAGTGGCAGGAACTACCACTGGACCAAGTGCAAAGGACTTACTCGGGGCCAAACCCAGAGGGCAGAGCCCCAGACGATAGGGATGAACTTAGCCGAGGCTCACTGGTTCCACCTCCAGGATGGTCCCGGTGCACTTGGCCACTTACCTGCAGAGACTGCTGGAGAAGCACCAGCAGTCAACACAAACAGGACTCGAACATGAGCAAGCTACTGGAACCCAACAACCGCACAGGACCTATAAGACAGGATAAACAGGAACCAGTACACAAGCAGCTGCCTGGACCCCATGTAGAACAACACATGGCGGTTACAGGCAGAGCTACATACAGACTAGATGTCCTGTATTATTGGTCATGTGCGGTTGTTGAGTTCCAGTAGCTTGCTTGGGTTCCAGTCCTGTTTGCGTTGACTGCTAGTGCTTCTCCAGCAGGCTCTGCAGTTATGTGGCCCAGTGTACGGGGACCATCCTGGAGGTGTAACCAGTGAGCCTGTGCACTTGGTCCAGTGGTAATTCCTGCCACTGATCCCTTACCTGCTGATCCTGCTTCTTGCTTAATGTCATGTCTTGTCTCTGCTTGCCTTGTGTGCATGTGTGTGTGTGTCCCTGATATGTTCTAGCGGTGGTGGTTCCTCACTAGAACGTGACAGTATGACATAGTAGGTTGCCACACAAACAGGGCAGATGGGACCATCCAGGTCAGGTGCATATCTCCTGCACCCAGCAAGTCTGGAGACAGACTGATCCCCAAACCAAGGCTCACAGGAATATAAAGAGCACCTAGTGACCACACCCAGACCTAGACAATTAACCCCATACGAACCAAACAGGGAGAAGAGCAAATAAACAGAAAAGTGAACACACAGGCTGCAATTAATGGACGTTGCCCTTGGTAACCAGCATACACAGAATCCACCGCAACCAGTACGCCAAACCACAAATAACCTGTGTCACAGTGACCACACTGTGACACTTGCCAGAACCGAGACAACAGGAAGGGGAGCAAGCATACACTAAGAGCAGTTCACATACAGGCTGCTGCAAGTACATGTAGGTCATAGCAACCAGCCTACACGGAATCTACCACAGCCAGTACTCCCGAGAGCTACTAAAGCAAGCGACACGGAAACCAGTGTCATAGTGAACTACACTGTAACATTTACGCTCCGTACTCTGTACACCGCTGAGCAGTCAGCGGTGTACAGAGAATTGAGTTTTAACCGCACAGTGAATGGTGCGATTTAGTTAGGAAAAAGTAAGAAAAATTACAAAATTGATTAATAAAGTATATTAAAATTATTAGAAATAGTTTTATTAGGGCATCAGGGACAACATATTAAAAATTGTTACAAATGTTTAGTTACTATTTAAATGCTTTCCTTTTGTGATTTATTGTCCCCTTTACATTTCTATTTTTCCACATCATTTTTTTTTCTTGTTCCTAATTATTTTATTCCCATGAGGTATGTGCCTTTAGGATGCTTTAAAAGATAGCTAAAATGTTCCTGCCGCAGATTTATCCAAACCCCCCCCCCCCCAAAAAAAAAAAAAACAACAACTGTCAATCACCTAATCCGAAATAACAGTGCTTACCATATTGAGAGTTAACTTATCCATATGAGAGCCAACATGCTGCTCTACTTGTTTTCTCCACTGTTACATATAGTTGATATGGTTGAAAAAGATAAAAGTAAGTCTATCAAGTTCAACCAAGGGATAGGTGGGGACGCAAATCCCAGAAGGAAGTAAGACTCAGATCTCTACACGTTTTCATAAGCATTAATGTTGTTTACTTTTAAGAATTCATCTAAACCCTTTTTAAAACTGTAATTCAATGCAAAGTCATCAACTGCAGTGCTCACCTGTGAGCTTTCTCTTGAAAGCACGGAAAAAGGTCCCGGACAACGACCATGTAGCCTTCCACAAACAAAAATCAAATCCAGCTTCCAGTAAATAAAAGTTTTATTTCCTTGTAATAAAATCTCCAGACATCAAATACACAAATTTCGTCTACGCGTTTCAGACCTTAGACATAGCGGTCCTTCATCATGGCATGCATAAGTTAAAAATGAAAAACATCTTATAGCAAGGGGCTGGGTAACCACTGATTGAATTCCCCTCCCCACCTGCACACCTGGCCCTACGTGCCACACATTTAATTCCTGCTGAAACTATATTTCCCCAATGTTTAAACTGGGAACATGTTTTCCAAGCGGTCTGAATAAGAAACCTGATTTGGCTCTTCAATACAGATAACTGCGTTTTTTCTGTCTTGGAGGAGTTTTTCTTTCCCTCGTTATAGGTGCAGGTGGGGAGGGGAATTCAATCAGTGGTTACCCAGCCCCTTGCTATAAGAGGGTTTTCATTTTTAACTTATGCATGTCATGATGAAGGACCGCTATGTCTAAGGTCTGAAACGCATAGACGAAGTTTGTGTATTTGATGTCTGTAGATTTTATTACAAGGAAATAAAGCTTTTTTACGGGAAGCTGGATTCAATTTTTCTTTTTAAAACTGTCCACTGTTCCTGCTGTGACCACGTCCTGAGGAAGTCTATTCCACAGATTCACAGTTCTTACAGTAAAGATGCTTTGACGCTTCTGGAGACTGAACTTCTTCTTCTCCAGTCAGAGGCAGTGCCCCCTTGTCTTTTGAGGGCATTTTACCTGGAACAGTTTTTACTGTATTTTTTGTATGGCCCATTTATATATTTGTATAGATTAATCATGTCCCCCTTAGACATCTCTTCTCAAGACTAAATAAAATCAATTATTATATTTCTTCATAACTAAGACCCTTCATGCCCCTTATCAGTTTAGTCGCTCTCCTCTGTGCTTTTTCCAGCTGCAGCGCGTCCTTTCTATAGACTGGTGCCCAGAACTGAACTGCATGTTCCAGATGAGGCCGCACCAACGCTTTGTAAAGTGGTAATATTACATCCCTACCCCGCAAGTCCAAGCCTTGTTTAGTACATGACAATATCCTGGTGGCCTTAGAAGCAGCTGATTGACATTGTATGCTGTTATTTAATCTACCATCTACAAGGACACCCAAATCCTTCTCTATAAGTGACACTCCCAGTGTTACATCACCTAGGACATATGAAGCACAAAGCTTATTACTACCAAGATGCATAAATTTACATTTATCCACATTGAACCTCATTTGCCAAGTTGATCCCCAATCACTCAGAGTGTTCAAGTCAGCTTGTAGTTTATGGACATCTTCCATAGACTGTACAGTACTACATGGTTTAGTGTCATCTGCAAAATTAGAAATGGTGCTATTAATCCTGTCCTCAATATCATTAATAAATAAATTAAATAATAGAGGGCCCAGCACTGAACCTTGGGGTACACCACTTATGACCCGGGACCATTCTGAATAGGAATCATTGACCACAACTCTCTGGACACGGTCCTTCAGCCAGTTTTCAATCCAATTACAAACTATACTTTCCAAGCCTATAGACCATACTTTACCTATTAAACGTCTATGAGGGACAGTATCAAAAGCCTTTGCAAAATCCAAAAACACTACAACCACAGCCACCCATCTGTCCAGGCTGCTACTCACCTCCTCTTAAAAACAAATCAGGTTAGTCTGACAACTTCTGTCCTTGGAAAACCCATGTTGGTTATCACTTATAATATTTTTTCCAGTCACGTACGCCTATATACACTCACCTAAAGAATTATTAGGAACACCTGTTCTATTTCTCATTAATGGAATTATCTAGTCAACCAATCACATGGCAGTTGCTTCAATGCATTTAGAGGGGTGGTCCTGGTCAAGACAATCTCCTGAACTCCAAACTGAAAGTCAGAATGGGAAAGAAAGGTGATTTAATAAATTTTGAGCGTGGCATAGTTGTTGGTGCCAGACGGGCCGGTCTGAGTATTTCACAATCTGCTCAGTTACTGGGATTTTCACGCGCAACCATTTCTAGGGTTTACAAAGAATGGTGTGAAAAGGGAAAAACATCCAGTATGCGGCAGTCCTGTGGGCAAAAATGCCTTGTGGATGCTAGAGGTCAGAGGAGAATGGGCCGACTGATTCAAGCTGATAGAAGAGCAACGTTGACTGAAATAACCACTCATTACAACCGAGGTATGCAGCCACAACACGCACAACCTTGAGGCGGATGGGCTACAACAGCAGAAGACCCAACCGGGTACCACTCATCTCCACTACAAATAGGAAAAAGAGGCTACAATTTGCACGAGCTCACTAAAATTGGACTGTTGAAGACTGGAAAAATGTTGCCTGGTCTGATGAGTCTCGATTTCTGTTGAGACATTCAAATGGTAGAGTCTGAATTTGGCGTAAACAGAATGAGAACATGTATCCATCATGCCTTGTTACCACTTTGCAGGCTGGTGGTGGTGGTGTAATGGTGTGGGGGATGTTTTCTGGGCACACTTTAGGCCCCTTAGTGCCAATTGGGCATAGTTTAAATGCCACGGGCTACCTGAGCATTGTTTCTGACTATGTCCATCCCTTCATGACCACCATGTACCCATCCTCTGATGACTACTTCCAGCAGGATAATGCACCATGTCACAAAGTTCGAATCATTTCAAATTGGTTTCTTGAACATGACAATGAGTTCACTGTAGTAAAATGGCCCCCACAGTCACCAGATCTCAACCCAATAGAGCATCTTTGGGATGTGGTGGAACGGGAGCTTCGTGCCCTGGATGTGCATCCCTCAAATCTCCATCAACTGCAAGATGCTATCCTATCATTATGGGCCAACATTTCTAAAGAATGCTATCAGCACCTTGTTGAATCAATGCCACATAGAATTAAGGCAGTTCTGAAGGCAAAAGGGGGTCCAACACCGTATTAGTATGGTGTTCCTAATAATTCTTTAGGTGAGTGTATAGTCCCTTAAGAGTCCTTCAAACATTTTTCAGAAGTTAAACTAACTGGTCTATAATTACCTGTGGAGGACCTAGATCCTTTTTTGAATATGGGCACCACATTTGCCTTGTACCAATCACTTGGCACTGTACCAGTAACTAGAGAATCTTTAAAAATTATAAACAGGGGCACAGCAGTGACTGAACTGAGCTCTTTAACACATGTGTTCACATTTACCTTATTTAACTTATCTTGGACCATATCTACAGTTAGCCAATTGAGTACATTAATGGATGAACTAACAGCCCCAGCACCACCAATATCAGCTCCTTTCTCTTCTTTTGTATATACAGACATAAAAAACCCATTTAGTAACTCTGCCTTTTCCTTATTTTCAGTGACTACCCCCCCCCCCCCCCTTTACCATTATTTAGGGACACACCTGTTTGGACCTTGTTTTTTTAGCATATATATTGAAAAAAAAAATGGGGATTTGTTTCACTCTCTTTTGCCACCTGCTCTTCATTTTGTATTTTTGCTAATTTTATCTCCTTAATCTTCAAATGCTACAGCTGACCCCTCAGATTTGTATTTTTTAAATGCCTTTTTTTGTATTTTATTGCCCTTTTTACAGTAGCTGTAAGCCATGGGGGGGGGGGGAAGGGGGTTATTTTTAGCTGTTTATACTTTATTACCTAAAGGAATTTTTTTTAGTGCAATTACTCAATGTGGATTTAAAGCTCTCCTATTTATCCTCAGTATTATTATGATTATTATGTGACAGTAGCTGCTCCCAGTCTATGCCCTGAAATGCTGCCCTCAACCCAGGGAAATTAGCCTTTTTAAAATTCTGTGTCTTTGCTCTGCCTGACAGAGTTTGCTTCTTATAGTTTAGAGGGAATATAATTATATTGTAGTCACTATTACCTAGTGTTTCTCGAACAGTAACATTTCCAACAAGCTCTGCATCATTAGAAATTACCAGATCCAACAAAACATTGCCCCCTAGTGGTTGCTTCTACAAACTATCCCATAAAGTGGTCCTGCAGAAAGTTGAGGAATTTTCTCCCCTTTGTGGATGCGGCAGTCAATGTCTGGGAAGTTTAAATCTCCCATTATGACCACTGTACCAGAAACATATAAACAAAGAATGTGTCGGCAGATAAGAACCATTTGGCCCATCTAGTCTGCCCAATATACTGAATACTATGAATAGCCCCTGGCCCTATCTTATATGAAGGGTGGCCTTATGCCTATCCCATGCATGCTTAAACTCCTTCACTGTATTTTCAGCTATCACTTCTGCAGGAAGGCTATTCCATGCATCCACTACTCTCTCAGTAAAGTAATACTTCCTGATATTACTTTAAACCTTTGCCCCTCTAATTTAAAACTATGTCCTCTTGTAGCAATTTTTCTTCTTTTAAATATTCTCTCCTCTTTTACCTTGTTGATTCCCTTTATGTATTTAAAAGTTTTTTATCATATACAATCTGCCTCGTCTTTCTTCCAAGCTAGCCAAGTGTATTACATGAGTTTAGTAGCTCTTTGCTGAACTCTCTCCAAAGTATCAATATCCTTCTGGAGATATGGTCCTCAGAACTGCACACAATACTCCAAATTAGGTCTCTCTAGTGCTCTGTAGAGCGGCATGAGCACCTCCCTCTTTCTACTGGTAATGCCTCTCCCTATACACCCAAGCATTCTGCTAGCATTTCCTGCTGCTCTATGACATTGTCTGCCTACCTTTAAGTCTTCTGAAATAATGACCCCTAAATCCCTTTCCTCAGATATTGAGGTTAGGACTGTATCACTGATTTTATATTCTGCTCTTGGGTTTTTACGCCCAAGGTGCATTATCTTGCACTTATCAACATTAAACTTTAGTTGCCAGATTTTTGACAATTCCTCTAGTTTTCCTAAATCTTTTTCCATTTGGTGTATCCCTCCAGGAACATCAACCCTGTTACAAATCTTTGTGTCATTATCAGCAAATTTTCAGAAGGCCTCAATGGTAAGCTGTGTCTTTGTGATGAAGATATTAAACAATACACCCCAAGGTATTCAATGAGGGGCATGGCGAGTTCATAGAAGTTTTTTTTTTTTTTTGGCACAAGTTAGCGGAAATTGATTTATTTATTTTTCTCACAAAGTCTCCCTTTCTGCTAACTTGGGACAAAAAGTTCAATCTTTCATGGACTCAATATGCCCCTCAGCGAATATATTGGGGTGTCTTCTTTCTGAAATGGGGTCACATGTGGGGTATTTATACTGCCCTGGCATTTTAGGGGCCCTAAAGCGTGAGAAGAAGTCTGTAATATAAATGTCTAAAAAATTTTACGCATTTGGATTCCGTGAGGGGTATGGTGAGTTCATGTGAGATTTTATTTTTTGTCACAAGTTAGTGGAATATGAGACTTTGTAAGAAAAAAAAAAAAAAAAAAAAAAAAAAAAAAATCAATTTCCGCTAACCTGTGCCAAAAAAATGTCTGAATGGAGCCTTACAGGGGGGTGATCAATGACAGGAGGGTGATCAGGGAGTCTATATGGGGTGATCACCCCCCCATCATTGATCACCCCCCTGTAAGGCTCCATTCAGACGTCCGTATGTGTTTTGCGGATCCGCAGTGTTTGTGTTTTGCGGATCCACGGATCCGCGGATCCGCAAAACACATACGGATGTCTGAATGGAGCCTTACAGGGGGGTGATCAATGACAGGGGGGTGGTCACCTCAT
This sequence comes from Bufo bufo, assembly GCF_905171765.1. Classification (NCBI taxonomy): domain Eukaryota; kingdom Metazoa; phylum Chordata; class Amphibia; order Anura; family Bufonidae; genus Bufo; species Bufo bufo. The sequence continues at coordinate 340,658,229 of NC_053393.1, read as the reverse complement.
ATATACTCCCTGATCACCCCCCTGTCATTGATCACCCCCCTGTAAGGCTCCATTCAGAGGTCCGTATGTGTTTTGCGGATCCACGGATCCATGGATCGGATCCGAAAAACACATACGGACGTCTGAATGGAGCCTTACAGGGGGGGTGATCAATGACAGTGGGGTGATCAATGACAGGGGGGTGATCAGGGAGTCTATATGGGGTGATCACCCCCCTGTCATTGATCACCCCCCTGTAAGGATGCGGATCCGATCCATGGATTTGTGGATCCGTAAAACACATACGGACGTCTGAATGGAGCCTTACAGGGGGGTGATCAATGACAGGGGGGTGATCAATGACAGGGGGTGATCAGGGAATCTATATGGGGTGATCAGGGGTTAATATGGGGTTAATAAGTGACAGGGGGGGTGTAGTGTAGTGTGGTGCTTGGTGCTACTTATTACAGAGCTGCCTGTGTCCTCTGGTGGTCGATCCAAGCAAAAGGGACCACCAGAGGACCAGGTAGCAGGTATATTAGACGCTGTTATCAAAACAGAGTCTAATATACCTGTTAGGGGTTATAAAAATCGCATCTACAGCCTGCCAGCGAACGATCGCCGCTGGCAGGCTGTAGATCCACTCACTTACCTGCAGTTCCTGTGAACACGCGCGCCTGTGTTCGCGCGTTCACAGGAAATCTCGCGTCTCGCGAGATGACGCGCCGGCGCGTCCAGCAGGAATGAATCGACCGCCGCCGGAACGCAATCCTGTGTTAGGCGGTCGGGAAGCAGTTAAGTATGGCTTCCATTAATTTCCCCACTATTGATGTCAGGCCTACTGGCCTATAGTTGCCCGATCCCTCCCTACTACCTTTCTTGTGAATGGGCACATTTGCTAATTTCCGATCTTCTGGGACGACTCCTGTTACTAGTGGTTGGTTAAATAAATCTGTTAATGGTTTTGCTAGTTTCCGCTAAGCTCTTTTAATAGCTTGGGGTGTATCCCATCAGGCCCCTGTGACTTATTTGTATTAATTTTAGACAGCTGACTTAGAACCTCTTCCTCTGTAAAGACATGCATCAAAAGATTAATTAGTCTTCCTCCCTAACTGAGGTCCTTTTTTCCTTCATTTTTCTTTGTAAATACTGAACAGAAGTATTCATTGAGGCAGTCAGCTAGTTCTTTATCTTCTTCCATATACCTTCCTTCTTTTGTTTTTAATTTGGTAATTCCTTGTTTTAGTTTCCCTTTTTCATTTATGTATCTGAAGAATGTCTTATCACCTTTTTCACTGACTGAGCTAATTTCTCTTCTGCCTGTTCTTTAGAAGCTCTTATAACTTGCTTGACCTCTCTCTGCCTAATCTTATAAATTTCCCTGTCATCCTCGTTTTTTTTTTTATATATAATTACTAAATGCTATCTGTACCAGCCTGTGCAGCCCGCTCTATTTGGTTATACAGTTGCGTTTCTATCTCCTCTGTGATGTTAGGGGGTCTATAGATTACACCAAGTATTATGTTTTCAGTGTTTAAATCACTTTGAACTTCCACCCATAAGGTTTCCACATCCTGAGTATTCTCACCCACAATTTCCTCTTTCACACTTGTCTTCAGATCACTCCTCACATAAAGGCACACTCCACTACCTTTTCTATTGACCCTGTCTTACCTAAATAGTGTAAAACCCCCAATATTTACAGCCCAGTCATGAAAGAGTCCAACCATGTCTCAGCCACACCAACTACATCTATGTGTTCTTCTACTACCATAGCCTCCAGCTCCCCCATTTTGCTAGCTAGACTTTTGGCATTTGTGAAAATATATTTTAAATTACTATTAACTATAAAGTGAATATCTGAGATTTTTGGGTTACCTTGGTTGATGTTTGTATGTAACAGGTTCTTGCTACCAGCAGTTCAATTTTTCATCGGTTTACCATTCTGCATAGTCTTCTCCCTACTTTCCTCACTAACCCCAGCCCCTCTACACTATCTACCCCTTATTAGTATGACCCCCCACCCTCCCCCAGATCCTAGTTTAAAAGCTCGTCCAGCCATCTAACCATTTTCTCCCCCAGGGCAGTTGTACCCTCCCCATTAAGGTGCAGCTCATCCCTACTGTAGAGCCTGTAACCGACAGAGAAGTCGGCCCAGTTCTCCATGAACCCAAACCCTTTCTTCCTGCATCAGCTTCTGAGACACTTATTTAACTCCCTATGCTCCCGTTGTCTCTCTGGTGACGCTTGTGGCACAGGTAGTATTTCTGAAAACACTACCTTGGAGGTCCTAGACTTGAGCTTCTCTCCTAGTTCCCTAAAATCATTTTTAAGGACCTTCCATCTCCCCCTGACTTTGTCATTGGTGCCAATGTGTACCATGACCGCCGGGTCTTCCGAAGCCCCACCCAGCAATCTGTCAATCCGATCTGCAATATGCCAACATTCACAGTCTCGGCGACAGATGACCCTGTCTGTCTTCCTAATAGAGTTCCCTACCATCAGCATCTGTCTGGCCTTTGCTGCACTCCTGTTCCCATCCTTCCTGCAGCGGTCATCCTCCTGGTTGCTAAGAGAAATGCCCTGCTGCAGTGTTGCTGGCCCTGGGCTTTCATCCCTAATATCAGCCAAAAAGTCATATTTTCTAGGGCGTTCCAGCTCAGGACTAGCCTCCCTGGCACTTTCCCCTCTACCCCTTCTTCCAACTGCTGACCTGATAGTCCTGATCTTGACCTCCTCCTCCCACCTCCATTTCACTGACCCCAGTCAGTGCCTTCACAGTGAGGTCTAAGCCTCTCTCCAGTTTTGCAATGCCCCTAAGTATTTTAAGCTGCTTATTTAGATCCAAGATCTGGGCTTCCAAATATGCAACATGATTGCATCTAGTGCAAATGTTTTTTTTTTTTTTTTTTTTAAGTCCACTATGATTAAGGTAAAGAGGCAAGAATTACCTATACATAATTTCTAACACTATGGTGTAGTTCTGTTGAACGGATGATTACACACTGGAGCTCAGATGGTAAGTAGTCCTATAAGAGACCATTACATGTAAAATTGGAGGAGGGATTTAATGTGCTAGCTGTCCATGTGTCTTCTCTATATTGGTTTGCCATCACACAAATTAACCACCTCCCGTCCGCCCTTAGACTAAAAACGTCCGGGAGGTGGTTCTCTATTTCTGAATGGACGTTCCAGAACGTCCATTCAGAAACTGCAGCTGCACGCTAATTGTACAGTCGTGGCCAAAAGTTTTGAGAATGAAAAAAATATTGGAAATTGGAAAAGTTGCTGCTTAAGTTTTTATAATAGCAATTTGCATATACTCCAGAATGTTATGAAGAGTGATCAGATGAATTGCATATTCCTTCTTTGCCATGAAAATTAACGTAATCCCAAAAAAACCTTTCCACTGCATTTCATCGCTGTCATTGAAGGACCTGCTGAGATCATTTCAGTAATCGTCTTGTTAACTCGGGTGGGAATGTTGACGAGCACAAGGCTGGAGATCATTGTCAGGCTGATTGGGTTAAAATGGCAGACTTGACATGTTAAAAGGAGGGTGATGCTTGAAATCATTGTTCTTCCATTGTTAACTATGGTGACCTGCAAAGAAACGAGTGCAGCCATCATTGCGTTGCATAAAAATGGCTTCACAGGTAAGGATATTGTGGCTACTAAGATTGCACCTCAATCAACAATTTATAGGATCATCAAGAACTTCAAGGAAAGAGGTTCAATTCTTGTTAAGAAGGCTTCAGGGCGTCCAAGAAAGTCCAGCAAGCGCCAGGATCGTCTCCTAAAGAGGATTCAGCTGCGGGATCGGAGTGCCACCAGTGCAGAGCTTGCTCAGGAATGGCAGCAGGCAGGTGTGAGCGCATCTGCACGCACAGTGAGGCAAAGACTTTTTGGAAGTTGGCCTGGTGTCAAGAAGGGCAGCAAAGAAGCCACTTCTCTCCAAAAAAAACATCAGAAAGTATCGTGAATGGACTGCTGAGGACTGAGGCAAAGTCATATTCTCCAATGAAGCCTTTTTCCGATTGTTTGGGGCATCTGGAAAAAGGCTTGTCCGGAGAAGAAAAGGTGAGCGCTGCCATCAGTCCTGTGTCATGCCAACAGTAAAGCATCCTGAGACCATTCATGTGTGGGGTTGCTTCTCATCCAAGGGATTGGGCTCACAATTTTGCCCAAAAACACAGCCATGAATAAAGAATGGTACCAAAACACCCTCCAACAGCAACTTCTTCCAACAATCCAACAACAGTTTGGTGAAGAACAATGCATTTTCCAGCACGATGGAGCACCGTGCCATAAGTCAAAAGTGATAACTAAGTGGCTCGGGGATGAAAACGTTGACATTTTGGGTCCATGGCCTGGAAACTCCCCAGATCTTTATCTCATTGAGAACTTGTGGTCAATCCTCAAGAGGCGGGTACAAAAACCCACTAATTCTGACAAACTCCAAGAAGTGATTATGAAAGAAAGGGTTGCTATCAGTCAGGAATTGGCCCAGAAGTTGATTAAGAGCATGCCCAGTCGAATTGCAGAGGTCCTGAAAAAGAAGGGCCAACACTGTAAATACTGCCTCTTTGCATAAATGTCATGTAATTGTCGATAAAAGCCTTTGAAACGTATGAAGTGCGTGTAATTATATTTCACTACATCACAGAATTTTTGTCACCTTACATCACAAAAAGTGCAACACCAAGTGATAAAAAAGGCGTATGTCCCACAAAATGGTACCAATAAAACCATTGCCTGATCCTGCAAAAAATGAGCCCCTACATAAGAAAATCTCTCAAAAAATAAAAAAAAACTATAGCTCTCAGAACATGGAGACACTAAAACATCATTTTTTGGGTTTCAAAAATGCTATTATTGTGTTAAAGTGAAATAAAAAAAAAAGTATACATATTAGGTATTGTCGCGTCCGTAAAAACCAGCTCTATAAAAATATCACATGAGCTAACCCCTCAGATGAACACCGTAAAAAAAATAATAATAATAACTATGTCAAAACAAGCAATTTTTGTCACCTTACATCACAAAAAGTGCAACACCAAGTGATCAAAAAGGCGTATGTCCCACAAAATGGTACCAATAAAACCGTCACCTCATCCCGCAAAAAATGAGTTCCTACATAAGAAAAAATAAAAAAACTATAGCTCTCAGAACATGGACACATTAAAACATAATTTTTTTGTTTCAAAAATGCTATTATTGTGTAAAACTTAAATAAGAAAAAGTATACATATTAGGTATCGCCACATCTGTAACGATCTGTTCTATAAAAATGTCACTTGACCGAACCCCTCCTCAGGTGAACGCTGTAAAAATAAATAAATAAAAACTGTGCTAAAACAAAAAATTTTTGGTCACCTTGCCCCATAAAGTGTTATAATGAATAATCAAAAAAATCATATGTACCCAAAAATAGTACGAATAAAACTGGCACCTTATTTCCTAGTTTCCAAAATAGGGTCACTTCTTGGGAGTTTCTACTGTAAGGGTGCATCAGGGGGGCTTCAAATCTAAAAACCATGTGGAGTTCCTTTTCTTCTGCGCCCTGCCGTGTGCCCATATAGCAGTTTATGACCACATGTGGAGTGTTTCTGTAAACCACAGAATCTGGGTAATAAATATTGAGTTTTGTTTAGCTGTTAACCATCGATGTGTTAAAGAAAAAATTGGATTAAAATGGAAAATCTGCCAAAAAAGTGAAATTTTTAAATTTGAACGCCAATTCTTGTGGAACGCCTAAAGGGTTAACAAAGTTCGTAAAATCGGTTTTAAGTAACTTGAGGGGTGTCGTTTCTACAATGGGGCCATTTATGGGGGTATTTATGGGGTTTTGGCAATTTTCTTAAAAATGTGAAGAATTGCTTCTAAACTTCTAAGCCTTCTAATGTCCTAAAAAAATAAAATTACATTTCCAAAATGATGCCAACATAAAGTAGACATATGGGGAATGTTAAGTAATAAATATTTTATGCGGTATCACTTTCTGTTTTAAAAATCAGATAAATTGAAATTTTGAAAATTGCTAATTTTTCAAAATATTTGGTAAATTTGGGATTTTTTCATAAATAAAGGTGAAATATATTGACTCAAATTTATGACTATCATGAAGTACAATGTGTCACGAGAAAACAATCTCTGAATGACTTGGATAAGTAAAGGCGTTCCAAAGTTATTACCACATAAAGTGAGATGTCAGATTTGCAAAATTAGGCCTGGTCAGGAAGGGGGCAAATGGCCCAGATGGGAAGTGGTTAAGATCTAAAATACATTGATAAATTAACTACTGTCCCTTGGCACTTCAAGTTGTGAAAGTTGTGAAAGCACAGAATTAAAGGTTCGCGGAATTGACAGGATCTATATTGGTCCTAGAGGTGGTGATTGCAGGATACTTTGGGTGCAATAGTAAGCCAAGTGCATTTTCACTCTGGATACATTTGCACCAAATGTTTTGAATGAGTCTAAGTTATGCACCATATCTTTGATTTTCTTGTAGGCTGTATATGTGTTCAGATTTTTTATCATGATTATTTTTTTTAATGTTTTTTTATTTTGTATCTGGTAAATTTATGGGTTTTTTTAGGCTGGGTTCACATGGGCGTTGCAGGAAAATGTGCGGGTGCGTTACGGGAACACCCGCGATTTTTCTGCGCCAGTGCAAAACATTGTAATGCATTTTGCACTCGCGTGAGAAAAATCGCGCATGTTTGGTACCGAAACCCAAACTTCTTCACAGAAGTTCGGGCTTGGGATCGGTGTTTTGTAGATTGTATTATTTTCCCTTATAACATGGTTATAAGGGGAAATACTAGCATTCTGAATACAGAATGCATAGTCAAATAGTGCTGAAGGGGTTAAAAAAAAAATTCAAATAATTTAACTCACCTTAATCCACTTGACCGCGGAGCCGGCATCTCCTTCTGTCTCCTTTCTTCAGGACCTGGGTAAAGGACCTGTGGTGACGTCACTCCGGTCATCACATGATCCATCACCATGGTAAAAGATCATGTGATGGATCATGTGATGACCGGAGTGACATCACCAAAGGTCCTTTACCTGTAATTAATGCTCACCACAGGTCCTGTTCAGCAAAGGAGACAGAAGGAGATGGTGGGCTACGCGTTCAAGTGGACTAAGATGAGTTAAATATTTTTATTTATTTTTTTAACCCATCCAACGCCAGTTTACTATGCATTCTGTATTCAGAATGCTATTATTTTCCCTTATAACCATAATATGATCCGGTCTCCATCCCGATCGTCTCCTAGCAACCGTGCGGATGTTTGCGATTTTCACGCAACCCCATTCACTTCTATGGGGCCTGCGTTGCGTGAAAAACGCAGAATATACAGCATGCTGCGATTTTCAAGCAACGCACAAGTTATGTGTGAAAATCACAGCTCATGTGAACAGCCCCATAGAAATGAATGGGTCGGTATTCAGTGCGGGTGCAATGCGTTCACCTCACGCATCGCATCCGCGCGGAATACTCGCCCGTGTGAAAGGGGCCTTAGAGATAAGCAAACCAGGTTCAGTTCAGTTCAGACTTGCAGAATTTTTATAAAAAGTTTGGTTCAGACCCGAATCTATTCAGGCCGAACCAGATTGTCTCCAATTGCTCTGGAAATTGATATATAACACCCTCTAGTCTTCTTGGATTGTTATCTCTTTTTGCTTTTTCTTTCCCCCTCCCTAAGTTATTGAACACAATGGCAGCAATAGTAAATAATGTCTGAGCGACACTTACATACAGTTGCAAGAAAAAGTATGTGAACCCTTTGGAATGATATGGATTTCTGCACAAATTGGTCATAAAATGTGATCTGATCTTCATCTAAATCACAACAATAGACAATCAGTCTGCTTAAACTATTAACACACAAAGAATTAAATGTTACCATGTTTTTATTGAACACACCATGTAAACATTCACAGTGCAGGTGGAAAAAGTATGTGAACCCTTGGATTTAATAACTGTTTGAACCTCCTTTGGCAGCAATAACTTCAACCAAATGTTTTCTGTAGTTGCAGATCAGACGTGCACAACGGTCAGGAGTAATTCTTGACCATTCCTCTTTACAGAACTGTTTCAGTTCAGCAATATTCTTGGGATGTCTGATGTGAATCGCTTTCTTGAGGTCATGCCACAGCATCTCAATCGGGTTGAGGTCAGGACTCTGACTGGGCCACTCCAGAAGGCGTATTTTCTTCTGTTTAAGCCATTCTGTTGTTAATTTACTTCTATGCTTTGGGTCGTTGTCCTGTTGCAACACCCATCTTCTGTTGAGCTTCAGCTGGTGGACAGATGGCATTAAGTTCTCCTGCAAAATGTCTTGATAAACTTGGGAATTCATTTTTCCTTCGATGATAGAAATCCGTCCAGGCCCTGACGCAGCAAAGCAGCCCCAAACCACGATGCCCCCACCAGCATACTTCACAGTTGGGATGAGGTTATAATGTTGGTGTGCTGTGCCTCTTCTTCTCCAAACATAGTGTTGTGTGTTTCTTCCAAACAACTCAACTTTGGTTTCATCTGTCTACAGAATATTTTGCCAGTACTGCTGTGGAACATCCAGGTGCTCTTGTGCAAACTGTAAAAGTGCAGCAATGTTTTTTTTTGGACAGCAGTGGCTTCCTCTGTGGTATCCTCTCATGAAATCCATTCTTGTTTAGTGTTTTACATATTGTAGATTCGCTAACAGGGATGTTAGCATATGCCAGAGACTTTTTTGTAAGTCTTTAGCTGACACTCTCGGATTCTTCTTCACCTCATTGAGCAGTCTGCGCTGTGCTCTTGCAGTCATCTTTACAGGACAACCACTCCTAGGGAGAGTAGCAGCAGTGCTGAACTTTCTCCATTTATAGACAATTTGTCTTACCGTGGACTGATGAACAGCAAGGCTTTTGGAGATACTTTTATAACCCTTTCCAGCTTTATGCAAGTCAACAATTCTTAATTGTAGGTCTTCTGAGAGCTCTTTTGTGCGAGGCATCATTCACATCAGGCAATGCTTCTTGTGAAAAGCAAATCCAGAACTGGTGTGTGTTTTTTATAGGGCAGGGCAGCTGTAACCAACACCTCCAATCTCATCTCATTGATTGGACTCCAGTTGGCTGAAACCTCACTCCAATTAGCTCTTGGAGATGTAATTAGTCTAGGGGTTCACATACTTTTTTCAACTGCACTGTGAATGTTTACATGGTGTGTTCAATAAAAACATGGTAACATTTAATTGTTTGTGTGTTATTAGTTTAAGCAGACTGTGATTGTCTATTGTTGTGACTTAGATGAAGATCAGATCACATTTTATGACCAATTTGTGCAGAAATCCATATCATTCCAAAGGGTTCACATACTTTTTCTTGCAACTGTACATAGCTATGGGATAACCCATGTTTGACAACGTTAATAAGCATGTTTAAAAACACACTGTGCTGTGGCATATGCTATGCTTTTTAATAATCCAAAGCATCTAAAAATTATCCCCTATCAGGGGCAGATGGTGTTTAAAAAATAAAAACAATTGGTCTGTCCCACAGGCTGATTTAAATTAGTGCAAGTATAAAGCTGTAGCCTGCTCTCCCTGAATTTAATGGAGGCCATTTGGCACCAGAAAATATAAAATACAGTGTGCGCTCAGCATCCATGTGGAACCTGCATTTCTTGAATTTAATGGAGGCCAGTATGGTACCATAGGAGGTAGCATTTAGTATAGGTTTCTGTCCTAAAGAGATCACCTTGTCGTTAGTGGACAGAAAGAAATGATTTTGTACAAAATGTATTTGCAAAGAATCTCATATTTAAAACATAGCATTAACATAAGTACATTTTCTATAGTGAATATGACGGTATTGTATTTACTTTGTTATTTGAATTTGCAGATTGCTGTTTCGTTGTTTGTTTTCACCTTTGTGCTTTCAGCCATGGCGACGTGCACTTGCGCATAGGGATGTGCTGACTAATCCCCACTTTTTTCTTTGCAGTCCAAAAATGTTGCCTTAATGGGGTCAGAATTTTCCCTTTTAATTGGGAACAGCAGTAGTACAGTGTGGATGTGAAAAGGGTCAGGTATTAGAGGCACACAGCCGCAACAGTGGCAGCCGCAGAAGAAGAATAGCATGGAACACACAAGGCAGTACATTGACTGTCTATGGGTAGTAGTAGTGGTGGTGATAGTAGTAGTAGCAGTAGTAGCAGATGACATTAATAGTGTTGGCAGTAGGGGATTAGCAGTGAGGAGTAACAGATGAGTTGATGGAGGCAGCAGTAGCCATATGGTACATGTTGGCAGGCAGGAAGCAACATCATGGAGGCAGCAGCAGCCATATGGAACATAATAGTATGCAGGCAACTGCAGTGACATGATGGAGGCAGCAGCAGCAGCCATATGGGACATGATGGTAGGCAGGCAGTAGCAGTGGCATGATGGAGGGCATGCAGCGATGGAGGCAGCTAGAGATGAGCGTAGTTTTAGAAAATTCAATTCAGTTGCTTCGCAGAAATTTTACAAAAACACTTCATCACGAAGTGCATTTTTTGTAAGCAACGGGTGCAATGACAGGGAGCTGTGATAGCACTGCTCCCCATCATTGTACCCCTCAGATGCAACGTTCATACATATAAAAACAGTGTAAAATGAACATTAAAATAAAATTAAATCAAAATTACTGCCTCCATTTGCTCACAATGGGCTGGTCGCAGCCATCTTGCTTTAAGATCTGGCGCAAAATCTTTCGCACGGCCCGAGATGACATCATCATGCAGGCTGGCATGGTGATTAATGATGATTGAGTATGCTCGTCCGAACACCTGTTCAGCTCGAGCATCTCGATGCTCGGCACATGGCGGTACTCGGCCGAGTACCGCATGTGCTCGAGCACAATGCTTGAGTCTTCTCCCCGCACGTTTCTTGCCTGCTATGCAGTCAATAAACGTGCAGGTAGGTACTGGCACGCACTATTATGCCGTAGCAATGTTGGCTACTGGCATTACAGTGATTGGCTGGCCGGAACGCATCATCGGGTGCTATAAAGCACCCGATGACACGTGTTCGGCTCAGTATTAGTCAGGGAGAGCTGAGCATAGGAAGGGAAAGACAGTGTAGAGAGTGTTATTGGAAGATTTTTATTACAAAAACTATTCAGAGACCCAAAAGTCCTTTTAAGGACTATTGTGTGTGACAGCAGCAATATATAGTTCTAATGCATCCTGCGCTAAATAGCGTCTAATAGGCCGCTGCTGACAGTGTAAAGTGTGTGCATCCCAAAAATAACTGTGACATCCAGTGTACTTTTTCAATAGACTGTGTCCGCTGCAGACAGTGACATTACCAGTGCTACATCTCCAGTGTAAAGTGTGCGCGTCCAAAAAATATCTGTGACATCCAGTGTAATTATTCAATAGACGGTGTCTGCTGCAGACAGTGAGATTAGCTGTGCCACATCTCCAGTGTAAAGTGCGCGCATTCCTAATATATCAGTGACATCCAGTGTACTTTTTCCATAGACGGTGTCTGCTGCGGAGAGTGAAATCATCCGAGCCACATCTCCTGTGTAAAGTGTGTGCATCCCTAAAATATCAGTGACATTCAGTGTACTTTTTCTGCAGACGGTGTCCGCTGCGGACAGTGACATTAGCTGTGCCACATCTCCAGTGTAAAGTGTGCACATCCAAAAAATATCTGTGATTTCCAATGTACTTTTTCAATACACGGTGTTCTCTGCGGACAGTGACATTAGCTGTGCCACATCTCCAATGTAACATGTGCACCTAAATTTTTTATCTGTGACATCCAGTGTACTTTTCACGTAGGCACTTTGGACAGTGACATTACCGGTGGTACCTCTCCTGTATAACGTTTCATCATCCCAAATACCTGTGACATTCCCTGTAATTTTTTATTAGCCGCTGGTGACAGCGTTGACATTATCTGCGGGATATCTCCTGTGTGACGTTTCCACATCCCAAATACCTTTTAAAAAAAATGTTCCCATACACTTCCAAATCCTACGCTACTGTACGTGTGACATACTTTCAAGCATATATCACATTTAAAATGAAGAAGGCAAGCAGTAAGGGACGGGGGAAGTGGCCGTGATGCTGATGGTGCACGCAGAGGCCGTGGCCCTGGGCGCGTTGAAACTGTGTCTGATGCCACAAGAAAAACAGTCATCCACGATACCTAGCTTCATGTCCCAGTTTGCTATAGCCATTTCACTGCTCCTGAGGAAGGGGGATTCATTTGACCCCGAAACGTGTTGAGATTCTTTTTGAATAAAGTTCCTTGTTTGTACACTGGAGTCCACTGGGTCATCCTGAGAACTACCACTCTACAGGCGATCTCGGCGGGGGAGGATTGGCGACAAGTGTCTTGAGTTTATCTTGCGCCATCCTCCCCGGTGAAGTGATTAAAACACATTTATTATGCATTCTTCAGAGTAGAATTAACCAAGTGGATTATTTTTGTAATTCTCAAGATATGTAATTTTATTCTTTGTTATTTAATATCTTGCACTGTGGGTTCATTTTCCCCTAAACTATGGATTAATTAACACTATCCACAGCTAGCAATACCACTTTGGTCACAGGGAAAAGACTAATGGCCACACTTAAGAACAGTCTCTCTACTCTGTATTAAGAACTACCACCACTATTTGGGCCACTAAGCCCTAGTTCATTGCAGTTTCTTGCTGCATCTTGGTTGATCATTTTGGGCTAATCAACTTTCCTGTGGACTCTATGTAGCTACTCTTAACACACCTATAGGTGTCCCACTCAGTGTGAGCTGCCTCTCCTGCCTCTGACGAAATTTCTTCTCAACATTTAATCTTAATTTCCTGTAAATCTCTCCTTCCCCTTCCCCCCTCCCCATCATTCAATTTTTTCCAAAACCTCCCCCCTCTCCTATCCCCCCAAAACAACTCTTATTCATTCCTGACCCCTTGCTTATGCTCATCTTTTTTGTTTGATCCTCCCACCATGGAGAGTCTGGCCAAACCGTGTGATCCCACACTCGGATATTCCGAGGAGCTCTTTTCCTCGCCATTCCTTGATTTGGCCCACTCGCCAAGCACGCTTGAAGAGGGACAGATCTTGTACCCTGATTCCCAAACTCTTGAGCATACATAGTCACAAGAAGATAACGGTGGGGAACGGCAATTACTGTTTAATGAGGTTGATAATGATGAGACACAGTTGCCAATAACTCAACAGCAATTACTGTCTCGAGAGGTTGAGGAAGAGGATGAGACACAGTTGTCAATCACCGAGGTTGTAGTTAGGTCAACAAGTCAGGAGGATGAGCAGAGTGAGGAAGTGGAAGAGGAGGGGGTGGACGATGAAGTCACTGAACCAACCTGGGAAGGTGGAAAGCCGAGCAAGGACGGCAGTACAGAGGGGGAGGGATCTGCAGCACAGCAACAGTCTGGAATAGGGAGTGGGGTGGCAAAAGTGAGAAGGCAGTCCACAAAAGAAACAGGCCCGCAACTCTTTCATGGAGCACTGCCTTGCGGAAATCTCCCTTGCCAAGGGGTAGGTGTTCTGCAGTCTGGCACTTTTTTGAGGAAAGTGCAGACAACAAAAGAATTGTAATTTGCAACCTGTGCCATACAAAAATGATCAGGGGCGTGAACACTAGCAACCTCACCACTACCAGCATGATCCGCCACATGGCATCAAAGCACCGTAAGCGGTGGGACGAATGCCTGGGTCCACAATCTGTGTCTGCGGGTCACACCACTGCCTCCTCTTCCCCGGTGTTACGTGCTGGCCAATAAAATGTCCAAGACGCAGGTCTGGATGCCTCACGCCCTGCAACTGGACCTTCGCAAGCACCATCAGCAAACACACCCACATCAGTTTCCCAGCGCAGCTTCCAAATGTCCTTACCCCAGGCATTTGAACGCAAGCGCAAATACCCAGCCACCCACCCACAGCCATAGCACTAAATGTGCAGCTTTCCAAATTACTGGCCCTGGAAATGTTGCCATTTAGGCTTGTGGACACTGAGGCCTTCTGCAGCCTGATGTCGGCGGCCGTCCCGCGTTAGGCAATCCCCAGCCGCCACTATTTTTCCAGGTGTGCTATGCCTGCCTTACTCCAACATGTGTGCCCGTAACATCACACGTGTCCTGACCAATGCAGTTACTGGGAAGACCCACTTAACCATGGACCTTCATGGACAAGTGCATTCGGCCAGGGAGGCTACATTTCCCTGACGGCACACTGGGTGAATGTTGTGGAGGCTTGGAGCAAGTCGTACCCTGGGATGGCACAGGTGCTATCGACGCCAAGGATTGCGGGCCCCTACATCGATCAGGGTTTCCGCCAGCACCTACGTTAGTGGCTCCAACCTCCACTTCTCCTCCTCCACCTTCTCCTCCACTTCCACCTCCAATTTATCCGCGTGCAGCACCAGTCAGTCATCAATCGGTAGCTGGAAGCAGTGTAGCACTGCAGTGGGGAAGAGGCAACAGGCCGTGCTGAAGCTGATATGCTTAGAGGACAAACAGCACACCGCCGCAGAGCTGTGGCCACTCAACCTAGAACCAGGCATGGTTGTGTCTGATAATGGCCGTAACTTGGTGGCGGCTTTAGAGCTCGGCAAGCTCACACACATCCCATGCCTAGCCCACGTCTTAAACTTATTGATTCAGCGGTTTCCCAAAACCTACCCCAATTTGCCTGAGCTACTGGTGAAGATGTGCCATGTGTGTGCACATTTACGCAAGTCATCTACAGCTTCAGCCGGTCTGTCAACGCTGCAGCAGTGATTGAAATTGCCAGCTCACCGGCTGTTGTGTGACGTGAGCACGCGCTGGAACTCCACGTTCCACATGTTGTGGAAGCAGAGGGCAGTAGTGGAATACCAGCTGCAACATGGTCGTCGCCTCTAAAGTCAGCTTACGCTATTAACAAGTGAGGAGTGGGCATGGTCGTCTGACCTCTGTGAGGTTTTAAGAAACTTTGAGGAATCAACACAGACGCTGAGTGGCGATAGCGCTATTATCAGCGTAACCATCCCACTTCTGTGTCTACTCAAACGCTCACTGCTCACAATTAAGGAAGACGGTTTGAATGTGGAAGAGGTGGAAATGGGGGAAGACATTACACAGGGTGATAGCCAGATCACCCTCAGTTCGTCTTCTCAGCGAGAATTGAACAATAAAGAAGAGTAGAAGCAGTAGACGGTTGCCTACGCTACAAAGGGTACAAAGGGTAGTACCCATGGAAGGAGGAAGAGAATGACGAGATTGAGAGTGATCCTCCTGATGACGACAGCAAAGTCTTGCCTGTTTGTACTCTGGCACACATGGTTGATTTTATGTTAGGCTGCCTTTCCAGCGACCCACGCGTTATACGCATTTTAGACAACACGGATTACTGGTTATTCACACCTCTTGATCCCCACAACAAAGATAACTTCTCATCTCTCATTCCTTTGGTGGAGAGGACGAGCAAAATGGTGCAATACCAGAAGATCCTTGTTGAAAAATTGCTCCAAAAATTTCCATCTGACAACGCTGGTGGCAGAGTCTGCAGTTCCTTGGCCAACCGAGCAGGGGAGACAAGGGGAACACATAGCAGTTCCAACAGAGGCAGGACAACACTCTCCAAAGCATGGGGCAGTTTCATGACACTCCGCTAGAGATGTCCCGAATAGTTCCCGGCGAACATAGCTTGTTTGCTTTCGCCGCGGCAGGCGAACATATGCGATGTCCGGTCTGCCCCCTATTCGTCATCATTGAGTAAACTTTGACCCTGTACATTACAGTCAGCAGACACATTCCAGCCAATCAGCAGCAGACCCTCCCTCCCAGACCCTGCCACCTCCTGGACAGCATCCATTTTAGATTCATTCGGAAGCTGCATTCTTAGTCAGAGGAGGGACAGTGTAGCTGCTGCTGATTTAATAGGGAAATCGATAGCTAAGCTAGTGTATTCAGTGTCCACTACAGTCCTGAAAGACTCATCTGATCTCTGCTGTAAGGACAGCACCCCAAAAAGCCCTTTTTAGGGCTAGAACATCAGTCTGCTTTTTTTTTTCTGTGTAATCTAATTGCAGTTGCCTGCCTGCGGCTGCCAGCATGTGTGTCAGGCTCACAGCGTATACTGTGCCCACTTGCCCAGTGCCACCACTCATATCTGGTGTCACAATAGCTTGCATTTAAAAAAACAAAAAAACTTTTTTGACTGTGAAATAATATCAGTCATTTTCCTTCACAAGTGTGCATTTCAGGGCCTGCAAGGGCACAGTGTCACACCAGTGCAACTCATATCTGATGTAGCAGTGGTGCACATTTTAAAAAAAAACAACCCTTTTTGGACTGAAATAATAGCAGTCATTTTCCTTCACAAGTGTACGTTTCAGGGCCTGCAAGGGGACAGTGTCACACCAGTGCAACTCATATCTGGTGTAACAGTAATGCACATTTAAAAAAAATATACTATTTTGACTGTAATAGATTGAATAGCAGTTAGTTGTCTGCAAGCGTGTGTGTCAGGCCTACAGCGTCTACTCTGCCAACTTCTGCCAGTGCACAGTGCCACTCATATCTGGTGTCACAGTAGCTTGCACGCATAGTACAACTTAACTAATCTAAAAAAAAATGACAGGCAGAGGCAGGCCACCCCGCAGGGGCCGTTCTGGTCGTGGTGCTGTGATTCCCTTTGGCCCTAGAATAATGCCCAGTGTTCAGAGGCCACGTACTCTGAACTCGAAAAGTTCTGAGGACATAGTTGACTGGCTAACACAGGACACCCAATCTTCTACAGCTTCCGCTCGGAACCTTGACGCACCATCCTCCTCCAGCTTAGCTTCGGGCACCTCTCAAGTTACCAATTGCCCGCCTGCCGCCACCACCAACACCAGCACCATAGCCGCTTCACTTGATCTGTCAGAGGAGAAATTTACACATCAGTTGGAAGAAATGAGTGATGCGCAACCATTATTGCCAGAGGATGTAGATAACAGGGATATGTCTCAGTCAGGCAGCATTACACACATGGACGTACGGTGTGATGATGATGATGTTGTACCCGCTGCTGCTTCCTTTGCTGAGTTGTCAGATACAAGTGAAGTGGTTGATGATGATGATGTGTCCGTGGATGTCACGTGGGAGCCCGCTCGAAGAGAAGAACAACAGGGGGAAAGTTCAGATGGGGAGACAGAGAGGAGGAGGAGACGAGTTGGAAGCAGGGGGCGGTCGTCGCAAGGAGCTAGTGGCACAGCCAGACAGCATGCACTGGCACCCGGGTCAGCCAGACAGCACGCCAATCAACGCATGCTGTTGCCACCACCAGAATGCCGTCAATGCAGAGCTCAGCTGTGTGGCATTTTTTTTGTGTCTGCCTCTGACAACAGCAATGCCATTTGCAACCTGTGCCAAAAGAAACTGAGTCGTGGGAAGTCCAACACCCACCTAGGTACAACTGCTTTGCGAAGGCAAATGATCACACATCACAAACGCCTATGGGATCAACACATAAGTACAAGCAGCACACAAACTCAAAGCCGCAATCCTCCTCCTGGTCCAGCATCTTCAGCCACGTAAACCACTGCTGTCCTCCTTGCCCCCTCTCAACCATCTACCACTCCGCCTCTCACCTTCAGCAGTTCCTGCTCATCTGCCCACAGTCAGGTGTCTGTCAAGGAAATGTTTGAGCGTAAGAAGCCAATGTCACAAAGTCACCCCCTTGCCCGGGGTCTGACAGCTGGCTTGTCGGAACTCTTAGCCCGTCAGCTTTTACCATACAAGCTGGTGGAATCTGAGGCCTTCCAAAAATTTGTAGCTATTAGGACACCGCAGTGGAAGGTACCCGGCCGAAATTTCTTTGCACAAAAGGCAATCCCCAACCTGTACTCGATTGTGGAAAAGGAAGTCATGGCATGTCTGGCACACAGTGTTGGGGCAAGGGTCCATCTGACCACTGATACCTGGTCTGCAAAGCACAGTCAGGGCATTGGGTAAACCTGCTGACGGCTGCCAAGCATGTAATGCGTGGCACTGCAGAAGAGTTGGTGACACCGCCACGACTTGCAGGCAGGCCTGCTGCCACCTCCTCTACTCCTCCTACTCCATCCTCTTCCATAACCTCCTCAGCTGAGTCCTCTTCTGCTGCTGCGTCTTGCTCCACATCAACGGCAGCCCCCCAGCTCCCCAGGGGCTATTCCACATCCCGGATACGGCAGTGTCACGCCGTCTTGGGGTTGACTTGCCTGAAAGCTGATAGGGGATTAAACTGATAAGAATATAACTACTTAACACACCACTCCTATCTGGTGGCACATTAGATTACACGCGCAGTACCCCAAATTTGAAGTAGGAGGACCGACCAAGCATCTTTTTCCATCTCCCCGTTCCTAAAATCGATTCCATATACACGTCCCCTGATAGGGGACGTAACAGGGATTAAACTGATAAGAATAGAACAACATAACACACCACAACTATCTGGCGGCACATTAGATTGCACGCGCAGTGCCCCAAATTTGAAGTAGGAGGACCGACCAAGCATCTTTTTCCATCTCCCCGTTCCTAAAATCGATGCCATATACACGTCCCCTGATAGGGGACGTAACAGGGATTAAACTGATAAGAATAGAACAACATAAGACACCACAACTATCTGGCGGCACATTAGATTGCACGCACAGTGCCCCAAATTTGAAGTAGGAGGACCGACCAAGCATATTTTTCCATCTCCCGGTTCCTAAAATCGATTCCATATACACGTCCTCTGATAGGGGACGTAACAGGGATTAAACTGATAGGAATAGAACAACATAACACACCACAACTATCTGGCGGCACATTAGATTGCACGCGCAGTGCCCCAAATTTGAAGTAGGAGGACCGACCAAGCATCTTTTTCCATCTCCCCGTTCCTAAAATCGATGCCATATACACGTCCCCTGATAGGGGACGTAACAGGGATTAAACTGATAAGAATAGAACAACATAACACACCACAACTATCTGGCGGCACATTAGATTGCATGCGAAGTGCCCCAAATTTGAAGTAGGAGGACCGACCAAGCATCTTTTTCCATCTCCCGATTCCTAAAACCGATTCCATATACACGTCCTCTGATAGGGGACGTAACAGGGATTAAACTGATAGGAATAGTACTACTTAACACACCTTATAATAACGCATAGAGAGGCAATGCAGAGAGAGGAGTCTGAAGAAGAGGAGTCAGAGGAGGAAGGTGGCTTTGAGGAGGTGGAAGACCAACCACAGCAGGCGTCCCAGGGGGCTTGTTGTCACCTTTCGGGGACCCTTGGTGTTGTACGTGGCTGGGTGAAGGAAGAGACCTTCAATGACATCAGTGAGGACAAGGAACGGTACATGGTTAGCTTGGTATCCAACCTTGTGCAAATGGGGAGTTTGCGGTTGTGCAAATGGACTGTTTGCGGTGCATTAAACGGGGAGTTTGGTCTGTCACTGTGAAGCGGGTGTAACCATTACACTACCTGATTGATACAACATCATACCTGATGTTTTAAAGCACGTTATTCCAAACAATTTAGGAATGTTAGGTGATTTATGCCCTTTATGGATTAAAACCCGACTCTGCGTCATCTACGTAATTTTCCATGGGAGTTTTGCCATGGATCCCCCTCCGGCATGCCACAGTCCAGGTGTCCCTGTGGGTTTTAAAATTCACCTGCCTATTGAAGTCTATGGCGGTTGTCCGGTTCGCCAGTTCACATAAATTCGCGTTCGCCGTTCGAGAACGGAAAATTTTATGTTCGCGACATCTCTACACTCCGCCAGCACCCTGACCCTGATGCGTGTCCTAGTGTCACAAGGAGGGAGAAATTTTGGAAGATGGTGACGGAGTATATAGCAGACCGTGTCAGTGTTCTCAATGATCTCTCAGTGCCTTACAACTACTGGGTGTCCAAGCTGGACACATGGCACAAACTGGCGCTCTACACCTTGGAGATGCTGGCCTGCCCTGCCGCCAGCGTTTTGTCAGAGCGGGTATTTAGTGCTGCTGGGGGAATTATAACAGATAGGCGTATCCGCCTGTCAAATGAAAATGCTGACAGGTTGACACTTATAAAAATAAACAAGGCCGGGATTGACCATGACTCCTCTACTCCATCAGAGGAAAGCGGCTGAACATAAAGGCACATTAAATGTGGCTTTTATGGTGTATTGAATACACTGTATTCCCATGCACCCTTTCCACCACAAACAAGGGTATATGGTTGAATCTTCCTTTTCTCATCCTCCTCCTCCTCTTCCATCATATCAACATGCATACTCGTCGCATATAATGCCCTCGCATATATGCACTTCGCATATAATTATTTACAGGGTCAGCTCAGCTGCAGGCCCTCGCATATAATTTTTAGAGGGTCAGCTCACCAGCAGGCCCTCACCTACAATCTTTTAGAGGGTCAGCTCACCAGCAGGCCCTCACTTACAATCTTTTACAGGGTCAGCTCACCTCCAGGCCCTCATCTAATTATGGAAAAAAAGAGGATTGGGCGTCACTCAATATCCGGCATCAATATAGACAATATAGACAAGGTGGAAAACAATGTCCAATTAATATTATTTAATCGCACTTACAACATGTTGTATAACATTACAAATGAAAATGGATAAAACCTTTAAAAAATACACATATAGCCTAATGAAACCACTATATTGGACTCTATATTCAGTCTCTGATGTCCATATTGTTTCAATGTTCGTAATAGGTCATATGATAATCACCAGGTAGAGCTAATAAAAGTTTGTATTTGTTTGGAGTACTTTGCATTAGTTGTAAATGTACTTTACCACTCCTGTCGGCCGTGCGACTGCTTTGCTGTGAGCTGCAAGGACCTTTGAAGGCGAACTTGCCTATTGGAAATTCCCCGTGTTGCTGGATGTTGCTTTACAACCTGCTTTAGCCTTCCAGGACCTAGCCGTGGCGTCAGGTGACTTCCTGTTCCAAGCGGGGTTTTCAAACTAGTACAGCATTCAATTGTGGTTACGAAAGTCTTCCTTATGTTGTCCCACACTGTCTGTCGACCATACGCGTTTCGGGATAAAGTCCCTTCCTCAGTGGTACAGACAGTGGGATTAAGATGTCCTTTTTATATTGTCTTTAATTGATGAGATGCATGCTGGGACAGTGGGGGACTTGGAAGACCAGGATGTGGATTTTTAATTATGGCGATCCGTTTGTGATCATTTGGATATATATCCATTCGTATAGAAACAACGATTTCCAATATCATATATATAGTTTCAATTCATCCTTTTGAAATCAGTGCTATATGGGTAATATTACAATTGCATAAAACAATTAAAATGCATAAATTTAATAAATATAATACATATAAAAAAACGCATATGCCTGTAGGGATTATCATAGGAGTGACCCATCTAGTTTGACATATATGGCTATAGAGAAAGTCGAACACCCATGGAGAGGTGGGAATCATATCCTCTGAATGTCTAGAAATGAATCGAAGAGGATCTTTGAGTTCGACTCCCTTATCCCAAGGGGTCTGAACGCAGATCTGGAACTCTTCGCATTTCTATAGAGGGACGTTGGTCTGCCTTGAATGGGACATCTGTAGTCAGGCTGTGTTATCAGCACCCAGATCTCTCCTTCTTGGCAGGCCCGTGTCCTTATAAACAACATATAGTATAATCAAGATTGATCACAAATATGGATATTATGGTTGAACTTTACTATGATGTGCAATACAGGGAATGCATCCCTATATCCCGACCACCACCCCTAATCTATATTGAAGGTTTTTAGTAAAAAACGCACCAAAAACACACCAAAACCGCAGGTGCGTTTTTTGTATTTTTTGTATTTTCTAAGTATTCGGGAGTTTTTATTATATAGACATGACTTTTAATGTAATATTATTAATATTTATTATTTTAATTCAATGAATGTATTGATATTGAATAGTTTTCGATATACCGGTACTAAACACTGTATGTACAAAATTAATGTTTCTGATGAGAAAAGCGTGATAAACATATGAAATTAATTTATAAATAATATCACTGGTCCACCATTATCTTTATAAATGTATTTTATGATTTTTAACATTTTTGGTGAAAGCGCATTGAAGACGCATCAAAATCGCAGGTGCGCATATGCGTTTTTTTTTATATATGTATTATATTTATTAAATTTATGCATTTTAATTGTTTTATGCAATTGTAATATTACCCATATAGCACTGATTTCAAAAGGATGAATTGAAACTATATATATGATATTGGAAATCGTTGTTTCTATACGAATGGATATATATCCAAATGATCACAAACGGATCGCCATAATTAAAAATCCACATCCTGGTCTTCCAAGTCCCCCACTGTCCCAGCATGCATCTCATCAATTAAAGACAATATAAAAAGGACATCTTAATCCCACTGTCTGTACCACTGAGGAAGGGACTTTATCCCGAAACGCGTATGGTCGACAGACAGTGTGGGACAACATAAGGAAGACTTTCGTAACCACAATTGAATGCTGTACTAGTTTGAAAACCCCGCTTGGAACAGGAAGTCACCTGACCATCCGGCCAAATCACGTGGGACTCCACGGCTAGGGCCTGGAAGGCTAAAGCAGGTTGTAAAGCAACATCTAGCAACACGGGGAATTTCCAATAGGCAAGTTCGCCTTCAAAGGTCCTTGCAGCTCACAGCAAAGCAGTCGCACGGCCGACAGGAGTGGTAAAGTACATTTACAACTAATGCAAAGTACTCCAAACAAATACGAACTTTTATTAGCTCTACCTGGTGATTATCATATGACCTATTACGAACATTCAAATAATATGGACATCAGAGACTGAATATAGAGTCCAATATAGTGGTTTCATTAGGCTATATGTGTATTTTTTAGAGGTTTTATCCATTTTCATTTGTAATGTTATACAACATGTTGTAAGTGCGATTAAATAATATTAATTGGACATTGTTTTCCACCTTGTCTATATTATCTATATTGATGCCGGATATTGAGTGACGCCCAATCCTCTTTTTTCCATTTTTTACTTTTAACAGCAACAGGGAGTGCTGTGCGGCAGTGCACCTATTCCATTGTATTATCAGTGAGTGAGCCACCAAACTTTGACCCATTCCTCATCTAATTATATCTAATAGGTAATTTGCGCGCATGCTGCCTTGCTTGGAAGTGATAACCGTAGCTGTTTCTCAGGCTCCCTCTCCGGAATCAAACCCTGATTCCCCGTTACCCATGGTCACCGTGGTTCGCTCTGAAAATAACATTGAAAGTTGATAGGGCAGACATCCGAATAGATCGTCGCCATCACGGGGACGTGCGGTTGGGCCCAGGTTATCTAAAGTCACCAAAGTGGCAGCAGGCCCTCGCCCATAATGTTTTAGAAGGTCAGATCAGCAGGGCCTTGCTCCAAATGTTTTGAGGGTCACCAGCAGGCTATCAATAATAATTTTTCAAGGCTGTGTATGATGCCCTCCTTTATGTGTAACAAAGGGTGTATTGTAGTGTCGGTTCTTTGTAATTTTTGGCAGCCCTTTCACTTAGTGCATACGCTTTATGAGTGTAGGAGTCCCACTACCTGAAAAATTGTACCACAATGTGAATGAGGCCCTCCTTTATGTGATATACAGGTTGTATCGGAGTGCCTCTTCCTTGAAATTTTTGGCAGCACTTGCACTTTATATAATAGTAAATATACAGAAAAAAATGTTTCCTAACAATTTTTACTCCGTCTAAAATCGATTTTATCTTCGGTTTGGTGCGTATTATTTTCAGTCTGTAAAAGTGGTGTACTACTCGGACAACATCGTTCCCAGCAGTGACCTGGGAGTCCAAGATGCATCCAGACATTCTCACCATGCTGTTCCCGAACCAGTCCTTTTCATATGAACCAGGCACCCTCCCCTCTTCAGAGCAGATGGTACCTGGTTTAATGCTCGGGTTCTCACATTGACTTCCATTATACTCGGGTGATCGGTAGCGCTCCAGAGCATCCTGATGTGTTCGGCCCGAGCCCCCGAGCACTATGGTGCTCGATCAACACTAGTGGTGACTAGTGATGAGCGGCAGAGGCATTATTGTAAATCGCAATATTTTGCTTACATTTGGCAGAATACTTGTCATATATTCGCAAATTTGTGAATCCGAGATTATTTTCTTGATCGCAAAAAATCGGCAATGAAATATTTGCGTAATGCACGCAAAATACAGGCGTGGGTCACTATAGCTACATTTTTCTAGCTGCTATAAGTTTCCTGAGACTGGAGAAAATGGTTGGCACGGCATAACATTGCAATAGCTTTATATGAAGATAGAGTGCTCTAATATATTTGCAATTGCGAAATCGGCACTAATGAAGCAAATATTTTGGCGCAATTCATGCAAATTCACATTTTAACAGGTCTGACTACTTATTAGTGATTGGTGCACAAAGTATTGTTGTGAACTTGTGACTAGAGTTGAGCGAACACCTGGATGTTCGGGTTCGAGAAGTTCGGCCGAACTTCACGGAAATGTTCGGGTTCGGGATCCGTACCCGAACCGAACTTCGTCCCGAACCCGAACCCCATTGAAGTCAATGGGGACCCGAACTTTTGGGCACTAAAAAGGCGGTAAAACAGCCCAGGAAAGAGCTAGAGGGCTGCAAAAGGCAGCAACATGTAGGTAAATCCCCTGCAAACAAATGTGGATAGGGAAATGAATTAAAATAAAAATTATAAAAATAAAAAAGACCCAATATCAATTGGACAGAGGTCCCATAGCAGAGAATCTGGCTTCACGTCAGCAGAGAATCAGTCTATTCATGCCATAGCAAAGAATCTGGCTTCATGTCAGCACAGAATCAGTCTCTTCATGCCATAGCAGAGAATCTGGCTTCATGTCAGCACAGAATCAGTCTTCATGTCATAGCAGAGAATCAGGCTTCACGTCACCCACCACTGGAACAGGCCACTGTCACACATTTAGGCCCAGGCACCCAGGCAGAGGAGAGAGGTCACGTAACAGAGAATCTGGCCTGATGTCAGCGCAGAATCTGTCTTAATGTCATAGCAGAGAATCAGGCTTCACGTCACCCACCACTGGAACAGGCCACTGTCACACATTTAGACCCAGGCAGAGGAGAGAGGTCCCGTAACAGAGAATCTGACCTTATGTCAGTGCAGAATCAGTCTTCATGTCATAGCAGAGAATCAGGCTTCACGTCACCCACCACTGGAACAGGCCACTGTCACACATTTAGGCCCAGGCACCCAGACAGAGGAGAGTGGTCCCATAACAGAGAATCTGGCCTTATGTCAGTGCAGAATCTGTCTTCATGTCATAGCAGAGAATCAGGCTTCACGTCATCCACCACTGGAACAGGCCACTGTCACACATTTAGGCCCCGGCACCCAGACAGAGGAGAGAGGTCCTGTAACAGAGAATGTGGTCTTATGTCAGCACAGAATCTGTCTTCATGTCATAGCAGAGAATCAGGCATCACGTCACCCACCACTGGAACAGGCCACTGTCACACATTTAGGCCCAGGCACCCAGGCAGAGGAGAGAGGTCCCGTAACAGAGAATCTGGCCTTATGTCAGTGCAGAATCAGTCTTCATGTCATAGCAGAGAATCAGGCTTCACGTCACCCACCACTGGAACAGGCCACTGTCACACATTTAGGCCCAGGCACCCAGGCAGAGGAGAGCGGTCCCGTAACAGAGAATCTGTCCTTATGTCAGCGCAGAATCTGTCTTCATGTCATAGCAGAGAATCAGGCTTCAAGTCACCCACCACTGGAACAGGCCACTGTCACACATTTAGGCCCTGGCACCCAGACAGAGGAGAGAGGTCCTGTAACAGAGAATCTGGCCTTATGTCAGCACAGAATCAGTCTTCATGTCATAGCAGAGAATCAGGCTTCACGTCACCCACCACTGGAACAGGCCACTGTCACACATTTAGGCCCCGGCACCCAGACAGAGGAGAGCGGTCCCGTAACAGAGAATCTGGCCTTATGTCAGCGCAGAATCTGTCTTCATGTCATAGCAGAGAATCAGGCTTCACGTCACCCACCACTGGAACAGGCCACTGTCACACATTAAGGCCCCGGCACCCAGACAGAGGAGAGAGGTCCTGTAACAGAGAATCTGGCCTTATGTCAGCACAGAATCTGTCTTCATGTCATAGCAGAGAATCAGGCATCACGTCACCCACCACTGGAACAGGCCACTGTCACACATTTAGGCCCCGGCACCCAGACAGAGGAGAGACGTCCTGTAACAGAGAATCTGGCCTTATGTCAGCACAGAATCTGTCTTCATGTCATAGCAGAGAATCAGGCATCACGTCACCCACCACTGGAACAGGCCACTGTCACACATTTAGGCCCAGGCACCCAGGCAGAGGAGAGAGGTCCCGTAACAGAGAATCTGGCCTTATGTCAGCGCAGAATCAGTCTTCATGTCATAGCAGAGAATCATGCTTCACGTCACCCACCACTGGAACAGGCAACTGTCACACATTTAGGCCCCGGCACCCAGACAGAGGAGAGCGGTCCCGTAACAGAGAATCTGGCCTTATGTCAGCGCAAAATCTGTCTTCATGTCATAGCAGAGAATCAGGCTTCACATCACCCACCACTGGAACAGGCCACTGTCACACATTTAGGCCCCGGCACCCAGACAGAGGAGAGAGGTCCTGTAACAGAGAATCTGGCCTTATGTCAGCACAGAATCTGTCTTCATGTCATAGCAGAGAATCAGGCATCACGTCACCCACCACTGGAACAGGCCACTGTCACACATTTAGGCCCAGGCACCCAGGCAGAGGAGAGAGGTCCCGTAACAGAGAATCTGGCCTTATGTCAGCGCAGAATCAGTCTTCATGTCATAGCAGAGAATCAGGCTTCACGTCACCCACCACTGGAACAGGCCACTGTCACACATTTAGGCCCCGGCACCCAGACAGAGGAGAGCGGTCCCGTAACAGAGAATCTGGCCTTATGTCAGCGCAGAATCTGTCTTCATGTCATATCAGAGAATCAGGCTTCACGTCACCCACCACTGGAACAGGCCACTGTCACACATTTAGGCCCCGGCACCCAGACAGAGGAGAGCGGTCCTGTAACAGAGAATCTGGCCTTATGTCAGCGCATAATCAGTCTTCATGTCATAGCAGAGAATCAGGCTTTACGTCACCCACCACTGGAACAGGCCACTGTCACATATTTAGGCCCAGGCACCCAGGCAGAGGAGAGAGGTCGCGTAACAGAGAATCTGGCTTCATGTCAGCACAGAATAAGTCTTCATGTCATAGCAGAGAATCAGGCTTCACGTCACCCACCACTGGAACAGGCCACTGTCACATATTTAGGCCCAGGCACCCAGGCAGAGGAGAGAGGTCGCGTAACAGAGAATCTGGCTTCATGTCAGCACAGAATAAGTCTTCATGTCATAGCAGAGAATCAGGCTTCACGTCACCCACCACTGGAACAGGCCACTGTCACATATTTTTGCCCAGGCACCCAGGAAGGGGAGAGAGGTCGCGTAACAGAAAATCAGGCTTCACGTCACCCACCACTGGAACAGGCCACTGTCACATATTTAGGCCCAGGCACCCACGCAGAGGAGAGAGGTCGCGTAACAGAGAATCTGGCTTCATGTCAGCGCAGAATCAGTCTTCATGTCATAGCAGAGAATCAGGCTTCACGTCACCCACCACTGGAACAGGCCACTGTCACACATTTAGGCCCCGGCACCCAGACAGAGGAGAGCGGTCCCGTAACAGAGAATCTGGCCTTATGTCAGCGCAGAATCTGTCTTCATGTCATAGCAGAGAATCAGGCTTCACGTCACCCACCACTGGAACAGGCCACTGTCACACATTTAGGCCCCGGCACCCAGACAGAGGAGAGCGGTCCCGTAACAGAGAATCTGGCCTTATGTCAGCTCAGAATAAGTCTTCATGTCATAGCAGAGAATCAGGCTTCACGTCACCCACCACTGGAACAGGCCACTGTCACATATTTAGGCCCAGGCACCCAGGCAGGGGAGAG